>NW_026555334.1:25626473-26235173 GCF_029017545.1 Prosopis cineraria
TGTAATCAGAGAATAGGTTCGGGAGTCGGTTGAGTGTGGGGAAGGTGTTAGGCACCCCACAACACCCGTTCGTCAGAACAGTTACCTGAAGTTTGTTGTGCTCTTTTAGTATGGTTTTATAATTATTTTAATTATCCCTCTTGTATTCATGTGTTTGATAAAAATGATAAGAATTGTGAGAAATGTTTATTTATTACGAGGGAGGACGGACTTGACTCAGAATTTGACTCTGAGGCCTACGTACCCTGTGATGGGGATCAAAGTCCACGTAGTTCGGGCTTAAAAGTTGTTGATAAAAAATATTTTTTGAAGAGAAATTAATTATAAATAATTCACCATTTTGCAATAAAACAATTTCTGAAATTTTGATATGTGTGTTTTAAATTGCAAAAGGTAATTTAATTTTAATTATTTTCTCCATTTTTAATTTTTGGGATAAAGAAAGGAAGGGGTTAAAATTACTTTTCTTTATATTTTATGATTCGAAATTTAATTGCAGTACCTGTAGAACCTTATTGATTCATACGGTAATGCAATTGCTCTAAGTATCTGCGAAGATTCTGAAATCTCACATGATAGAAGAGTTTGGCAATTTAATTTATTTATTTATATTCTTATGTACATTTTAAGTATTAAAAATATATTTTAAGTATGTATATACATGTTTTGAAGAATTTTAATCATCATACCTGCAAAGCCTTATTGACTTATACGGTAATATGATTATCCTAAATATCTACGGAGATTCTAAAATCTCACACGATACAGGAATTAAATTTAATTAATTGATTTAATTAATTAATATATATATGTATATATTTTTAAAAACTAAATCGTTATATCTGCAGAGTCTTATTGACTCACATGATAATACGATGATCTTAGAAGCCTACGGAGATTCAAAAATCTCACATGACTAAAAGATATAATTGGTAAATATGGTTACAATTTAAATATATTAATTTGGTTAATTAAGTTTCTTAAATTGTATACTGTATGATTATTTACAAAAATTATTTATTTATTATAAAATGGATGATCACTATATCTGCGAGGATTTATTATCCCACACGATAATATGATTAATTTAAGTCCCTACAAAGATTTCGTAATCTTACACGGAACTTAAATGGGTTATTTAGATTATAAAAAGACAGTTGGTTTTAACGGTTGGTCATTGAAACTATTGATTGTACATATAAATTGGATCTCTATACCTGCAAAATCTTATTGATTTACACGGTATAAGATCACTTTAAATGCCTGCGAAAATTCTTAAAATCTCACACGGCAAGTTAATAAAATACAAGAAACCTTCTCTTATTCATTTATTTTTTTTAGATGAGAATTGAATTCTCTCCTCTTAATCTTTTATACAATTGTATATGTGGATAGAAAGTATCATACGGTATGAGTGTAACAATATTATTGACAAGTAAAGGACCTTAGAATAAAAAAAATAATGCTCATATATGTTAATATACACATTTAAGGACCTCGCCTAATAATTACACTAATTCTGTATTTGAAATGAAATTGTGCCTAATAATCAAATTTAGCTTAGCTATGATAGGAAACAAAAATTATCATTTGCAATTTCTCTATTATTACTTTTTCAAACTCTCTTTTCTTAAAAAAAGATATGACAATTGCAATGAAATCACTTGGGAGCTGAAAAAATATGAGACAAAATATTTAAACATGAAATCCATTTTGGAATAGTAAACAGAAATTAAACACGTATATTTTGGATTCAGAAGCAAGAACCTGTGCGTATGGGACGTCCAGATCTGTCTCAGCCTCTTCTTTCTCCTCTCCGTTTCTGTTTCTTCTTTCTCCTCTCCGCCTCTTCTCTTCTTTTCCTTTCGTGCTCTGTTTTCTGTTTCTTCGTACGTTTCTTCCTTCCTTCTCCAGCAAAAAAAAACGCACTCCTCTTCTTCGTTTCCTCTACTTTGTTCCAGCTGGAATAGCCTTTCTCCCTCAGCCTTTGTTTCACCTCTCTCCGTCTCTATCTTTTTCATTCAGCTTCTGGCCTCCCTCGTTTCCTTCTCAGCTTTTTCAAAAAGAAAAGCTCCTCCGCCCCGTCCTCTCTCCTCCGTCAGCCTCTGTTTCACATCTTCTGGTCCTCTCTCTCCTCTGTATATTTTTTTTACGTTGCTTCCCCCTTCCTCTCGGTCACTCTTCTCTTCTCTTCTCCTTCGTTTTTATGCTCTGTTTTCTGTTTCTTCTGTCTGTCTGTTTCTCTTTCCTTTCTTTCAATCCAAAAAACCGTCCCTCCCTCTGTTTTTCATTCAGTCTTATATAGGGGATGGAAGAGGTGAATCATTGCTTTCCTGCTCTGCTTTTCCTTTCTGCTGCGTTTTCTGTGTGCGCCGAAGTCTGCTCTGTTTTCTGCGTTTCTGTCTCTATTTTCTGTGCTGTCCCGTCTGCTTTCTCTGCTGTGCCATTTCCTTCATAATGCGTGCGTCCTTAGTTCTGTTTCTTTTCTCCTGCCAGCCGAAAGTATATGCGTACGTGTTTGGTTGTTTACTGTTCTTTCTGCTCTGTTTTGCTTCTCCTGCATTTCGTGTCTGTTGCCTCTGGTTTCTTTCAGCGTCTGCAGCTCATGTGTTCGTGCGTTCTGCTGTTTCTGTCCTTTTTCCTGCTGCATGGCCGAAAGTGTATGCTTATTTTTGTTTCTGCGCCTCTGTGCCTGTGTTTCTTCGCTGTTTCTGCATTTCTTTGCTGTTTTTGCATTTCGTGTTTGCTGTCTCTTTGCTTTTACTGCTGTCTGGCTGAGAGTGTATGCGTGTGTGTACGTGTGTTCATGTGTCCTGATGATGCTGCATGTATCTGTTCCTTCTTCTTCTTTTCTCTTTTTTTATTGTTTAATGCCCTTTTTTTTATTAATTAGATTAAGGGGGAGAAAGAAAAGTTTAATTTTAAAACATATATTTTTAAATGAAAAACAAAAGATTTAAAAAAAATTTAAAAAAGTTGAGTCTCAAATATTGATTCCCAATATCTTTGAATTCTTTTTGAAAATATAATCCTAAAAAAAGGATTAAATTTTATTTTTGTATTTATTATATGTTTGATTATTATTATTTTAAAAAAGAGTCCGGACAAAATACGGTGTTCACAGTTGCCCCTCTTTAATTGTTTCTTATGTAAGTATATGGAAAGTGTGTTTTGAATTCTTACATAAGTGACAAGTAAAGATAGAACATGTATTTTGGTCGGCCATGCAATACCTATAAAAGACCTAATTGCCCCTGACACGACAAGATATGATTAAATGCAAGACTATTGTTTAACAAAACGATGACATGATTTTTTTTAATAATATGATGAGATGATGTGATGCAAATGAAAATGATCAATTGACAAAGATTCAAACACAATGTAAGACTATTGGATAACAACACCGTAAAATGATGATTTTATTTTGAATTTTGATTTTTTTCTTTTAGTAATGTGATCAGAATGACTAAATGATGCAAGACTGTTGGATAACAAACACTATAGCGTAATAATAATTTTTGTTTTAGCAATGTGATGTGAATGAAAATAATCAAATGACAACGATCCAAACAAAATATATGTTGACTAGATGCCCCCTCTTCATTTGATTTCTAAGTAAGAATTTCATGAGATGATATTCTTATCTTAGAAATGAATTAAGAGAGAAACATGTATTTTGTTTGGAGGGGCAAGACTCTTAGGTATCTACAACCAAACAAAACAAAAAAAAGAAAGGGTTTAAAATGAAATGTGGTTTACGAACTAAACAAAACAAAACTTCAATGGAGATGAATTGCCTATGTTCCAAAGGACCTGGTGGATGCCTGCTTTTACAAGGCTAGGAGGATGCCTGCCGTGACAGGGCTTTAAAGAATTGTGCCAGCCGGTACTGGGCTTTGAGATGCCTGTCGTGACAAGGCTTTGGGGTGCCTGCCGTTACAGGGCTTTGGGGTGCCTGCCATTACAGGGCTTTTAAAGAATCATGCCAGCCGGTACTGGGCTTTGGGATGCCTGCCTTGATAGGGCTTTGAGGTGTCTGCCGTTACAGGGTTTTGGGTGGCCTGTCATTACAGGGCTTCAAAGAATCATGCCAGCCGGTACTGGGCGGCTTCGGGGTGCCTGTCGTAACAAGACTTTGGGGTGCCTGCCGTTACAGGGCTTTAAAGAATCATGCCAGCCGGTACTGGGTTAGGGTGCCTGCCGTAACAGGACTTTGGGGTGCCTGCCGTTACAGGGCTTTAAAGAATCATGCCAGCCGGTACTGGGCTTTAAGGTGCCTGCCGTGACAGGCTTTGGGGTGCCTGCCGTTACAGGGCTTTAAATAATCGTGCCAGCCGGTACTGGGCTTTAGGGTTGCCTGCCGTGACAGGGCTTTAGGGTGCCTGCCGTTACAGGGCTTTAAAGAATCATGCCAGCCGGTACTGGGCTTTAGGGTGCCTGCCGTGACAGGGCTTTGGGGTGCCTGCCGTTACAGGGCTTTAAGGAATCGTGCCAGCTAATACTGGGCTTTAGGTTGCCTGCCGTGACAGGGCTTTGGAGTGCCTGCCGTTACAGGGCTTTAAAGAATCGTGCCAGCCGGTATTGGGCTTTGGGTTGCCTGCATGACAGGGCTTTGGGGTGCCTGCCGTATAAGGCTTTAAGAGTGTGAGAATAGGTTCATCTCACGGGGAAAATATGAGAAGCTCAAAGGTGAGTTTGTTAATTCTTCGCTTATTTCCTTAGGTTTTGCAAGTTTTTAGTTTGCCCTAATCTAAATGGGGCATACTCTCTGTAGCAATGCATGCAATGGGGTGATATGCAATGCATGATGATTTTTTTTTATTTGCCCCAATCTAAGTGTGGCGTGTTTCTACGACAAGGCATGCAATGTGGTAATGTGCCATGTATGATGTTATAGGCGCTAAAAACATGTACAATATACATTGGATGGATGATTTGCAATGTAAAGGGTAAGACGTGCTTATTTGCCCCAATGCAAATGTATGAATAATGCAAATGTATTGCAAAAATTTTATTGGAAAGCTTAATGTTGAAAACTATCTTGGTATTTATCCTTTTTTTTTTGAAAATTTTGTGCACATTGAATAAATCATTTCGAACATAAGGTAATACCTCCAAGTCTGTTATTTAACCTTTATTCATTAATAGGTGTAGTATCACAGTATGCCGTTGCCCCTCTTTAGAAAATTCCAATGACCAAATTCTCGTCACTTGATCTTGTCTTCAAATTAATGAGATTAACTATTATAACCAAACACTGATAGTAGACATGCTCTCATTATCATTTTACACCTACGTAATGATCTTGATACCTCAAGGGCGAAAGGCGAGAATAAAGATACCAGCATTCTACGTCAAGTAAATGCGTCAATAAATATTGTTCCTTGAATGCGAACCTGCTGTAATATAGGGGATATGTTTGAATATGATACACGAAACGAGAAGAAGATGGTCTCAAAGGAGCAAGGGCGGAAAAAATTCATTCACTGATGCTAAAATTCATAGAGAAATGGGAATATCTTGGTTTATGAGTACAAATGGCCAAAGCGCGAATGGGATATATGGATTTACTTAATCACATCTCTTCCTTTAGCTTTTCAAAACCCCAACAGGTGTTTCACTGAGCTGCTATTGATATGCATAATATGAGAGACGATGGAGACAACTTTCCCAAACATAGATAATTAACTTTTGATGCCTTCCTTTTCTTCTCCTAAGACATCCTTTTGTCTTGGCGAACTCTTCTTCTTCTTATCATGGCTTTGCCCCTTTTTTTTTTAGCTCTAACTTTTGCTTAGATTACCTTAAGAGTTTTTTAACCTAACGAGCTATTCTTTCCTTTTCATTTTCTATTAGCTCTAACTTTTGCCTAGGTTGCCTTTACAGGTTTTCAACCTAACGAGCGCTTCATTCTTTTTCATTTTCTGTTTAAGCAAAGTAACGCTTGACAGCATCTGCATTAATGGGCTTTGCTAACTCTTGACCGTCCATGTCAGCTAGGATCAGTGCTCCTCCAGAAAAGGCATGTTTGACAACATAAGGTCCCTCATAGGTCGGAGCCCATTTGCCTCTATTATCTTCTTGGTTAGGCAATATTTTCTTGAGTACAAGATCCCCAGCACTGAATTCCCGTGGGCGAAGTTTTTTATCAAAAGCTCTTGCCATTCTCTTTTGGTACAATTGTCCATGACACATTGCAATGAGCCTTTTCTCTTCAATCATGTTAAGTTGCTCAAATCGGGTTCGTATCCATTCATTTTCTTCTAAATCTACCTCTGCCAATACTCTTAAAGATGGTATTTCTATCTCAATGGGTGTAACAGCTTCCATTCCATAAACAAGGGAGTATGGGGTCACCCCTATGGATGTGCGTGCAGTAGTACGATAACCATGTAAAGCATAGGGAAGCATCTCATGCCAATCCTTATAAGTTACTGTCATTTTTCCAATGATCTTCTTAATATTTTTATTGGCTGCTTCAACTGCTCCATTCATTTGAGGTCTATACGGGGCTGAATTATGATGCTTGATTTGGAACTTCTCGCAAAAGTTCCTGACTTCCGTTCCATTGAGATTGGGACCATTATCAGTAATGATCCTTTCAGGAATCCCATATCGGCATAAAATATTTGTCTTCATGAATTTAAGGAACGTCTTTTGCGTGATGCTAGCAAATGAATTTGCTTCTACCCATTTTGTGAAATAGTCAATCGCGACAAGGATGAAGCGATGTCCATTCGAAGCTTTTGGGTTAATTGGGCCAATAATGTCAATGCCCCACATTGAGAATGGCCAGGGTGATATCAAATTATGTAATGGGATTGGAGGAGCATTTATCCTATTAGCATAGATCTGACATTTATGGCATTTCTTGACATGCTCAAAGCAATCTTTCTCTATTGTTAGCCAGAAGTAGCCACACCTTTGAATCTGTTTGGCCATAGTGTGACCATTCGCATGCGTGCCACATATGCCCTCATGTACCTCAACCATGATTTTCTTTGCTTCTTCTGAACTCACACAGCGAAGTAAAGTACCATCATAACCCCTCTTGTACAGAACATCTTGACTGATAAAGAATGTCATAGCAAACGACGAAGGGTTTTCTTTTCATTCTCAGTCATTCCACCACAGCTGGGTATGATCTCTTAGTGATATAATCCTTAATATCCTGGAACCAAGGATATTCTTCTCGATCTTCTTCAACATTCAGACAGTAACGCTGGAAAGCTTCTAGCTTCCACTTGGATGGGTTTGGATATGGACTCCACAATCAAGTTGGATCATGCTGCTAAAGTGGCTAAAGCATCAGCGAAACGGTTTTTTATCTCTAGTCAAGTGATGAAAGCTAGCAACCTTAAATTGCTTAATCAAATCTGTTAGGAGTTCTTGATAGGGAATCAATTTTACATCCTTTGTTCTCCATTCTCCTGTTACTTGATGAATAATGAGAGCTGAATCACCAAATACCTTCAAACAAACCGTATACCAAGGGTAATAGCTGCTCGAAGACCATTAACACAAGCTTCATATTCTTCTATGTTGTTAGTACAATCAAATTCTAATTTGATGGCCACTGGAAATTGTTTTCCTTCTGGTGAAAACCACCGCTCCTACCCCCATTTCCATGCATGTTGGCGGCTCCATCAAAATACATTCATTTCCATTCTTGCTCTTCATTGTTTCTTCACCACAACCTTCTTCTGTAGTGCATATGCCTTCATCAGAAAATTGAAAATCTAATGGCTGGTCATCCCCTAAAGGATTATCAGCCAAGTGATCTGCTATTGCACTACCTTTGACTGACTTTTGCATCACATGCTTTATATCATATTCTGATAGTACAACTTGCCATTTTAGTACTCTACCAGCAATGTGCGGGCTCTCAAAGATGTATTAAGTGGGTCCACTCGTGAGATTAGCCAGGTAGTGTAGTAAAGCATGTATTGCCTTAGCCTTCTAGTTGCCCATACTAGTCCACAACAAGTTCGCTCAATCACCGGATAACGAGCTTCACACTCATTAAACTTCTTGCTCAAGAAATAAATCGCTCTTTCCTTCTTTCCAGAATCATCAAGTTGACCTAGCATTGCTCCCATTGAGCGAGGTAAAGTTGTTAGGTAAAGGATTAGTGGACGATCTGGTGATGGAGGTACCAAAATCGGGGGATTTAATAAATAATCTTTAATTTTATCAAAGGCCTTTTGACAATCATCACCCCATGTCTCCTTGCAATTTTTCTTTAACAGCTTAAAACATTGGTTCGCAAGTGGCTGTTAGATTGGCAATGAATCTAGCAATGTAATTCAATCGTCCCAAGAAACTTCTAACTTCTTTCTCTGTTTGGGGAGATGGCATTTCTCGAATTGCTCTCACTTTATCTGGATCTACTTCTATCCTTTTACGACTCACAATGAATCCCAATAACTTCCCAGAAAGAGCTCCAAAAATGCATTTGTTAGGATTCAATCTTAGCCGATATTCGCGTAATCTCCCAAATAGCTTTCTAAGGACTCCAACATGACTCTCATTCTCCGCTGATTTAGCTACCATATCATCTACATATACTTCAATTTCTTTATGCATCATGTCATGGAATAGTGCTACCATAGCTCGTTGATAAGTTGCCCCAGCATTTTTCAAACCAAAAGGCATTACCATAACAATAAGTTCCCCATTGGGTTGTAAAGGTTGTTTTCTCTTTATCCCTTTCATGCATAGGGATTTGATTGTACCCTGAATAACCATCCATAAAGGAATAGCGATAGCTTCGAGCAGTATTATCGACCAATACATCAATGTGGGGGTAATGGAAAGTCATCTTTCGGACTCGCATTATTTAGATTACGATAATCAACACACATTCGAAATCCGACCATCTTTTTTAGGAACAGGAACAATATTTGCCACCCATTGTGGGTAAGTTACTACCTCCAAAAATCCTGCTTCTAACTGCTTTATTACTTCTTCTTTTATTTGCAAGGACACCCCCATGTTCATTCTCCTTAACTTCTGTTTCTTAGGCTCGACCTTGGAAGTAATGGTATTTTATGAGAAGCAATGCTTGGGTCTAGCCCAGGCATGTCTTTATATGACCATGCAAACACATCTATGTATTCTTTGAACAACTCAATCATTTGTTCTCCTTTCAGGATTATCTACTATTTTGAGCATTCTTTGATCCTCCTCGGTTCCCATATTAACCATCTCAATCACTTCTTCATGTGGGCATATTCCCTTATCACTCATTCAAGCATCTTTGAAAAAGTTTGGATTATGTCTTCATCATCAGACTCACAATCATGCATATCAGTGGCAACGAATGAATCATCTTCACAGGGTTTTTAATCTCTGGGTGGGAGATGGAATCAGAAGAAACAAAATCCCTGGATAATGAATATGGAACGAGATAAAATAAGGAACAGGAATGAAACGGAGAAAGATGTATTGAAGTAGATAGGGTGGAATAAAGAAATAGACATGAATGCAATTGAAATTCATTTTCATGAATTATGTGTATCAAAAGTTTGCATTAGTGAATACCCAAGATCTATTACCTAAACCTGGGCTCAAAAGTGGATAAAGTAGGAACAACATAATTGAAACAATTACTCTAAGCTAATGACATCATTGGCCTCTTCAAACTCCCAATTCGCCAGAACTTTGTGGAATCATCGACTGCAATTGAGGCACTTGTTCTGCATGCTACATCTTCATTAAAAGAGATCACTGAGATAGTTGGTTTATATATCATCTCGGACGGGCCTGGGAAGGATTCTTTAATGTGTGGAATCTCCAATTTACTAGCCTTTTTGCCTTTTGCCAAGCTTGCTTTGTCTTTCATCTGGTCTTCTAGGGTAGGCTCATACCCTAACCCTTGGCGATTACAATTATCCAAAACCTTAATTGGACACGTAATTCCTTGTAAATGAGAGCCTAAACCTTTCCCTGGCATAAAACCCACTCTTCGTCATGATTTTAGCCACGACGGAATTGATGTTGTGAGTACTATCGCAAATATCTTCAACCTCTAGGCTTTGAAAAGAAACTCCATGATCTTTCTCTGCAGCCTCAATATAAGGGAGTGAGCTTGGTTTGCTCACCATGATTTCCTCCTCTCCTTTAACTGCTATAATTCTCCCATCACTGATGAATTTAACCTTTTGATGTAAGGTAGAAGGAACAGCCCTAGCAGAATGAATCCATGGCCTTCCTAGCAGCATTGTGTAACTTGGGTCTATGTTCATGAGTTGGAAATCCACCTTAAACCTGCTTGGCCCTATCTCCAGGGAGAGACAAATGGATCCTAATACTTCCCGTCTTGATCCATCGAATGCTCTTACCACAATATTACTTTTATGTACACTTGAAGCCTCTAGTGATAATGATTCAAATGTGGAGAGCGGCAAGACATTTAACGCTGATCCTCCGTCAATTAATACTCTTGCGATTATGAACCCTTCACATTTCAAAGTGATGTGCAAAGCCTTGGCTTGGTGGACAGCGGTTTCTGTAACTTCCTCTTCCGAAAAGGAAATGGTAGAGGAGGCTTTTACAACATTCATTACACTTGCCACCTTCTCAGGGGTTATATTAGGCTGCACAAAAGCTTGATTCAACACTTCTTGCAATGCTTGGCGATGCGCTTCGGAACTCAAAATCAAAGAAAGTATGGAGATACGCGCTGGAGTTTTCTTCAATTGGTCCACAATGCTGTAATCACTTTGCTTCATAATCGATAAAAACTCATCTTCTAATTTTTCCATTTCTTTAGGATTGTCTTCCTTTGGCCTGTTAATACTTGCATTTTTCTCTTTTACCATTTTCCTAATGTAAGATGGTAAGTATGGTTTTCCACTTCGAGTAACACCCCCTTGGTTTGCCATTTCATTGCTTGTCCCGGCAATCAACGTTGGGTTTTTTATGGTTCTCCACAATGCTTTGATATTTCCACGGGACTGCTCGATCACTTTCATAGGGAAAGGGATGAGGCGTGCTTATGGTCAATGTTGGTTGTCTTACGTGAGGTACAAGATCTGCAGAGGCTTTGTTTATCACAAAAGAGACTGCCTGAACCCGTTCTTTTGGGCTCGAATTTTTAATGACAAGCTCAACATGTTTTTTTTTACCATGCACACTTTGGCGTCTCCCTTCTTTACAGACACGATCCCTAACGCCATCATTTTTCTAACAGCTCCTTTAAACTGTTCACAACTTTCTATGTCATGGCCTATTTTCTCCTGATGATATTCACAGTATCCAGGCATTTGATCACTGATATTATTCATGAGGAGCATTTCTCGCATATAGCCATACTCCTTTAAGTGAGCATAAAGCTCATTCATAGGCATCCTGATCCTTGCGGAGCTTTTGAAGCACGCATCTTCTTCTTCAATAGCGTTGACTCGATTTTTCGTGATTTGGGAGTGGATCAGTAGTAAGGGTAGAGCTTCCCTCTTCTTTAAGCTGGATATGGTTAGAATCAACTAGGTCTAGCACATTCCTTTTAAACGTCACACAGTCTTCTATTGAGTGCCCAGGTGCACCCATGTGGTATTCACAAACAACATTTGGATTATACCATGCCGGGTAAGGCGGACCAAGAGGCTTATAAGGTCGCAGACCTAATAATTGGGCTGTCAAAAGTTTATGGTACAATTCAGCATTTGTTAATCCAAAATTGGGCCATGGGCGACTATCCCTGGATTGGACATTTCTCCTCTCTCCATCCTGTCCGTGCTTGTTAGGCCTGAACCCAAATTGTTGCTGTCTTTGATTCCTTCCCTCTACTTGATAAGGGACTTGAGAATTGGTAGCTGCTTGTCTTATAGGTTGAATATAGTTCACATTCCCTTCTTTCTTTTTTTGGTCATAGTTCTTTCGTGAACTACTTTCAGCTTGAGAAGTGGCTATCTTCCCTTCTCGTATGTCTATGTCAATCCTTTCCCCAATTACCATTAAATCAGCAAAATCAGTGACATGTGTTCCTATCATGTGTTGGTAAAATGGCTTAGGCAATGCACGGATGAAGTACGAGCAAAGTTCGGAATTAACCATTGGAGGTTGCACTTGCGAAGCCACTATTCTCCATCTTTGAGCATATTCTTTGAATGACTCTGATGATTTCTTGGTCATTGCTTTCAATTGTTCTCTGGTCGGAGCAGTATCAAGATTGAACTTGTATTGTCTCATGAAAACATCCACAAGGTCTTTCCATCTTTTGATCTTGGTTTGGTCTAGTTGCATGTACCAAGTCAATGCGGCTCAGTTAAGCTTTCAGGAAAGAAGTTTATCAGAAACTTCTCATCTTGTGACCATATGGACATCTTTGTGCAATAGGCCCTCAAATGATAAATTGGGTTACTTGTACCATCATATTTATCGAAGCTTGGCATCTTGAATTTCTTGGGAACATCAATTTCTGGGGTCAAACATAATTCTTTCAAGTCTAAGGAACCCCACGTGTTTGATCCTTGAAGAGCCTTCAATTGATCTTTCATCTCTCCAAGTTCTTCTTTCAACTCCTTCTCTTTATGTAGCACTTGTGGGATTTGGAACATGTAGGCATGATCTTCCCCAGGACCATCCGGTATGTTAAAGGCCCCTATCCCAGAATCTTGTTTCTCTGGCGTGGGTACTTTAGGATCTGATCTTCTGTTTGGCTCAATTGTTCTATTAGCCGCGTTCTCATCTGCTACGGTATTCTGTGGTGGGTTATCATCACTCCGTCCTTTTAGAGCCTCTGTTAGCAATTTCATCATGTCACTTATTTCGGCCATTTTAGACTCCACTGCAGACATCCGATCATTTAAGGTCGCTGACTCATTCACGTTTGAATTTTCCATTGCACGACTACGCGATCGTGTGTTGTATGCTCTAGTGGCGGGAATCTGGTCAACTGAGTTTTTCTTTCGAGGCGCAATGTTGGCTTACCTGTGTAACATAATAATTAATTTTAATAAGTTTTACCTTTACGTTTGTTTTGTAAGATATCCAGCATTGTGTAGACATAAGGGTTTCACGACACTAGCACCCTTTAAATTCCTCCAGAAATTTATTATTTCATAGGGGATTCAAAGTTGACCATTGAATTAGAAGGACATTGGATCCTATCAAAATTCAAGGTTTTAAGACAATGATGGTAGTACAAATCAATCAACAATTTCACAACCACAAAGCGTCATCTGGATCCTCATACAATGATTCAAATATTAATACAGATTTAGAACTTTGTCACGCTATTGAGTTCTTTTACAATTTCATTGCACAAATGGAAGAATTCAACAATCTCTAATGGAGTTCCTCTAGGGAGAACCATGCCTTCAGCTTGCTTAAATGCTCTTGCAAATTCTGGAATTTTGTCATTAGCCAAATCAATTATCTGCCTACATTTTAACATCCACTCTTTGGTTTCTTCTGTTTGATCAAGGCAAAGTGATTTCCACTCTTCTAAGACTTCATTTTGTTGATTAAGCCTCTGAACAAAGTTCTGTGCTGTCTCAGCTGCACTTCCTCTCACCCTGGCTAGTTCATTCACCTTCCTTTCCAATTGTCTTGTGAGCGTATTGATTTCTTGCTGCATCTCCTCAATGGGTCTGATGTCTTGTAATTCCTTCTTCAATGCATCATTTTCTTTGACTATTTTGACAAGTCTTGCTTTAGTACTTTGAACTTTGTTATCACTAGTTTGCACTTCCCTTTTCAGTTTGGCATTTTCCTTTTTCAATTTCTTAGTCTCAGGTGTTTCTTCAAGGTTATGCCCTTCTCTTTCCTTTGCTAGCTTCCTCCGTAACTCAACGCATTCGTTTTGGTATTTTTCCAATTCTTCTTTATTCTTAGACTCTGAGTTAGCAAGCGCTTGTAACTCATTTTCCTTCATCTTCAAGCATTCAACCAATTGCCCATTAATCTCTTTCAAGTCATTGCCTAACAAGGGATTTTGAGGATGAAATAAAGGATTTGCTCCTTGAATCATACTCTTCAGCCAAGTAGTGTATTCTGGACTTGAGTTTACTACACGTATCCCTAGCTCAATCTTCCCTTGTAACCTATCTCTTGCCATGCTTCTTTGACATTCTGGTTTGATAACTTTGTCCCATCCTCCTTATGTAGAAAGTATAACTCCTGCACCTCTTTCTTAGAAGGAACATTTTGCTTATAGGCCAGTTGCCTTAACGCTAAGGAAGGGTTATAGTTGATACACCCTCTGGGTCCCATTAAAGGCACATTCGGAAAGTCACCACAATGGTAAATAACCTCCTCTTTCCACCACCAGTCTAGTTTCCATAAAATGGAACTTTCTTTAAGTTCTGAGAAGGTTCTTTTCCAATCCATGTAGCTCATTCCGTCAATCACGAATTGGCCTTTAAAAGACATGAGTGGATTACTGTCTGAGTCGTTCTTCTTTCTGAAAGGAAGCGTCTTTCCATAAAGGTGGCCAACATCCATAAATCCAGTAATGCAATACAACAATTGACCTTTCCTTTCCCTTTATTGTGACATTGAGTTAAGGTCAAGTACGTTTCTGCCAAGATTGCTGGTACCAGATTCACGTTATGGTATTCCACCATTTGGAATACACTAATGGCTCCTAAGTCAATTATGCCAATTGATGATGGAAACAGGATTATTCCATATATGCATAAGGCAAAGACTCTGCAAAATGTAACCCAAGCCTCTTTTCCTGCCAAAACTTTCAAGTGGGCTTCTACATCAGCTCTTGAGATTCCCTCTGTTTGTCCTGGGCAAACCATTCATACCTTTTCCTTAGGAATTTCCAAAATTTTTGCTATCGTGCCTCGAGATGGTAAATATCCAAGATAAAGATATACTGCCATGTTCTCCTTAAGGGCATTCTCAAAATTTCTCCATATTCTTCCAAAGTCGGTGCCATTTGGAAGTCTTGAAATGTGAAACATCTTAACGAGGCATCCCAATATTGGCTTAATTCCATTATTGCATCATTATGTATTGTGACTGACAGAAGATCCAAGATATTTCCATATTTCCTTTTAAAATCTTGCATAATCTTCCCTTTGATATGACGGCTCAACTCAATTAAGGTTTCCAGCGGCTCAACTTTTACAGATAATTTGATCCCTTTTCCCTGATATAATTTTCCAGTATGACTTAGATTTGTACTACCTTCGAGTGCCATTTATCCCTTATGCCAATTTCACAAAGATTTGGATAACTCACAGTTCCTGTTAATCAAAACAAAGGTTAATAATATACAATTCTCATAATTTTGCAAGCTATCTGGCTCACTTTTTTGAAAACCCTCTCCTCCAGATACTTATTGCACCATAGGGAGATGGAGTAAACAATTAATGGACGAGAGGCTTAAATCCCCTACATGATTAATGTTGAAAGGTTTAGCCTTACAATCTTATTTTTGAGAAAAGAGAAAAAAAATGATAAAAATGATTTTGATAATAGATATGCAAGGAGAAAATCCATTCTCTCCTCAATGTGCTTATTGCCCCATAGGGAGAAAGGGATTAATTAGCCTATGTGCAGCTAAAACTGACACATGGCTAAAGTCTCAACTTTAAAAATGAAATAACTCAATGACAAGAGAAATTATTTAATTTGTGGTTTTTTTAAAAAAAAATGTGAATACTTTATGATGACATGCTATGACAATGATGCAATAAAAGATCAATACTCTCATCCTGCGTCCTATTCAAGGAGACTTAAGTTCATAATCAGGTGCTCACTAGAATGGTTGGCTACTAGCTGTTGTCTGAAACGTGTAATTCACGGGTGGATGTATATTCCTAAAAGGCTCCCAAGATGCCCTCACACAAAGGTGAAGACCTTACTTAATAATTTTGGCCCTCCGAGAACATAAGCTCTACAGGGACCAAATTTATTAGGCAAGTAACAGCTTGGGTGAGGCATTCATGGTAACCTCCGAGAGTTCAAAAACTCCACAGGGAAACCACTACTAACCTCTACTAACCTATAGTACTCACAGACCCGGGTATAGGGCCCAAAATATATGTGTGTCAAATTGTGTAAGTGTATAGTGTGATGAGAGCATGCAAGCATGCTATCTTATTCTCATATGCTACCCAACTCCCAACTTTTAATCAGATCAAATAGAGAAACAAATATATGTACAAATAAAAGTCATCTATCTTAAGGTTTATTCCGCATGTTATCTATCCTAAGACATGTTATAAGAATCAAAAGAGAGAGAGAGAGAGAAGAAAAAAAAAAGGAAGGGGAAAAAAACCCATACAAATTAAAAGGGATAATAATAATAAAAGAAAAACCATATTATATTTTGAGCGCAACAAATTTATACAGGCTTGACTCTCATATTTTCCCCAGTGGAGTCGCCAACTGTTGCACCCGTAAAAATACGATGCGGATGGCGCGCGAGCGGAGGCCCCGGCCTTCGCAGCGGGAACTAGATCGAACGAGGAGTCGCCACCAAGATTTTGAGGTAAATCTCGAGAAACCGATTAAATGGAGGATAAGGATGATCTACGTAATCAGAGAATAGGTTCGGGAGTCGGTTGAGTGTGGGGAAGGTGTTAGGCACCCCACAACACCCGTTCGTCAGAACAGTTACCTGAAGTTTGTTGTGCTCTTTTAGTATGGTTTATAATTATTTTAATTATCCCTCTTGTATTCATGTGTTTGATAAAAATGATAAGAATTATGTGAGAAATGTTTATTTATTTACGAGGGAGGACGGACTTGACTCAGAATTTGACTCTGAGGCCTACGTACCCTGTGATGGGGATCAAAGTCCACGTAGTTCGGGCTTAAAAGTTGTTGATATAAAAATATTTTTTTGAAGAGAAATTAATTATAAATAATTCACCATTTTGCAAATAAAACAATTTCTGAAATTTTGATATGTGTGTTTTAAATTGCAAAAGGTAATTTAATTTTAATTATTTTCTCCATTTTTGAATTTTTGGGATAAAGAAAGGAAAGGGTTTAAAATTACTTTTCTTTATATTTTATGATTAGAAATTTAATTGCAGTACCTGTAAAACCTTATTGATTCATACGGTAATGCAATTGCTCTAAGTATCTGTGAAGATTCTGAAATCTCACACGATAGAAGAGTTTGGCAATTTAATTTATTTATTTATATTCTTATGTACATTTTAAGTATTAAAAATATATTTTAAGTATGTATATACATGTTTTGAAGAATTTTAATCATCATACCTGCAAAGCCTTATTGACTTATACGGTAATATGATTATCCTAAATATCTACGGAGATTCTAAAATCTCACACGATACAGGAATTAAATTTAATTAATTGATTTAATTAATTATATATTATATATGTATATATATTTTAAAAACTAAATCGTTATATCTGCAGAGTCTTATTGACTCACATGATAATACGATGATCTTAGAAGCCTACGGAGATTCAAAAATCTCACATGATTAAAAGATATAATTGGTAAATATGGTTACAATTTAAATATATTAATTTGGTTAATTAAGTTTCTTAAATTGTATACTGTATGATTATTTACAAAAATTATTTATTTATTATAAAAATGGATGATCACTATATCTGCACGGATTTATTATCCCACACGATAATATGATTAATTTAAGTCCCTACAAAGATTCTCGTAATCTTACACGAACTTAAATGGGTTATTTAGATTATAAAAAGACAGTTGGTTTTAACGGTTGGTCATTGAAACTATTGATTGTGCATATAAATTGGATCTCTATACCTGCGAAATCTTATTGATTTACACGGTATAAGATCACTTTAAATGCCTGCGAAAATTCTTAAAATCTCACACAGCAAGTTAATAAAATACAAGAAACCTTCTCTTATTCATTTGTTTTTTTTTAGATGAGAATTGAATTCTCTCCTCTTAATCTTTTATACAATTGTACATGTGGATAGAAAGTATCATACGGTATGAGTGTAACAATATTATTGACAAGTAAAGGACCTTAGAATTAAAAAAAAATAATGCTCATATATGTTAATATACACATTTAAGGACCTCGCCTAATAATTACACTAATTCTGTATTTGAAATGAAATTGTGCCTAATAATCAAATTTAGCTTAGCTATGATAGGAAACAAAAATTATCATTTGCAATTTCTCTATTATTTCTTTTTCAAACTCTCTTTTCTTAAAAAAAGATATGACAATTGCAATGAAATCACTTGGGAGCTGAAAAAATATGAGACAAAATATTTAAACATGAAATCCATTTTGGAATAGTAAACAGAAATTAAACACGTATATTTGGATTCAGAAGCAAGAACCTGTGCGTATGGGACGTCCAGATCTGTCTCAGCCTCTTCTTTCTCCTCTCCGTTTCTGTTTCTTCTTTCTCCTCTCCGCCTCTTCTCTTCTTTTCCTTTCGTGCTCTGTTTTCTGTTTCTTCCGTACGTTTCTCCTTCCTTTCTCCAGCCAAAAAAAAACGCACTCCTCTTCTTCGTTTCCTCTACTTTGTTCCAGCCGGAATAGCCTTTCTCCCTCAGCCTCTATTTCACCTCTCTCCGTCTCTATCCTTTTTCGTTCAGCTTCTGGCCTCCCTCGTTTCCTTCTCAGCTTTTTCGGAAAGAAAAGCTCCTCCGCCACGTCCTCTCTCCTCCGTCTCAGCCTCTGTTTCACGTCTTCTGGTCCTCTCTCTCCTCTGTATATTTTTTTTTACGTTGCTTCCCCCTTCCTTCTCGGTCACTCTTCTCTTCTCTTCTCCTTCGTTTTTGTGCTCTGTTTTCTGTTTCTTCTGTCTGTCTGTTTCTCTCTTCCTTTCTTTCAATCCAAAAAACCGTCCCTCCCTCTGTTTGTCATTCAGTCTTATATAGGGGATGGAAGAGGTGAATCATTGCTTTCCTGCTCCGCTTTTCCTTTCTGCTGTGTTTTCTGTGTGCGCCGAAGTCTGCTCTGTTTTTCTGCATTTCTGTCTCTATTTTCTGTGCTGTCCCGTCTGCTTTCTCTGCTGTGCCATTTCCTTCATGCATGCGTGCATCCTTAGTTTTGTTTCTTTTCTCCTGCCAGCCGAAAGTATATGCGTACGTGTTCCGATTGTTTACTGTTCTTTCTGCTCTGTTTTGCTTCTCCTGCGTTTCGTGTCTGTTGCCTCTAGTTCTTTTAGCGTCTGCAGCTCATGTGTTCGTGCGTTCTACTGTTTCTGTCCTTTTTCATGCTGCATGGCCGAAAGTGTATGCTTATTTTTGTTTCTGCGCCTCTGTGCCGTGTTTCTTCGCTGTTTCTGCATTTCTTTGCTGTTTTTGCATTTCGTGTTTGCTGTCTCTTTGCTTTTACTGCTGTCTGGCTGAGAGTGTATGCGTGTGTGTACGTGTGTTTCATGTGTCCTGATGATGCTGCATGTATCTGTTCCTTCTTCTTCTTTTTCTCTTTTTTTATTCTTTAATGCCCTTTTTTTTTATTAATTAGATTGAGGGGGAGAAAGAAAAGTTTAATTTTAAAACATATATTTTTAAATAAAAAACAAAAGATTTAAAAAATTTAAAAATAGTTGAGTCTCAAATATTGATTCTCAATATCTTTGAATTCTTTTGAAAATATAATCCTAAAAAAAAGGATTAAATTTTATTTTTGTATTTATTATATGTTTTGATTATTATTATTAAAAAAGAGTCCGGACAAAATACGATGTTCACAAAGAGCTTGCTCTGGTGTGGGAAGGCTGCCGCTAAAAAGAAAAAACCTAATTGTCATCAATTCACCTTATAATAGAGGAAATAAATTGACTGGAATAATCACATTAATTGCAGAGAAATCATTTCTTATTTTGAAATCAATCAGGAATTATTTTACAGTTAATTTTTGATTTCCAATCAAATCTCATAATTTCGAATACCCTCTGATTCTCATTCAGGGCAAATCAGTAAATTCAAACGCATATATTTTACTAATTATTTTTTGCGTGTGAATTTTTACAGTGCCTTAATGCCCCCCTCTCAAGACGGTTTTACAGGCCATTCTTGAATGTTCATTTTCCACCGCCTTGAAGTATATAACATCCGGACCCAGGATAACTTTTGTCAAGGCAGAGAAAAAGCTAACTAATATCTAAATCCTAATTTTATATATTACTTCATTATATATAAACGAGACAATGAAACTTTTAGTCTCTTTAATTTGTTTCGATTATCTATCTTGTCTATCAAATTTCATTGTTATTTAGAGATATCCTATAATCTGTTTCGAATTAGTAAAAATTTGTCTCTAAACACATAGATATGGATTTACAGCGACAAATATCACTGTATCTTAAAAAAGAAGTTGAGGGAATATATTAAAACATGATAAGTTGAATATGATACTCCCTCCGGTCCCTATTATAAAAGACACTTCTACTTACTTCACCAGAACCAAAGAGAAGTTGTTAAATTATTAATTTCTTAAAAAATAGTAAATTTCTAATTTTACCTTTGTTTAAATAAAAAAATTTAAAATTTATATTATATTTTCTCTTATAATTCATGAGTTTAAATAGGAGTGATATTGGAATAATGTAATTAATATATACCTAATAGTATGCTTTATATTAAGAACAAAAAAAAAATATTTCTATAAGATGCTCTATAATATGCACCGGATGGAGTAATTGTTAAGATTCAAATAAAAATATATTTTACTCCCTCCTTCAAGAATGTAAAGTATTTTTTTATAATTTGAATGTTTAAAAATGTAAGGAATTTTTAGTATTTTAAAAAGTAATTAATGTGCTTTTACCAAAAGTGTCCTTAAAAATAAGTTACTTTAATAGGAGTAAATATAGAAAGATAATGTTACTTGGGAGACAACTAACTACTTTATTGGTGAGTCTGATTCAATTAAAAATGTCCTATATTTTTTAAAGAATGAGTAATATTTCAAGAAATAGATATGGGTATATATATTAAGCTTTAAACAAGCAATAGAAAATATTTATAACAATCAATTAAAATACTTCTTTCATCTTAAATTATATGACTTTGAAAAAATTTCATTATCTCAAAATATAAAATAATTTGAGAAAAATAAAATTTTATTAACAATACTTTTTTTTATTACCCTTCAAATAAATAGAGAATTGACAAGATATATATTGTAGGATATAATGGTTAAGCGTGTATTTTTAAAAATTTATAGTTTTATTTTTTAAAATAAATTTATAAAGTGTCATTATTATGTTTTATTAATATATACAATTTTATCTCAAATAACTTTTAAGGTTAATTAGTATTTTGGATCTTAAACTATTACTTGAATACTATCATGAACCCTAAACTTTTAAAATGAGCAAAAACTCTCATTAATTTATAAATTTTTAACAAATTACCTCCTATCGTCTATTGGTACAACATTGACCATTATGTAGCCTAACTCATATGCCACGTGTTAAGAAGGGATTAGTGTCACATCAACTATTGATCAGTTTAACGGTGGAGTAATTTGTTCGAAATTTATAAATTGAGTGCAGTTTTTTGTTTATTTAAAAAGTTTAAAGTTTAAAATATTATTCAAATAATAGTTTAAAGTCAAGTATGTTTAAAGTCAAGTATGCTTATTAATCCTAACTTTTAACATAAAAGTATTACCTAATGATTTGTGATTTCCATAAGGGGCATAGAATTTGGGTAGCTCGCCCGTTACACCCACTCCCTTCCTTTTTAAACATCTACAAATAAAGGAGCGGCCCTACGGAACTACTGAATTAGGCCTGCCCCCACCCATCAAACTTGCACCCCACAATCTATCACTATTTTTTAATTAATGAAGGGAAAATATAAATTAATAACTATTTGACCAAAAATAATAAGTCATATGAAGATATAAATGATTGTATAATTTTTTCAATTGCGTGCGTGAATATAAATTTTTGTTATCTAATGTGGGAAAAATTTTAATTAAAATTAGTTTCATCTACCAATAATGTTGGATTTAGTAGAGAGGAGTAATTTCTCACAATATAGTTAACCAATATTTAAATATTTACAAAAAAAATATCTATATTTAGTATTTACCTGTGTCTCGAACATTGATAGACATGTGAATAATAAATAAATTAGTTTCATCATAACACATATATTATTATTTTCTTAGAGTGTATATCTTTTATATGCACGTTTTTCTTATCGTATAACATCTTTTAAATTCAAAATTATTTCAATATTTATAACAAAATAATAAAAAAGAATTTAAACTAACAATAATGAATTGATCTCCTTTCTCCTCCATGTATTATGTACACCCTCCATCATAAATTATGAGATAATTTTGGAGGAAGATTCAAAGTTTGAAAATACAAGATTCTTTAATAAAAATAAGATTTTACTAATGATATTTTTTTTGATATTACTCTTTACATTAGATCATTTTTTTAATTTTTTTATAAATAAAGTATTAAATTAAAGATATCTTTAAAAGTTTATATTTTTATTTTTAAAAAATAAAATTTAAAATATATTTAATGAAATTTATTTATATGTATGATATTATTTAGGAAAAATTAATGTTTTGTTCCTCATACATAGTTTCACTCAATTGTCAGTATTTCATGCCTGTAATTTCAATTTAGTTGAATTGGTCCCTGTAGTATCAGATCATTATAGCGTCAATCCTCACACTTTCGAAATGTTATCTTATTGTCTTTTGTAGATTAACGCCGTCATATTTTACCTGATGGGGCAGTATGGATCTGACAAAGTCTGAAGCAAACGAGATCGGTTGCGGTGCTCATGGTGCCGGTCGCGTGAAGAGCAATATGAACTGTTCAAAGTTTCGTGTGTGTTTGATTTTTAATTTATTAAAAATTTATTTAATAAAAATTCGTTTGATAAAAATTAATTATTATAACAAAATTTATGTTTAAATATATTTTTTAAAAAATTAATTTAATACACTAAAAATTGTTTGGTTTGTAACAGTAAAATATGCTTTTGAATGTACAATTATCAAAAAGGACATTAATTTATGATGATTTATAATTTTTATTTATAAATATAATATATTTAAAATATTTAAAAAATGTGATAAAAATTTTAAACAGTATAAATTTTGATGTATAATGCTAAACATTTGATCTCTAGTTATTTATATTTTTTTAATTTGTAATTTTAGAAAATGTGATAAAGATTTATAATTTTTATTATTCATTAATGTTAAAAAATAACATGATTAATTATTTAATTTATAATGCTAAAAACTTGATACGTAATTATTATTATTGAAATAATAATTATATTTTTAATGAATCAACTATTTTTTAAATAAAAGAATAAGAATTAAACTTGGGATAATATGATCAAATAATATCCTACTTATTTTTTAAAATATGTTTCAAAAATTCACTTTCAGCTACTGTTTAAATGTATTTTTAAAATGTACTTTCTTGTAAAATATTTTACCCAAATAACTTTTGACTTCTTGAAAGTAAAATTTTACTCTCTGAATGTGAAAAGCAAAAAACCAAACGGACCCTTAATTTAGACAATCAAAATTTTCATATTTTATTTAATACTTAATAAAATAAAAATTATAAATTTTAATAAATTTATTCTATCATAAATTTAGATAATGTAAATTTAATCTGAATAATAAATTTAATATTAAATTTTTTTATAATTTTTATAAATTAATTGTCTAGATATATTTTGGACAATCTAAATTTAAAATTAAATTATTTTTAAAAATTTTAAAAATATTATTTAGTAAATATACTATTAACAAATAAAAATAAATATAATCTTCAAACTGGAGTTTTAAAAAAAATTATAATTTAAAAATTTTAAATTTAAACCGTTCAAAGTATATCTGAATAATTAATTTATAAAAATTAAATTTATTATTCAAATTAAATTTGTATTGTTTAAATTGATAATAGAGTAAATTTATTAAAATTTATAATTTTTATTTTATTAAATACAAAACAAAATATAAAAATTTGAAAAATCTGAATGATACATATTGCTCATTATGTGATGAGTGCCGAAACCGTCGAAGCAAACAACGCACATAATAAGATGAACCGAACATCACGAACTGGAAGTTGTTTAATCTTCTATTTCTTCTTAACCATGGGTCGGATTTCGTTGTTCAAATACGCATCCAGATGGACTACTCGCATAGAGGACGCATCAGTTCGTCTCTCTCACTGCATTCAGACTTCCTCACATTTGATCCTTGTCTTGCATCAAAACGTTCAAACTTTTAGCTATGACCATCTACCATAAAACTCTTAGAAAAATATTTATTTATTAGTCTGACATAGGGGAAATGGTTGATTTATACAAGATGAGGCTTAATCATAATGTATATTCTCTACTTCCCTTGAGATTTCATTCTTGACGTTTCTTGTATGCATTCAAACTCTCCCAGCAAGTATCTCTGTTTTTTGTGTAGAAAACAGATATAGACAGAGTATCATTTGATATTTGCATTAACAGCAATTCTATTTTCCCAGTTTCACTTGCAGTATTTATATATTCTCTATGAACACATCAAAACCATTATTGGTTCCTTCTCAATGGGCATTCTCTTACCCAAAAATTCAACCGATCGTGTTGGAACGTAATTTGCCATATGTAATTAAAACTTAAGGAGACATGAAGAGACTAAAAATTGAATGAAGCGGAGTTGGCCATGTGTAAATGCGAACATGCTACGCTAAGCTTTGCCAAAGCATTCCACCCAATTGGATTTAATTAATTAATTAACTAATTGATCTTTTCGAAAATCACATGGCAATAAGAGAGAACAGGCTGTCTGGGAATTGGGTGAGTCTTCCATTATATTCATTGGTCAAATCATTTTCTTATATATATATATATACACCCCCTCTTGTAAATAGGGTAGAAAGAGAGAGAAAAATTTTTAATTTATAAATCACGTCATTAAATTTTTATTATAATTTTTTTAACCCTTCATTAAATGGGAGAAAATATATTATTAAAGTGTGTATATTTAATGAAAAAAATTAACAACTTATTAAATTTTAAAATAAAGTTAATAAGTTTTAAAATTTTATTTAATACTAATGAAACATGTTAAAGGCAATTTATAAATAGGATCAAAGGAATATATATATCACCTTTAAACAATTAAATGTTTTACTTTTTTTTTTTAAAAAAAAAGACTTCTTGATGTTGAAAAATGCATTCTAATTCAGCTATCTAACGCATTTCTGGTCTGTGAATCACGTTTGGCATGAAAACTACCCTGAAATGCAGGCAAATAATTTTAGAGAAGGGAATCGAAGCTCCAATTTCTACATAAAAGCAACCGACCTGATTTACGAGCATTGGGATCACAAAGGGGTGAGACAGAGTATTACAATAATATCATAGTAAATACTAAAACGTGACAGTACAAAGTTAAGATTTGGATTCAGTGCGTGTCCCTAATACATGTATTAAGTACTTGTTCTATCTAAATTGTTAAAATTTATATCAATAATTTTAAATTTATATTTCACCAAAGATTAATAAATGGTTAGAGTTTATCTAAACTATTGATATAAATTTCAAAACCTTAAATAAGGCATATATTCAGGACCTATATTAGGGACACACCAAATCTTAATCCACAAAGTTATTCTGTTTGCATGTTGTAAAAAATTAAATTCCTTTCTAACACCTTTCACAAGCTAATGATCGCCGATCTGCTGATCACCAGTTCACCACGAGGCCAACACGGTCAATGAGCCAGCTGAAAGCAGCAAGGCAGAGCCAAAATCCAGCATCCCGTGCCGTTGAAATTTTTATCCACAGGATTGACGGCGTTAAAAGCTTTAATGATAGCGAGGACTAACGCCCTCAACGAAGCAAAGTAGGATTGATTTGAAAGCCTTGAAACTGTAATGATGTGATTGAAAATTAAGTGAAATTATGAGCATTAAAAGATTTTTTTTATATCTAAAATGTCTTGAAATTTAATATGAAAAATGTATTATTCAGAGATCTGCATATCAAACTCGAGTGCGAACGCAGGCCATAGACGAGGGTGGGGGAGCATAGTGTTGAATATTGCATTGTGATATATGCAAATCCTTCTTACCCTGAAATACTTGCAGCCATTTTTATTTTTAAGTTTGATTATTTAATTGAATTGGGTTTAAATATTGGCGGATTCAATTAAGATAGTTGTCCAAAAAAGTAACTTTATAATCAATTTCAAACTTATATTTGATATTTGATTTTTATGGATTAAGAGGCTTCCAATAAAACAAAGTTGTATCTCAATTCCTTTTGCCTTTGTGTTATTTGCATTCGCATTCGACACCAAGCGCTCGTCAGCATGTGGCCAAATCGTGGCCTTTCATTTTACATTGAAATGATTTTTGCCATTCATTTCAAATCAATTTTTAAATATTTTAAATATTATATTTATTAGTATAAAAACTATAAAAAAATTCTGATATTAAATCTAAACTGTTTGAGTGTCTTCCATATTCATCTAAAAATGAAAACCATGGTACTTATCATCTTTGATGAGATTTAAACCATCCAAAATTAAAATTTTTATTTTTACTTACATTTATCAAAATAAAATTTTTAATCAATTTGTTATTATCAATCTGGCTAGTAGATATTTAATTTAAAAATTCTAATTTAATACTAAAATTTTTTATAATTTGACTATTCAAATATACTAGAGACAGTTTAGGTATAATTTGGATAACTCAATTTAACATTAAAATTTTTTATAATTTTTACATATCATCTAAATGTATTCTAGATAATTCAGATTTAACATCAAAATTTTATACTTTTTATGCTAATAAATATAATATTTAAAAAATAATTTAAAATAAACAATAAAAATCATTTCAAGGTAAAATAAAAGGTCATGATTTGGTCACATTGAGGACTTATCACTGTAATGAACATTGAATGCAAAGGCATGTTACTTGGGCTTAGGCTCTTCGCCGTTGTGTGTTTTCATTGACCTTTTACATTCTTTTGTTTCCATAATGACATTTTTGTCTCTAGACCAATTAAAAATTAAGTTCATTTTGATGTGTTAGTTTTTCTTTTTAATTATTAGTGGAATCTCACAAAAATCGATCAGTAAATTAATTTGCATTTTGAAACAAAAAGTTAATAAATAAATAAGTTAATAACAAGGGAGAATGACATTAAAGACCTTAAAAATAAAGTTTATCGTACTTAGGGCTTAAATCAATTTAAAATTGATTTACAGGCTTTAAGGCCCTAATTGCCATATTTTTCACACCAAAAATATAATTTTGCCCTTTATTTGATTTGAATTTAGAACCTGCGCAAACTCTTGAAGCAACGGAATAGATCATGCATGACACAACATTCATTATGCACAAAATGATGTCCATGCGTGTTTAACAGAAAATCCATGCATTTCGAGTATTTTAGTAGCTTGGGCTCTAACAAAAATGACTAGGCAGCCATGAACAACACAACATCCACTATGTTCCAGATTATGTCCAAGCATGCTCAACGGAAAGTCTATGTATTTTGAGTATTTCACTAGCCTAGGCTCTAACAAAAATGACTAGGCAGACCATGCATAACACAACATCCACTATGCACCAGACTATGTCCACGCATGCTTGACAAAAAGTCTATGAATTTTAAATATTTCATTAGCCTAGGCTCAATAAAATGACTACTTAGGTAGACCATAATCATGTACGACACAACATTCATTATATACAAGACAATGTCCACACATGCTCAATAGAAAGTTCATGCATTTCTAGTATTTCACAAGCCAAGGCTCAATAGAAATGACAAATTAGGCAAACCATGTACAACACAATATCTACTATGTATTAGATGATGTCCACGCATGCTCAACAAAAAGTTCATGCATTTTCAATATTAAGAAGGATAATTACATCAGATATGTAGAATTTCATATTGATACTAGCCTAAGTACTAAAACAAGTACCCACATGAAATTTGACATGATATTTCAAGTCTGATATATACAAAAAGCTAGCTATTATATTCAAAACATTTAATAGTTGCTTCTCTATATACAAACAAAAAATATCTGTGATTTCCAATTACCCAAAAAATATTACTTCAGAATGCTTTCATATACATAATTATAGTTGCCTATGTACATTAAAAAGAAACAATATAACTACTTCTCATACTGGGTTAGGATTCTTGCATGTCTTGCCATCATGTCCAGCATCCCTACATCTTGAACAATGATAAATCTTCTCTTATTTTAATCTACAATGAACAAATTAATCTAGGTAAATGTTCACATATAGAAGTCTAACTTTTATTTTACACAACTCAAAGTTAAATATAAACAACTCAAAGTTTATTTTTGCACAGCAGATATTCCAACATTTTTTACAGCAAATTTTATTCACATTGAGAGTCATATTTTATTCAATTTACATGTTAAAGTCCAATATGAACAAGTCAGCCATAACTATTGTACAACAATTAATTCACTCTAAAACTTTTACAGCCAACTCACTGGTTTAGCAACCTTTAGCTTATATCAGTAGGTTAGGCTTAATAAAATGCACAAGTAAGCAAATAATGTATAACAATATCTACTATATATAACACAAGGTTCATATATTTTTAATTGAAAATCCATACAGTTATGCTTTATCAGTAAGCTAGACTTAACATAATGCTCAAGTTAGGCAAATAGTGTACAACACAATATCTACTATGTATAACACAAGGTTTATATATTCTCACCTGAAAGTCATGTGATTTCAATTTATCATTATGCTATGCATAATAAAATGCACAACTCAACGTTCAGCAACAACTCAAAGTTCATTTTTGCACAATAAATACTCCAACATTTCTAATAGCAGATTTTCTTCATATTGGATCATATTTTATTCAGTTTACATGTAAAAGTCCAATATAAACAAGTCAATCATCATTATTGTATGACAACTAATTCACTCTAAAACTTTCATGGCCAAAATGGTTCAGCAACTTTTAGCTTAGATTAGCAGTAGAATTACAAATAAACAAATAAATTTACAGGCTTAAACATCTGTGTTTTACATGAGAGACCTATTACAACTTCAACAACTAAAAGATGCACAAGCACTGAATCAATGAGGGAAAAATGAAATTGAAGATCCTTACATCTAAACGATAATGATAGAAGCTTCAAGAAATAGATAATGTTGCTTGAATAAGGAAGATGAAGAAGATCAGCAATGGATGACGATGTGCAAGGAAAGAGAGAAAAAATCATGAACTGTGCTTCATCTATCAACACCCATGACTTCTACTCTCATCCACATCGACAACGATCAACAATGGCAGAGCGACAACTAGTGAAATGAGAAAGAAGATGAGAAAAACAGTGAATCGTGCTTCGTTTGTTCTGTTTCTTTGAGAGTTCGTGCATCATTTCTAGTTCAAATTAAACAAAGGGTAAAATAACATTTTTGCTTTGAAAAATATTGCAATTGGGGCCCCAAGGCCTACAGAGTAATTTTAAATTAATTTAGGCCCTAAGTATAATAAATTTTATTTTTAAAGCCCTTAATGCCATTCCCCCATAACAAGCTTGAGGATTATTTTAGAGAAGAGAATAGGGAGAAAATGCTTCTCATTTTAACAAAGGAAAATATTATTTTTGGTCCCACACTTTGTTTAAGTTTTTTTTATAGGTTCTTGCATAATATTTTTAATGTTTTAGATCCCTATACTTTTCTTTTTTTACAACATTAATCCCTTTAAAGCTAGTAAAAAACATCCCTCCAAAGCTATAAAGACCAATATTGTACACGAAGAAACGTATATGAAGCTAGAACATTAGAAAAAATATAAAAACCTATAACAAAATATGAATAAAGTTATATATATAAGAATCAAAAGTAGTGTTTTCCTTTTAAAAACTAACCTCAAAAGTTACAAGTATACCAAGAAGAAAATTAAGCAATGCACTAATATAATTAGAGGTTATGGGAAATAAATACCCAACATGAGCTCCAATATTTAAGACCTCATTCTTTTTTATAAAAAAAATTAAAGTGAAATAGATTTTGCAAACTCAAACTACTACAAATTTTGTAATATTTGATGCATTTAAGTTTGATGGTTATTACAAAAAACGTTGAGTAAGAATAAGTCAAAATAGGAGAATCACATACTTGACGGTTAAACAAAAAATTGTCCAATATATAAGCCAAAATATATGACGGTTATATCAGAAACTGTTGAACTTAGTGATAAGTATTTGAAAAATTATATTTTTAGAAAATTATTTTCATAAGTTTGACGATTTTTATTGTAACTGTCAATAAATGTCTGAACATATATTATAGTTATATTTAACTATTAAATATAGAGATTAAGTTTGACTGTCAGTTAAGGAACCATTAAACTTACTCCTTTAAATTTTTTCCTCTTCATCTCCGCCAGACTTATCGCATGCAAACAACATCTCCACTCTCTCTACTATCTCCTCTGAACCCAGCCATTCTCTCCCTAAATCCGACCAAATCAAACCATTCTCCCATCAAATTGAATGATTTTCTTGAAAACACATTTCTCCTCGTGCCTTAACTGCTATCCCAAAAGCGAATTCTCCCACCAAAGATTTTTGCTGAAGCTCTTGTCGTGGTTCGTGGGTTTGAGCTTGTTCGCAACTACAGAACTTCTGTACCTCCATTTTTAGACTTATAATTAAAGTGAAATAGATTTTGCAAACTCAAACTACTACAAATTTTGTAATATTTGATGCATTTAAGTTTGATGGTTATTACAAAAAACGTTGAGTAAGAATAAGTCAAAATAGGAGAATCACATACTTGACGGTTAAACAAAAAATTGTCCAATATATAAGCCAAAATATATGACGGTTATATCAGAAACTGTTGAACTTAGTGATAAGTATTTGAAAAATTATATTTTTAGAAAATTATTTTCATAAGTTTGACGATTTTTATTGTAACTGTCAATAAATGTCTGAACATATATTATAGTTATATTTAACTATTAAATATAGAGATTAAGTTTGACTGTCAGTTAAGGAACCATTAAACTTACTCCTTTAAATTTTTTCCTCTTCATCTCCGCCAGACTTATCGCATGCAAACAACATCTCCACTCTCTCTACTATCTCCTCTGAACCCAGCCATTCTCTCCCTAAATCCGACCAAATCAAACCATTCTCCCATCAAATTGAATGATTTTCTTGAAAACACATTTCTCCTCGTGCCTTAACTGCTATCCCAAAAGCGAATTCTCCCACCAAAGATTTTTGCTGAAGCTCTTGTCGTGGTTCGTGGGTTTGAGCTTGTTCGCAACTACAGAACTTCTGTACCTCCATTTTTAGACTTATAATTAGTATGTTTTATTCCTTTTGAATCTCTAAGGTATTTTGATTTTCTGGCCGAGTTGTTGTCACTGAAATTGAATTGTGTTGGATTTTTCTCTTTATTGATTTCTCATTTCTATTGTGTTTTAGATTTTTTAATGGTTTAAATTTTGATTTCTTCCTTCGATTAGCTACTATATGTGATTATTAGAGATAAGGCTTTGGGCAAAGCTGAAAATTTAAGCTTAAAAAGTTTAATTTTGATGCATATATATAATTTTAGGTAGAATTTTGAAGAGAAGAACTTGAAATTTTAGAGTAAAGAGTAACGCTTGCAAGGTGTTTGATAAAATATCTATTAGGAGAATTTGGCATATTATGGCAAAATACATGAGTTGTGTGAATGTGATTGTTGTTGTGACTAAGTAGGATTGAATTATGTTATGTTAAAGATTGTATAGGGATAAATTCAACATGGAAAGAGGACAAAATGCCTAAAAAATATTCGAGTATAAGCTGTTATGCTACCCAATTTTTTTTCTTATATAGAAATAAAAATTAATGAGTTTATTGGTTAGTAGTCAAGTAGCTTGACTTAGGATTAATTTGAAAAAAATATAAACATGTAATGTATTATTAATATGTAACATAAATCCCACACCAACTCATTCTTTATTTGATTGATGCTTGATAATGGTTGACTTTAAGTGTATTATTTTAATATTTGATGTGATTTTGATTGCTATTTTAAGGGGATATTTCATATTTAAGCCATAATGTTGCCAAATTTTTTACGTAGTAATAAAGCTTCACGGTTTTATTACTTAATAGTCAAATTTTTATTTAAACTGAATTATATTATATTAAATCTTGTATAGGGATTAAATTTAATATAAAGAGAGGGATTAAATTCTTAGTGAGTGCACATTTGGTCTAGGAGCAAAAAGAATGAGACTTAGGAAAGAATTGCTTCATTTTTTAGTATAGAATTGTAATTTAGAAATAAGATTTGTGACTTTTTTGTTTATAATATGTGCATGTGTGTGTGTATATATGTTCTTTTAATTTTGGAATAATATTATTGATGATAATGTTTGTTGGATTGTCTGGAATTATTATGGTTGTAAATTATCAATTCTGTTGTAAGGGTTGCTTAAAGCACAACTCCCATATTTAAAAAAAAAATTTTACAACATATTTGATGAAATATATGGGGTAATATTTGATGGTTATTGCAAATAATTTTCAAATATGCCCTTACTCTTTAGTATTAGAATCAGTTATGGTACCTTATACTTGATAATTATTAAAATCGTCAAATGTACTGACACATATTTGATAATTAAAATAACCATCAAGTATATAGATTTGCATAAATGACAAGAGTTTATTTGACAGTTTTTAACTATCAAATATAAAAAAAAACTGCCAAATATATATAAATCTTCAATAGTGTCAACATGACAAGGCATGCTTTTATAATTAACGAACATTTATAAATATAATTACAAATTGCCTATTAATAAATTTCTCACATTAATAGTGAGATTTGATCTCACTTATTATGAGTTAAATTCTTACTAATTGGATTAATCTTTATTGATTTTAAGACATCATTTTTTAATGTAATGAAAATCAACATATAATTATTGTATTCATTATTATTTGATTCATTCTTAATAAAGCAATACACTGGAAGTAAACTATATTTTTACACATAATTTTCTTATCAATGGAAAGTAAAGAGAACTTTTTATAGATTTTCTTGCTATACACTTGGAAAAAAAAATCTCATCGTGAAGAAAAATAAGGTCAAGAGAGAATTTCGTGAAAAATTTTGCTAATGAGGGGTTGAAGTTCACCCAAATTATTTTCACATAGTTTTAAATAATATTTGAGAGTTTTTTTTTGAAAGATGAAGTAGAATAGAATGAAATGGCTAAAAGCCTTATATCATTGTTTGGAATAATTTTTTAAAAGAGGACGGCATGACTTAGGGTGGTCTTCTTAGCCATTTAGAGCCAGGAAAACGGGTTGAGCTTGCAGGCTAACCTATTTAACTCGTAAAATTTGACAGGTTGGATTGAATAATTTGACCCATTTTTTAAAATGGGCTAGTCTAGTCTAACCCACAAAACTAGCTATGTCGCGTCCTAAAATTTAGATGTGACTGGCACAAGATGTATACACAAACATACATCTCTTAAGTCGTGGTAAAGGAAGCCTTAATCTAATATTTAATATTTATTTATAAAACTTAATTAGATTTATATTGAAATTTTTAACACCTTTACTAATTTTCACCTATAATTTATTTTTGTAAAACTTAAAATTTTAGTATTTTTGTAAAAATTTTGACAGAATCTTCTCTATAAATAGGATCTCCCAAAAATTCTACAATACAATGTTTTAATAAAAAACATCAAGTCAATCAGGAGCAGAGCTCCTTCCAGCCAATAAACAAAATATATAATAACATAAACAACCTAGTTACAAACTAAAATTTCATAACTAAAACTTTACGTCAAGAGAAAGTTTGATCCTTAACTCCTCCACTTCTAGTCAATCATAAATTCTTTAATGTCCAATGGGTGGTTTAGCGTCAGCTACACTATCTGAGACCAAAATTATTTCTAGTGAATAACATCCTAAAATAATTAATTAAACATAAATAAAAGGAAAATTAAAAACACGATGATCTTCATAAAGATTTAAATAAATTTAGAATAAAAAAAATTCTATATGACTTTAAATGAAATCTTAAACCATTAAATTATTATATCAAATATTATCACTTAATTTCAAGGCAGCAAATAAACAAAGTGAGTAATTATAAATAGATTACTAAATTAAACCATTAGGATATAAAATCATTAAATAATCAATTCACATTTATAGGGACTTTTCAGAATAATTAACAAATGTGAACACACAATCCATGAGGGTAAGTAACCAAATGCAGCTTATATCACGAAACAGATGTGGACACACAGTCTATAAGAGTAAGTAACCAAATATGGCTGAAGCCACGAAACAAATGTGAACACACAGTCCATGAGGGTAACTAAATAGATATAGTCAAATCCACGAAATAGATGTGGGTATGAAATTCACGAATAATAGACTTGAGAACAGAGCTCATGAAAATCAAACTAGCTAGTTATTGAGCAAAGTGCGCCAAGGGTTAACGGAACTGTAGTTAGCAACTAGTGTTCTATATAAAATTCTTTCAAAAATCAATTTTTCAAACATGTGAAAAAAATAATCATTATTAAATTAAAATTTTCTCTTCTCCATATCAGACTTGTATGAATTATGTAAACACCCGTTCTTTTTAATATAAAAACTTAGAAGGTCTTTCACAAATTTCCATGATTGTCTTTGTTAGATCAAGGATTACTAGAACTTGTAAAAAAAAAAAAACAATTTTATCAATGTTGTAAGCACATGACATAATTTCAAGAAATAGAGTTATTTAATCAACAAAAATAATCAATGCTGGAGAAATATATAGATATACATATGCACAGATATAAATAGATATAATTGTGAATTGTTGAGAACAATATCTTGATAAAAAGAAACTTTGCTAATAAATTATTTGGGACGTTATCCACTTACCTGAAATTCTCAAAATGAAAAATTTCCCTCTAAACTTTAATCACATTTGCCTTTTCCAAACACCCTAAAAATCATATTAAGATTTTAAATAAACTTTCAATAAATTCAATAATTTCCTTTCAATATTACCACTATCAAAATTTTGCCATAATTATTTGAAATTGGACTCTACACATAAAAATCCATCAAAGCCATAGCTCAATACTCAATTAAAATACAATCTCATATTAAACTTTTTGTCAAAATACTAAAAGTAAATTATTTTCAAAGAACTCAATTAACTACTTAATATCTTCATAATAAAATTTATATGGCCAACCCCAAACTCAATTGACAAAATAATGCTAAGGCCTGCTATATCTTCCAAGAATTTAATGAAACTTTAATAAATTCAAATTCAAACGAAACTTAGATAATTTATCAAACACTATATGTGCATTAATCCTGAAACACATACCAACCTCTTATCCTTTAATTTCCTTTCCAAAAATTTCATAATATCATTCATGTAACTAATAATCAAATCAAGCTTAATTAGAACACAAACCCACATCATCGTCATCACAAATAAACCTCAACTTTCACTTTTCTCAAACCTTGCATTAGCATTTGTTAAATATTTCGAAGACATGAATATATTTATAATACATAAATAGCAAAATAACTCTAAAATTACCAACCAATATACTCTTCCCAAACCTCTTTACTTTAATTTTAGCTTCCTTTATGGTTGGTAATTGGCTTCCATAACAATTGATTTTTCAACAATACAATCATATCCTTTAACTTTCATCACTCTACAAAACATTTCTTTTTAAGCATTTTAACAAGCATCCCATGGTCATGAATTCCTTTACTATTACCAAGCTTTCTTTCTTCAAATTTCATTCCCCAAATTTTACTAATATCCATATTTAAAATAAGATAGCCTTCTAAATTTCAGTTCTTCAACACAAATGCATCAAATTTTTTTTTAATACCTAAAGAAAATCAAATTCCCAACTTTATAACATTCACGGGTAGCAGAAGAAAGAAGGAAAATTCATAATGTTTCAACATTTCAACCTATAATCAAATGCACATAGCAACGGGAAAGAGATCGAAGCTCCTCACCTCAAGTATTCCATGAAACACGCACAACTAAGGGAAGAACAGAACCTTTAACCGAACAAGGGAAGGAGAAAATAACATTGAACCAGCCTCAACTCACAAATCAGTCCTCCTACAACACCAACCCAGCCCTTCACTTATCCATTACCGACAAACAGAAAGAATAGGGGAAGAAAAAGGATTAGAGAAGAGTTGTGAGCATGGTGGACCAACATTGGTGACCTCATGGCAACTCGTCTACCTTGTCAGCAGTAGCAAGGAACAAAGAAGAAGGATTAGAGGTCGAGAATAGCGGAAGGAACAGAGATCGCATGTAAGTTCTAGATTTTTCTTTCCCTCTCTCTCTGATGCCCAAACGCGATTCAGCAAAGAGGAAGAATAGAAAATTATATTTGATAGGCTAAAGGCATTTTGGTAATTTTGGAGGCTGAAAATAAAATAAAGAAAATTAAAAAAATAACTCCCAAATGTTTCAATAGGTTCGAACTCTAGATCCGATATATAAATCACGTGCACTCTTCCACTATACCAATACTTCCTCTTGTCATAATTGCGCCAAAATTAATATAACTACAACTAAAACAAAAAATAATATATATATATATATATTAAATTTTTGCTTAAAATTCTTGGGTTACTACAAGCTGGCTAAAATGGGCTAACCCACGGGCTAAACGGGGTGTCTCGTGGGCTAGCATGTTTTTTTAAAAATATTTTTATTTTTTAATTATATTATATCTTTTTATAAATCTATAATAATAATATTATTTTTTAAATATATAATTTATAACTCTCAAATATGTTTTTTATATTTGAAAAATAATGAAATTTTTTTTTATAATTTAGAAATAAATTTTTTATTATAATTTGTACATCAATGGTTTGTTAGTTTTTATAGAAATATTTTGAATATATATTATTTGTTAATCTCATAAGATCTATTAATTGAAATCATAAATATAAATTTATTGAGAAAAATAATATTGGTTTATATTCAATTTTTTTTTCTCATTGAGAATGATAATACACCTAAGTGAGAAGATGATTAATAATAAAAATTTAGCAAAATAAATTTGCTTAATTAAATTCTATGTTTATTTTATTTATTTACAATTTTTTTAATTTCTAATTTGCTTTAAAATGTGAAATAAATATATATATTTATATTATATAAATTTTAAATTATTAAAAATTTTTGATAAATTTTTATGGGCCAGCCGCGGGATGGCTAGCCTACTAAAAAATAGGTTGGGCTGAATTTTTTAGCCCATTTTATTTGATAGGTTGACTCAACCGAATTCGTAAAAATGCCAGCTTGTACGGGTTAGCCCACGGGTTGGCCTGTAACTCGTTTGCCCAATGAGATAGCCATCTCTTGCCATTATAATCTCATTTTTCTTGACCCCCAATTTGGGAGATTGAGGATGAAGTGATATGATATAAATAACATTATTGTAAAATTACCTTCATACTTCTCACCCCTTTTCACTCTTTCACTCTCCCTCATTGTAAAACTGAAAAATACAATTATATCTAATTCAAATCTATTAATTTTAAAATTCTTAAGTAAAATTATTTATTTCTTTAATAAAACTCTCAAATAATGAGATGTTCCATTCTATTCCTTTAGTTACACTTCACCCCATTTCATTTCATTAATGGCCATTCATTTTCATCCTATTATGTACTCTCAAATGTATTCTAAATCTCTCATAAGTTCTTACCATGATGTGAAGTTGGGTTTGTACCTTTATTAAGGTTTAATCATACAATGACAATATTTTTCACGGACAGTAGCATTGACTCATCAGGAGAACAATTCACCATTGTGTTAGGTTAAGAGGTGAATCTTGTCCCTTAATAATTATTTATCATAATCTATAAAAATAATTAATTAAAATATATCAATAATTTATATTTTAAACATTTTTAAGATATTATAATTTTTTTATTTAAAATATTTCTCTCCCTACAATCTCACACTCACGTATAAATTTGCTTACTCTGTTAAAACATGTAAGGTAAAATAGCAAATTTTTTCATGAAGTATTTTTTTTTAGGAGTATTTGATAGTCTAAATTATCAGGTGATGTGAAATAAATTCTCAACTTTAAAAAGTAGAGCATCTAATAACTCGTTGTTAACTTTAATTGACGAATATTATGTGGGGCCCATAATGACACATGACACTCCATGGGCATTTTATGTCAACATGTGTAAATGTGCAAATTTGATTATAAACTATTTTTCAAGGAGCACCGGGTAATTTTTACTATAAAAAATAGACCACCCAAACCTTTCTATCAATTTTGACCAAACATCATTTATTTTCATACTTATGAAACTCATATCATGTTAATCTCTCCAATCTTTTTGCTTTTCTTTTCAGTCTCAGTTTGAGACGAAGAGGTTCAAAGAGTTTTTATTTAAAAATATTCACAAAGACAATACAAATGAATTAGAAGCTTGATTTTATTATGCATGGGAGAAGCTTGATTGTAACTTAATTTAGCTATGAATTATTTCTTCTAATTTGTTGGTATCATTTTTGTGAATGCCTTTATATAAAAATTCTTTGGACATTTTCTTCTTAAGTTGAGACTGAGAACGAAGGTAAGAAGATTAGACAGATTGATGCGTTGTGGGTCTCATAAGTCTAAAAATAAACGATATTTGGTTAAAATTGATAAAAAGGTGTTGGATGATCCGTTTTTTATAATAGAAGCTACTTAGTACTCTTCAAAAAATAATTCGTGATTAAATTTACACTTTTACACATGCTAACGTGGAGTACTTGTGGAGTGTCATGTGTCATTGTTGATCTCACATAATGTTTGTTAAGTGAAGTTAATGGCGAGCTACTAGATGCTCTGTTTTTAAAAGTTGAGGATTTATTTTGCACCATTTGATAGTTTAGATTACTAGATGCTCTTGAAAAAATAGTGCATGATTAAATTTGAACCTTTACCCAAAAATGTAAGGCATTTTTTGTGAGGTTGAATGTTAAAAAATATAAGACATTTTTAGTATTTTGAGGTTTAATTATTGCATTTTTGCCAAAAATATCTCTATAAATAAATCACTTTATATTTATTTTAAAGTAAAATATTTTATTAAATAAGAATAAATATAAAAAGATATTATTAATTTAAAAATAAATAATTATTTTATTAAAACGTAAAATTAAATTTACGATGCTCGCACTTTTAAACGAAAGAAGTATTTAATGTTACTGGAAAACGATTGAATAACATGATGCTTACGGAATAATTCCTCCACGTTCAAAGCATTGCAGACAATCGCTACACACTTTGTGCTCCGCAAGCGTCGCGTCTACGTCAATCTTCAGATCTGAGCTAAGCGGCGAATATCAATCGGATAAGCATCGGATGAAGATTGAGCACTGTAAGCTCTGCTTGCAATAATGGCGTTTCCCGCCTCAGTCGGATGGTAAGCATCCCAAAACAAGTACTCCCTCCTGTTCTGGCATGGAATTTGCAAAGGCAAACATGTGATTTGACCATTGTTCCTTCCCACCCCGCAGCACCCGGCATTGGTGACCCTAAAGCCTAAGAAATTATGTCCAAGTTAAAAAGAAACAAACCGATGAGAGTGTGTAATAATAGGACGCGATTCTCGAGAAAGTGACGGAAAATATCATTTGAAAATGTTCTTGGGTGGAGAGTAGTTAGTATTTACAGTAGGCTGAAGGGTTGCTGAGTATATCTTGAAAGATGCCATAAGAATTGATATAGATAAACCTTGCATCTGACAGCTGCTTGTTGAGTTGATCAACGAGGGATTTCAATCTGTTGTTGAATATTTGGTTCGCTGAATTGATTCTTTCAACACAGGTTGTGCTATCTTGGCTATTCTGGGCCAATTCATTTGGGCTGCACCCTATCTGACCAATCCCAAATAGCACAATTTTCCTTGCTCCATAGCTATACAAACACTGTACAATAATACAAAAGCAAGACAGTTCAGCTTGTAATTGAAGATCTGAGTTTTGAAAAAGGGAAAGGACAGAGGGAACTTTAGACTAACCCTGAGTTTCTGAGCATATGCTTCAATAAGAACATCAGCATACTCGACTGGTGAGAACTGCCTGCTGCTGGAATAGAATTGAGGCATGAAATAGTTGTTAAGGTAATCATTGCTACCCATTCCTACTGAGTATAAGCACTTTCTCAAGTGATTTGATGCTGATTTCTCGTCTCCTAGTATTTCTACTATTTGCGAAACTGTGTCTTGGTAATTCTGCACCTGCCTACTAAAGCTGATGCGCGCTCCCTGCAAAAAAAAAAAGAACAAATCAATTACACGTGACCAGTGAAGAATATAATTGGTGTCATGACAATAGAAGATGTCATGCTGATGGAATCAAAATGTACCAAATGTTGTCCAGTTTCTTCTCTAATCCCTGCAGCTGCAGATGCATAATTAACTCCCTTGAGTATGTCTTGGCCTGTGACTGTAGCATAGGGAGGTATGTAATCATCGAACCCCAAGAGCTCAGCTGTCAATTTTCAACAGTAAGTTTAGTGATCGATATATTATTTCATACTATTGGTGAATTCAGATATACTAGTAAAATTTTTCTGTTTGTATTTAGAAAATGGTAAAAGTTTTCCTGCTGGGGCTGTTTTACTATATCTGCGTTTCTCCTCTCTTAGCTTTTAGTCAATAGAACATTAAAATGCCACAAAGTCCAAGAACCATGACAGTAAAAATCATGTTCTTGGAAATACAAGGAAGGCGCACACATCAAGAAGAGTAACTCATATGATGGTTAAACCAGAAGAAGATTCTTGATTTATAATTGTGTCCCCATGTATTTACAAAATGTTACTCAACTAATTAACTAAACTATTTTCCTTGTTTTCTGAACGTTAGCATGATACTTGTCATCTAGTAGCTATTTACCTGAGAGCTTAAGCAATAGTGTATGGATCAGGCAAAGACTATCACACTATTTCAGTGAACAATGATGATTATAGACGAAGATAAAGGGTACTGAGAATTACAAGCACATGCAAAAAGAAACACTGATATGTGATTTTCTGAACAGCAAGTACAAGAAAATTTATAACTGAATCGACAAAGTGACTGGAATGTAAAGGGACGTTTCTAGTATGACTACACTTTTTATAAGCTACTTAAGGTAACTGAGAGGGAAGCGCACCGATTACATCAACATTAGTTTTCCCGTTGGAAAACCTTCCAGTCGGTCCACCATTAAAGTCGATCCCATAAGGCATGTAATCAGCTCTAGCCAAGGATTGCAGCACATTGTTATTCCCATTATCCACCAAGGAATCCCCAAAAATGAAGTAGCAAGGTACTTGTGGTTTGGCCCCAACCCCACTAAAGAAAGAAAGAACCACCCCCACAGCCACTGTATTAATCATCCACTTCCTTATGAGCTCCCCAGCTGCCATTGAAGCAACAAATAATGGAGAAATAAACAGTAGCACGTAGTGGGAGAGATGGAGAGAGTTAGTGAGCTTAGGTTGGTAGATTTGTATGGGTGCGAGGGAATGAGGAACTTCAAAAACTATGCATATATGGTAGGTCTTAGCTATAGCCATCTTTAACTGCTTAAACAATTGGGAGTGTTCGTTAGGAGCATTAACTGCGTGAGAAAAGCTGCAGTAATGGTATCATGAGGATTTGAGCAGACACAACATGGCCATCCAGTTCTATGCAGAGCAGAACAGATGTGTTCATAATGTATATGAGCACCATCATATTATTTTGTCCTGCATTGGGATGAAATTATAACGTTGTCTGAGTTGAGCTTTTTCATGGAACTGATGATTTATTTCTTCTGTTGCCTCATAAGATAGATTATTAATGTCAAAACTAAGATTCGTCAGAAACACATAGGAAATATGGTGATATGTTATTGTCACACATGCTTGCCTTCATCCTTAAATCAAGCACTGAAATTAGCAGCATGAAGTCATTGGGCGAGTGATCTGACAAAGTAAATAGGTGGTATCCATAGAGTAAGTGAATGCCGGATTTTATGCATTATATGCGGACATTGTAATGATATCCATCGGGTAAATCAAAGAAGCTGAAGCCAAATTCACGAGTCCCTCCTGCCTCTGCTAGTGCAAACTGGCAAACTTTCCGTTGGGCCACAACAAGCATTTCTAACCTTTTTTTTTTTCTTTTTTAAGTTGGCCTGAACTTTTCTGACCTTTGAATCCTGAAACATTATTTTGGAACAATGACAAATAGGACTATAATTCTTACTTGTAATTAAAAAAAATATAAACAATCAATTAAAAAATAAAAAAATACTTAGAATTGTTTATAACGTCAATTAAAAATTTATGAGAATTAATTGTGAATCTTAATTTTTTTAATGTCAATATACAAATAAATTACTTGAAAAATCAAGAAAATATACTTAAAATTATTTGTAATATTAATTGAAAATTTATAAGAATTTATTCAACTGTAAGTTGCAAGTCAATTACTTTGTGGTTTTTTTTTTTTTTTTGCAAGCAATATGTAGATAAATCACTTGAGAAACCTACAAAATATAATTAAAATAATTTGTAACGTCAATTGAGAATTTATGAAAGTTAGTTGTGAATCATAAGTTAATCACTTATAATTTTTTTTTTTGCTATCATTTGAGAAATCAACTAAATATATTTGAGAATCTTCATAGCCTTAGCTTGGAATTTATAAAAATCTGTTGTGAATTCCAAACCAATTCATTAAAAATAATTTATTACAAGTAATGATCATGATTTATTATTGAAATTTTAATAATTTAAAATCTATAATTGTCATTAATATTTTTAAGGAGTCTCCAATTGTCATTTTTTCTATTATTTTCCTTGCCAGTCTGTTATTAGTCCGAAAATACGCACTCTTTTCAGCTGTTGCATGACACCTCATTTCTAACCCACCCCAGCATTTAAGCAAATTCCCTCGGCAATTAGTTTATTACAAATTACCCCAATGTGAAACATACCACACCCATCGCTTCAACAAAGTTCGTTTTAATGTAATTGCCCTTGTACTTAGTTTAGACTCTGTTTTTCCTTTTGACTTATGGATTAAATTAAAAGTGAAGGAATATTAAAATATAATAAACTGAATATAAAGAGTCGGGCCAAAGTCTTATCAGATCCGAGTGTAGCAAAATCTATCCAACTACCCACACAAGTTTAGACTATTAAAATCTATACTATGATGCACAACAAATACACCAAAAGAGAGAAAGAGAGTGAGAGAAAAAACAAATTAGAGAATTGTTTACTTTGGTGTATGTTCTACCTCTAGCCTCTTATCACTATTTATAGTGAAAGGAGGTTTCTGTATAAAAAAAAAAATTCAATCATCATTAATTTGACTCATTATGGAAGAAATATGTTGATTGGAATAATCGCAATTATAATGGAGGATCGTTTCTTTTTCTAGCTATTAATCACACATTAATATTAGATTCTGGTCAACTCATCATAATCAGAGTTATGACTAATCATGGGTGAAAATTAATTTAAAATTCTAACAAAAAATAAATTGGTTCCTCTTAGAAAGAGTTATGCTTGTAAGCGTGAGCTAACTGAATTAATATCAAGTACTGGGAGAGACGTATACAGAAGTAAAATGTCATGTTGTCCAGCAAATTTTTTTTTCAAGTGCTTCACTTTCCTAATTCAGTCAATTTACAGGTAGCGTTAAAAACTAACTAATATTTTTATTGTAATCTTTATATTATTTTATTATAAAACTAATTAATTCGTGTTCTTTTTCCAGGCAGATTCCCCCTTCCCCCTCTTTTTCTTTATCCTTCTTTCTCTTCTTTTCTTCTTTTCCTTTTTTTTTTCAAATTATTTTTTCTGGCCTCACATGTTAGGCAGCGTCAGCCCATGTTGTAAATTTTCACCGTTATTAGTTTTCTATCGCTTCAAAATGTTGGGTTGGATTTAAATTTACAAAGTGAACCAATCATTGAATTGATTTAATTTCCTCACATAGTGTGTGTGAGGAAGCATATCATATATGGAGTCACATTGTCCGCATTTGGCCCAAAAAAACATTGTTCGTTAGCCGTAAAGACATAAGCTCTGGTTCGCTTTGAACTTTATACAAATGTAGCCCGCTCCAATGTAAAGATTTAGGACCTATTTAGTAACCTATTTTAAAAATAAACTTTTATTTTTTAAAATAAAAGAATAAAAAAAATTTATTTAGTAATGTATTTTTAAAAAATATTTTAGAAAATAAAAAAATAAAATATTGTTCTGAAGAACAGAAAAATTAAAACAATTTTCAGGTGTTCTAAGATTATTATTCTGAAAAATAAGGAAGAATGAAAAAAAAAATATTTTTATTATTTTTTTATTCTCAAAACATGTTTTACAAAACATTAGTTCTTAGAATAATAAAATAAAAATAATTTTAAATAATCCCTTAAGCTTTGGATTTAATGTTTGCGCAGGCCATTATCCAATTGATGTGATTAAATTGTTTGGAATTATTTATGGCTTTTAACTATGTTGGGATATGGGGTTGAAGAAAGTCAATGTTTTTGCTAACTGTTCAGATGTGTTGAACCTTCTCCTCAAAGATATAATTAAGAATTTTACCCCATGTGAATATTATCACATAGGCTCATTTCCTCCTCTATAGAGATTGATATCTATTGTTAAACTTTATGTTTATAAAGGCAAATTTTTGCGTTCACTTTTTGGCTAGGTTTGCTTTGGACAGAGTGAGTAAGTTTTAATCTTTTGATTAACCCCTGCTTTTTGTTTGAAGGTAGCTCTTTAGTGAGCTTTCTTGCAAGCCTCTTCATTTCCATTGTAATTGAAGAAGAAGAAGAAAAATAAAAAAGGAATATGTACAGAGTTTATTGGGCTTCGGTTATTTGCGTAATAACCAAGGTGTATCTTTCTTTGGCATCAAGATAAATGGCTGAATAGGTCAAATTTTTCAACCATGATTTTTATAATTATGGATCATTTTTAATTGACAATAACTTCTAATGCCTTGATGGCTTCAACATAATATGAAATTAGTAACTAAATATTTAATGTTTACTATTTTTTATTATTTCAAAGTTTTGATATATAGTTTTTAAAATAAATCTAATTATCATTAAGGTAATCACCATTAAAGCAACAAATCATAAATTAATGTTTCCATTCATTTAATAATAAATTAAATTTTCAAAAGCTTCAACTTTTATGGACATCCTTCTAATGATTCTCTCTATATTCATATCTTTTTTTTTTTAACTAAATTCTGAAAAACTTCATTCCAACAGAGCAAAGGGTACAGAGAAAAGAAATCCAAGAACATTACAGAAGGAAAAGCTGAAACCTAAGCAAACTAAAACAAAACAATCCATCATCATACTCCATCTTCTAAGAAAGATGGTTTATGATCAAAGATACAAAAATCATTAACTAAAGTTTGACCAAACTTAGCAAGCTGATCAGCAAGAGAATTAATTTCTCTATACATGAAATTAATGAAAACATTCCAATCTCTTCTCATTAAACTCACAGCCTGAGCAATAATGTCCTGGTAGGGATGAGGTTGCTGGTGAGGTCTTGTGATGATATTTATAGCTTCAGCACTGTCATAGAAAACTTCTATACTTTTTAGATTGTGGAACCAACATAATTCAAGGCCTTTATCAATTCCTAAGACTTTCGTTATAGTTGACGGGTAAACACCTAGCTTATAACTGAAACCTGAGATTCATTGGCCTTGGTGATCCCACATAGCTCCTCCATAAGATGCATTACCACCAATTGGAGTTGAGCCATCTGTATCTAATCGCACAAAACCTTCTCTTTGTGGTTTCCAAAAAACTTTTGATTGTTCAAATTTCCCATGAGGATTAATTTTCCCAGACAGATGCCCATCATTTGTTGCTTTCCATATGCATTGACAGGTTGTATATTGTGATCCCAATCAAATAATCTTTTACATCTGCGTACCCATAATTCCCAACAAATATAGGTGAATAGTGTCGGCCAGCTGACTTTAGAATTATTGACTGTGCTAGGATTATTTTTGTCATTCCACTTTAGCCACTCCATTCCTTCTAAGTTGTTGAAGCACGTCCTTGACTCCGGATTAAGGAGGTCAGTCCAAATTTCCTGTGCAACTTCACAATCTCGCACCCCATGCATGGCCGATTCAGCTGACGTGCATCCAAAAGGGTAAAGATCTGACTCCAAAATACCTCTTCTCGACCTTAACTGTAAAGTATGAAGTTTGTTCTTAGCTAGCAGCCACAAGAAGGTCTTCATTTTCTCCGGCACTCTCCATTTCCAGAAACATTTACTTGTGTTGTTATGTTGCTGAACATTACCTACAAAAAGAGAAGAATAAGCAGATCTAATAGAAAAGGAACCATCAGTGGATGGTTTCCAAAAATAAATGTCCTCTCCCTCTCTCTCTCTCTCTTGGGACATGAGTGCTAATGATCTGATTAACAATGTCAGGATGAAGCCAAATCAGCATTTTAGGAATGTCCCACATACCCTCAGGTGAGAAGAAAGCAGAAACCACAGCATTAACTTGAATAGGTACTTCTGGTGAGGAGATAACATAATTTATCGAAGGTTCTTCAAGGTTGGACCAGCAATCATACCAAAAGGAAGTTTGGCAGCCAGAAATGAGCCTCCTCCCTAACCTTTGGGTAATTAGCATCCCCATAATGGTATTTAGATCTCAACACATGAACCCACAAGGAATTTCTTCTAGTAAACCAAATTCCAGCATATTTTAAGCATAAAAGCTTTATTTTGAGTCTCCCAATCCTTTACTCCTAGGCCTCCTTGGCTTTTGTTTTGTTGAACATCTTTCAGATTTTTTGATTATCATCTTCACTACCCCATAAGAATGATCGATTGATCTTTTCAATTTCCTTTAAAATCTTATCAGGTATTAGACCAGTCTGCATATGGTAACTTGGCATTGCAGCAATCACAGATTTGATCAAGGTAGTTGTCCCTACTAAGTTCAGGAATTTACCTTTCCAACCTGCGAGCCTCTTTCTGACTTTATCAACAATAGACTTATAAATCTGGCAAGAGGTTCTTTTATGGAGGAAAGGTATCCTGAGGTACTTTCCAAGGTCTCAAGTTAGCATCACACCCAATTTCTGACTCAGATTCAAAGCTCGAGTAATGTGTACATGTTTGGAAACGCACATGCATGTCTTGTTCTTGTTAACTTTTTGTCTTGAAGCTTGGCAGAATTTTTCTAAGCACAAATTCATCATTTCCACTTGGTCACTAGTTGCCTCCCCAAAATAAAATAAAGTCATCCACAAAGAAGAGGTGGGAGATTGGTGGATCATTTTTTGTTAATTTAATTGGTTTTCAGTTGCCATTACTAACCTCATACTCTATCAAATAGTTGAGTTTTTCCATGCATATAGTGAAAATATGAGGGGATATAAGATTCGCTTGTTGAATCCCCCTTGAAGAGTTAAAAGATTCTGATGGTTCCCCATTTCAAAGAATTTTGACTTCAAACTTTCAAAGCATGCTTGATTTAACTGTAGAAGACTCCCTTGGATGCCCACTTCTTCAAAACAATGAGTACCCATAATTCCCAGCAAATATAGGTGAATAGTGTTGGCTAGCTGACTTTAGAATTACTGAACGTGCTAGGATTATTTTTGTCATTCCACTTTAGCCACTCCATTCCTTCTAAGTTGTTGAAGCATGTCCTTGACTCCGGATTAAGGAGGTCAGTCCAAATTTCCCGTGCAACTTCACAATCTCGCACCCCATGCATGGCCGATTCAGCTGACGTGCATCCAAAAGGGTAAAGATCTGACTCCGAAATACCTCTTCTCGTCCTTAGCTGTAAAGTATGAAGTTTGTTCTTAGCTAGCAGCCACAAAAAGAGAAGAATATTTACTTGCGTTGTTATGTTGCTGAACATTACCTGTAAAAAGAGAAGAATATGCAGATCCAATAGAAAAGGAACCATCAGTGGATGGTTTCCAAAAATAAATATCCTCTCCCTCTCTCTCTCTCTCTCTTGGGACACGAGTGCTAATGATCTGATTAACAATGTTAGGATGAAGCCAAATCAGCATTTTAGGAATGTCCCACATACCCTTAGGTGAGAAGAAATCAGAAACAACAGCATTAACCTGAATAGGTACTTCTGGTAAGGAAGCAACATAATTTATCGAAGGTTCTTCAAGGTTGGACCGGCAATCATACCAAAAGGAAGTTTGGTAGCTAGAAATGAGCCTCCTCCCTAACCTTTAGGAAAACAAATTCCGGACTTTGCAAATACTTTTCCAAATCTCAAAAGCACCTGATTTTTGTTTTACCTTTGGGTAATTAGCATCCCCACAATGGTATTTAGATCTCAACACACGAACCCACAAGGAATTTCTTCTAGTAACCAAATTCCAGCATATTTTAAGCATAAAAGCTTTATTTTGAGTCTCCAAATCCTTTACTCCTAGACTTCCTTGGCTTTTGTTTTGTTGAACATCTTTCCAATTAACGGAGTGGATTTTTTGATTATCATCTCTACTACCCCATAAGAATGATCGACTGATCTTTTCAATTTCCTTTAAAATCTTATCAGGTATTAGACCAGTCTGCATGTGGTAACTTGGCATTACAGCAATCACAGATTTGATCAAGGTAGTTCTCCCTACTAAGTTCAGGAATTTAACTTTCCAACCTGTGAGCCTCTTTCTGACTTTATCAACAATAGGCTTATAAATCTGGCAAGGGGTTCTTTTATGGAGGAGAGGTATCTTGGGGTACTTTCCAAGGTCAAAAGTTAAGCATCACACCCAATATTTGACTCAGATTCAGAGATCTAGTAATGTGTACATGTTTGGAAACGCACATGCGTGTCTTGTTCTTGTTAACTTTTTGTCCTAAAGCTTGGCAGAACTTTTCTAAGCACAAATTCATCATTTCCACTTGGTCACTAGTTGCCTCCCCAAATAAAATAAGGTCGTCCACAAAAAATAGGTGGGAGATCGGTGGATCATTTTTTTTTTTTTAATTTAATTGGTTTTCCAATTGCCATTACTAACCTCATCTAGCTGAGTCTTTTCATGCAGAGTTAAAATATAAGGGAATAGAAGATCCCCTTGTCGAATTTCCCTTAAAGAGTTAAAAGATTCCAATGGTCCTCCATTTTAAAGAATTTTGAACTTTGAACTTTCAAAGCATGTTTGATTTAACTGTAAAAGACTCTCCTGGATGCCCACTTCTTCAAAATAATGAGCTATACTCAAGTCTATTATAGGTTTTTTTAAGGTCAATTTTTACTGACAAAAAATCATTTTTCTTTTTAGTCTTTTTCAATGAGTGTATGAATTTTTAAGTTATTATAATATTATTATTGCTCTATCTCCTTACTATAAAACTGTCCTGACGTTGACCAATAATTTTGTCCATAATCCTTTTTAATCGTAGAGTCAGCACCTTTGAAATGATTTTATAACTCACATTGCCTAAAAAGATGGGCCTGAAGTATCGAATGGTTTCTTACTTGTCAATCTTGGGTATTAAGGTCAAGTGAGTTTCATTAATGTCTCTATATAGTCGGAAACGCATAATTAAAAAAAATATCTACACGGTTCCTTACGTTCTTAATGAATTTGCTTATTTTAATCGGCAACATCGCATCACAATCACATCAGAGTTAGTCCTTTAAAAACAAAAAAGCATATATTCTTTTATTAAAAAATATAAAATATTCTTAATCAAATTTTATATTAATAAAATAATTATTTATTTTTAAATTAATTTTATTTTTATTATCTGTATACCTATAAATATCTTAAAATAAATACTCCCTCTATTTCTATTTGTAAGAAAAAAACTACATTATATAGTTTAAAAAAATTAATTAACTATATTAATTGTGTTTGAAAATAAAAAAATTGAACTACAATTCCCTTTATGAATGATAAAATTATGAGAGGTAATTTAAAAAGTTTGTAATAAATGCCTATTGAAAATATGATTTTTCTTATATAAAAAAATTAAAGGTAATAGTTTCTCTTATAAATAGAAACAGAGAAAGTATAAAGTAATTTATTAAATAGGGACACTTTTAAAGAAAAGGCAATAATTATATTTTAAAAAACCAAAAATATTTTATATTTTTTAATATCTAACTCCTTAAAAAATATTTTACATTCGTTAACGGAGGGAATAATTGTCTATAAGTATTATTATTAAAATTTAAATAATGAAAGACTTCATACAATTACTCATTCAATCTTCTTTATAAATCATTTCTATCAATTTTATTAATACTAATATAAAAAATATAAGAAATAAAAGTGTGTAAAATTTCAAATATATTTTTATATAATAAATTTAAAAAATAATATCATAAAATTTTCTCTTTCATAAAGAATAATTTTAAAAATAAATTTTAAATATTATTTAAAAAATCACACTGTAATTTATAAATAAGATTAAATAGATTTTTTTAACTATGACTTATCAATAGATCGGATTGAGTATAATATTTCAGCATGGATATTTAATTCAAAGTCATGCAAATTTTATGATAAGTACACTTGGAACGCGGACTCATAAACATAAACATTTAACATGTTCACGTGGAAAATGAGAGAGGCAATACATATCTTATGTAACATTCGGGAACAAAAGCTACACACAACACAAGCATACTCTGATAATTGCGACACATTTCGTGACCCACACTACACTAGCTTGGCGTGTCCATCTTCAGATCTGAGCTAAGCGGCGGATATCGATCGGGTAAGCATCCGATGCAGATTCCGCACTGTAAGCTCTCCTTGCAACAACGGCGTTTCCGGCCTCTGTTGGATGAAAAGCATCCCAAAACAGGTGCTCCCTCCTGTTCGCGCATGGAGTTTGAAAGGGCAGACACGTAATCTGGCCGTTGTTCCTTCCTACTCCGCAGCACCCAGCGTTTGTAACCGAAAACCCTGAAAATTCATGTCCAGAAGGGATAAAAACGATGAGGGTGAGTACTAATTTCATGGAATTCTCGAGAAAGTGACGGGAAATGATCTAGGGTGGAAGACTAGGCTAGTTACCGTAGGCTGTAGGATTGTTCATTACATCTTGAAAGATGCCATAAGAATTGATGTAGATGGCCTTTGCATCTGGAAGCTGGGTGTTAACCTGATCAACGAGGGATTTCAATCTGCTGTTGAATATTTGGTTTGCTGAATTGATTCTTTCAACACAGGTTGAACCATCTTGGCTATTCTGGGCCAATTCATTGGGGCTGCACCCTATCTGACCAATCCCAAATAGCACCAATTTCCTTGCTCCGTAGTTATACAAATTCTGAAAATCACAGAAACAAGACAGTTCAGCTTGTGATTGAAAATGGTTCGCTGAAGTTCTGCGGTTTAAAAAAGGGGAAGAAACAAAGACAACATTGGACTCACCTTGATTTGCTGGCTATAGGCTTCGATAAGAACATCAGCATACTCGTCTGTTGAGAACTGCCTGCTGCTGGTATAGAATTGAGGCATGAAATAGTTGTTAAGGTAATCATTGCTACCCATTCCAATTGAGTATATGCACTTGCTCAAGTGATTTGCAGCTGCGTCCTCGCTTCCCAGTAATTCTACCACTTGAGACACTGCGTTTTGGTAATTCTGCACCTGCCCACTAAAGCTGATACGCCCTCCCTGCAAATAAAAGATGATTAAGGGACAGCATTGAATGAGTGCAGAACTGCAAATGAAAAATAGAATTGGTCACATGGCCATAGAAGCTAATAGAAACAAAAAATATATATACCAGCTGTTGTCCAGTTTCTTCTCTAATCCCTGCAGCTGCAGACGCAAAATTAACTCCTTTGAGTATGTCTTGGCCTCTGGCTGCAGCATAGGGAGGTATGTAATCATCGAACCCCAAAAGCTCAGCTGTCCAATTTTCAGCAGTAAGTTAGACAATAGAAAAAACTTGAGCACTGTAAATACGGACTATTGCATCATGGTGGCTTTCGATCTAGCATTAAAGTTTTTCTGGCGATGCTGTTTTTCTTTACCTGCTTTTTGTCCCTCTTAGCTTTTTTATTGAATGGAATATTAAATGCCACAAGCAAACTCATGTGCTTGGAATTAAAGGGAGGCACACACCCCAAGAACTGTAAATCATATGACAGAGTAGAACCAGAAATCGTATTCAAGATTTATAATTTAATACATTTACAACAATGTTACTTGTCTGAATTATTTTTATTGGTAAGACGGAATATGCCCCTTAGAGCCTTGCTTAAAGTTAACATGCCTTCGGCAGGTATTTTTATCTGAATTAGCTTTGATAATAATTGTCATCCTGTTGCTATTAACCGGAGAGCTTAATCATGGGTATATAGTCAGGCAGAGCATTTCAATGAACAATTATGATTACAGGTGAAAGATAAAGGTACTGAGAATTGCAATGATGACAATCACAAAGAAAATTCAAGAGGAACACTAATGTGACTTCTCAGCATTAAGTGCCCAAAACGTTTGCTTGTGAATTAAGAAAGTGACTGGAACGTGAAGTGACATGTTTAGTATGATGAAACTTTTATGAATCATACTCAAGAAAGTGACTGGGGAACAAACTTACCAATTACATCAACAGTAGTCTTCCCATTGGAAAACCTTCCGGTCGGTCCACCATTAAAGTCAATCCCATAGGGCAGATAATCAGCTCTGGCCAAAGATTGCAGCGCATTGTTATTCCCATTATCCACCAGAGAATCCCCGAAAATGAAGTAGCAAGGTACTTGTGGTTCAGCTCCAACCCCAGCAAACAAAGATAGAACCATCGCCACAGCCACCGCACTCGTCATCGACTGCCTTATGAGCTTCCCGGCTGCCATTGAAGCAAGAAATGCAGAAACGAATGGTAGCTAGTAGTGGGAGAGAGATGGAAAGTGGTAGTGAGTTTAGTAGGTAGATATGTATGTGTGAGAGTGAATGAGGAACTTCAAAAAGTGTTCATATATAGTAGCAGGTCCTAGCTAGGGCCATCCTTAATTGCTTTTACGGTTGGGAGTGTTTGTTAGGAGCATTAAATAGACGCGGATATAATGTGAGACTGTGTGAAGAGAGCAGCGGCACCCTCACCTCTTTCATCTAATCTGATATATTCTTGCTATGCCCTGACTTTAATGTATAGATGTAATTTCCAGTGATGGTATTTATAGGAATTTGAGTGTAAAATACTTGATTGACAATCAAGCTCTGTATATTGCAAAATGATGTGTCTGTTATGGGCTTTGGCAGCACGGATGGGCTCGTGATGCTTAGTTCTGCCACACGAGGCACCATCATGTTATTTTGTCCCGCATTGAGGATGAAATTGTAATGAGCGAAAGTGCTCCCCACTTTGTATTTAGTCTAGTAGGTAGGGTAAAACATTATCAATCCTCAGCGATGTTGCTTGGTATTTGCTAGTTAGGTTGTTCACAACTTCACATAACTAATTTCTTCTAATGCTTCAAAGACCGACCATTTTTGTCAAAAGTAAAGATTCATGAGAAAACACTTAGCCAATATGATCACAAATCATGGTTGCCTTCACTCTAAATCAACCACTGAAATTAGCAGTATGAAATTTGAGAGACTGATAATGGCAGAATATATCTTCTCATTCGTTTTCTGTTAATTGGTGTCAGGTCAACTTCTTTTACAATGCCAGACTCTGGTGAACAATTATAAGACTTAACTTCGTAATGACACAGTCAGTTTATTAAGTGGCTGGAAGAGAACAGGCCCTGGAAGGGAGGAAGCCAATTCAGTCAATTCATTCATCTCAATTTATCTGTCATGTTTTGCTGGATTTTATGATAATGACCCTGATGATGGATCACGTAGTCAATTTCAAGTTTTCAACCGATTATGATAAGGACCACTTATGACTTATATTTTAGCTAGGAATATTTTGATACGTTCAAATATTTGTTTCTCTAGCGCCCATCAATTATGTTGTAACAATTAACCACCCTAGAATGGAAGAACTTATATCTGTTATGAATTTTTATTTCTTCATTGGAAAAAGTGTGTTTATATATGGTACTATATACTCCTCCCTCAGTCCAAGATGACATATACCAGTCACTGTCTCATTAAATTTTTTCTAGTGTCGATATAGATGTGTGTAGATACAACCATGTGGACTTGATACTTAGTACTAAAATCATTTGGTCTCTAAACTGAGCAACATCTAGACAGTAACTGGGTTTTCTCTCCTCGCGGGATAAATTCTGAGATAAGTATGTTATCTGTACGAACTTCAAATTGTCCATATTTAATTCCTTTTTACGTGTAGGGAACAATAGGCGTTTATGCATCTGCATACCTATTATACGAAAACTTTTATATTAAAAAATTTACATATAGGTCCTATATATAAAAATTAATTACTGCAAAATTTATTAATAATTGACATGAGATTATTGACAATAAATTTTGTAATAATTATTTTTTTTTTGTGAAACTTTAATATATTTCTTCCTTTATGTCATCAGTATTTTTACTGATACGTCACAATACTAGGGGTTAAGAAGTCTCAAATAAAAAATGCAATCAATGAAAGTATATAAGAACCGAGTAACCATGTCATAGTAGGTCAGAATAGTTAATCACTGAAACCGTAGCTCTCAGCGTCGCACCGTATGGTGGCATGGGGCGAACATTTTATTACCCTTGTCAAAAATTGATATTTCCCTCCTTTCAAATTATAAAATATTTTTAAATAATTTTTTATATATTAATAAATTTTATTCAATATATTTAAAAATTTTATTATTTTAAAATAAAAATATAAACTTTTAAAAACACATTTTATTTAATATATTAAAAACAGATAGGAACAGAAATTAAATAGAAAAAAAAAAGAATGGATACTATTGGAAGCTTATGTAAAGAAATTTCAATTTTCTCAAAGTGTCTTAAATTTTGATAAATTTAATTTTTTTAAAAGTGTCTTATAATTTAATATAAAAATAGTATATTTTAAAAGAAATATTGCGAAAAAAGTAGTAATAAATATGTTTATATAAAGAAAATTCAGTAATGCCCATAATTTATACTGGCGCTCTGATGTACGTATAGCTAGAAGTGGCAACCTTATTTAACTGTGGTTATCAATATTAACCTCATAATTAACTTGTAACTAAGAATAGCAGGGTGTTGATAACACTCACGATTAGGATGGAGTGAGGATTTAATTATGAGTGTGGCTGAAACTATAGAAAATAACTCCTATTCTTTTTGTTTCAAATTATAAGATACTTTTAGATCAAATTTTACACATCAATAAACCTCATTAAATACACCTAACAATCTTATTTTTTCAAAACAAAAATATAAATTTTTAAAAATACCCATCATTTAATATATTAAAAAGAAAAGGGACAAAAATTAATTATAAAAAGAGAAAGAGTAATATTGAAATTGGCGCATTAATGAAACCTTAATTTATCCAAAGTGTCTTATATTTTGAAATAGAGAAACTTCTTTAAAAGTGACTTATAATTTGAGACAGAGGAAGTGCTATATTTTTGTCCCATATTTAAGACCAAAATAAAATTTTAAAACTCTACTTTATAACTAGAGGGAGAAGAAAACAAAAGATTGAAATCAGATGGGAGGGTGATCTGAAATTGAATTCAAGAATTGGGATCAGTGATCGGATGGTGATGAAATATTTAATGAGGTGGTGAGCATGGCATGGTAAGGTCAAATGTTGGGTGAGGTTCACAAGTTACAACAACACGAGATTACTACATTGTATTGGAACAATAACCCCCCAATCAACCTTCGTTGACTTGAGCTTCCACGTATAGAAAATTACAGATGAACGTAAATGCTGATCAGATTACACGAGATCAGATGAATATTTTGCTGTACGAGGAGAGAGGGAAAAAGGACTGATAAAAGGATAAACATTTAAGTTATGAAAGGGAATTAAAGCGAAGAGAAGAATGGGGAGGTAACCAAAGGACCAAAGTTGAATGAAAAATGAATATAGGGGTTAAAAAGAAAGGGGAATGAGACTTGTAGGTTGGAAAAATCACTTTTGGCTCCCATATAAAGAATTTAAATATAAAAAAACTCATAAAATCATAAATTTACTTTAAAATCTCATGTTCTTTACTGAAATTCTTAATTACTGCTGGATAGTTATTAAAAAATTTCAACTAAAAATTTCATTAACAACTATCCAGCATTGATTAACAACTTCAATATAACAAATTGATAATTTTAGTTGATGACATGGGACTTCAAGGTTTTGTGAGTTAATTATTAATGCTGCTTAATTGTCAATTGAACAATTCTATTAACAACTCTCTCGTATTGATTGACAACTTCAATATAACAAGTTGACAATTTTAGTAGATGATATGGGACTTCATGGTAATTCTGTAATTTCATGAGAATTTTTTATTTTTAAATTTCTTACCTGGGACGTAAAAGTAATTTTCCCTAATTATTATTATTATTTTTTTTGCCAAAACAAAGTCATTTTTATCAATAACCAAAAAAATAAATAAAAAATTCGAAGTCAAGAAAACAAAAAGTTGCAGTCTAACACAAAGAAAGAAAGAAAGAAAGAAAGAAAAATCACCAAAAATAAAGCCTAAAATAGAACTAAAAAAAAAAACCCTGAAAAAACAAACAAACTCAACAGAGCAAAACAACATTGATATCCAATACCACTTCTAATTAGTTTTATACTTTTATTAGAAATTCTACTCCTTTTACCCCGCCATAGTCTCTTCTTTGTTTGTTTGGGTAAAAACTTAACCCTAGTAGACTTGAAGTTAAAGAGTTTACCAAATCATGGTATGATAATAGATGGGAGTAGGTAGAAGAATTGAATGAATAATTTGGCCAAAGTCAGACCAAGTAACAATGCTGGGCCTTGTGTTCGGAATTCGGATTATTAATTTATTATGCATTTAAAGCAAAAAGTCTCTTGTTTTTCTCCTCCATTCTATGCATCGCTTTCTCCTTTTCAACTTGTCTTCTCAATCGGTGATCATAATCATTTTGTGAAATTAATTCTTCCACTTACTCCTCCATCGAATTAAACAGAACAATATGTACTAGAACATTTTTTTTCCCCTTGCATTCCAAATTATTTTTCAATAATGCTAGCTTTGCCTTTGAGGTATCGAATCAGTCTATGTTTACAATAATAATAATAGTAATAATAATAATAATAATGTCAATCTACCCATTTTGACTTGCTCAAGAAGAGTTCAAGGCATGGACAAAACTGAGTTTAACGCATTTACTCTATCTAAAATACTCTATCAAATACATTTCACAAATTATGTCATATTCATAGTGTCATGTTATTCACATTCTCTCTCTAACAAAATACGTATTTTTTTATGTTAAAAAAGATGTGAGAAGTACTTTAGTAAAGTGGGAAAACGTGCGAGCATTAAGAGAATAAAAAAAATTAATTAATTTAACTTACTTTTCTAATTCTTAATAAAAGGCAAATTTTAAATTTTTTTATTTTATCCTTAACACAAGGCAAATTTAGCGTATTTAATTTTTTTAAATTTTAACACTTGTTTAGTTATTATGATTTGAATTTTTGGACAACAATTTATTTTAATTATTAATTACAAAGAATGGAAAAAATAAAAAGTTACATTTTTTTTAAAGAATTTTAAGGATATATACCTATCATTTCTTAATATAAGCGTGAAATTGATCAAATTTTCCTTCTATTAAGAATTAGAAGGAATATGTTTTATATATATATATATATATATAAAAGAATTAGAAGGAATATTTAATTTTCCTATGAGAGCATAAATGATCCTCTAGAAGTTCATCAACCATAACGAAGGAGCACTAAAATTTTAGTAAGTGGTGTCTATTTCTTTTCAAATTTCTATATGTTGTGTGTGTTTTTTTTAATCATCATATGTTGAAAATGAAAAAATATTAAAAAATGGTAGTGTTAGTATCATTATGTGCTAACTGCTTAGGTTTGGATGTTGTCCAGAAAAAACAAACGTGCTACGGATTGGGTGTCTATCCATTCTTTTATTGCATAACCTACCACATGCTTATATTTATGACTTCTTGCTGTTTCAAATTTCAATTGAGCTGTCCACCTACTAAGAATTAATTTAGATTCAAATTAGGCAGTTTTTTATTCTAATAATTTAATTTAATAATTTTTGCAGACCAAAAAAATTTGATAATCTTTCTTCTTTTTTTTTATGCTCCATAGTTTTTAAAATTATCACTTTTTAAAAATAACAATTAAGATTAAGAAAAATGAATTATTTAAATTTAAATTTAATATAAACAAGTCTTCTGCGCTCTACTACATTGATGCCACCAATGCTGCCAAGTGCTAAGCTGTGAGCACCACGTTCTTCCATCAAAACATACCTGACGTCTAGGTTGAAGCTGATAGAAATTTCAGCTTCAATAGCAAACTGACTCTTTTTTTTTTTTTTTTCAATGTTCTTCAGCCAACAAATATAACTTTGACTATTGATGATAAAAAAACACAGTAAAAAAAAAAGACTATGGCCCATGTTCACGCTTAAAACTGAAATTGGAAAAAGATATAGCAGACGAGCCAAATCCAACAAGTGACAAAAGAGAGAGAGGAGGGTTTAAAAGGCTTTCATCCAATGGCAATTTAAAGCAGAATTGAAACCCTGCATGTGAGAAGCAGCACTGGAGAACCACCTCATCACGATGAAACATGTCAATTAACAGTTCAGATCCGGATGAGTTCAGATCCTCTAACTTCACAAAATTTATTGCATGTTATGCATTTGAAGAGAAATAGAGAAAGCCCGATCGTACATGATTATTTAAAATTGTTGAAATGAGATAAATACGCTCAAGTAACTATATTAATCCACCGCAAATTCTGCTTCGGTAGTATGTGAGTTGGTCCATTTATTTGTATTTATGTTACACCTAAGAATTAAAATGTCAAAAAAAAAAAAAAAAAAGGGAAGAGAAATGACAGCCTATGTAAATTTTGATCCAACTAATCACTAAATGCAAGCCCATCCCCAGCCCAATAGTCCAATTATCTTAACCACGTTGAATATCTTCCTAAGCCTCTAAAACTTGATCACATATAAAACATCTGTCTCCAACACCTAAGTCTCTATTCACAATTTACATATCCTTGGGTGAGTGGTCGGTTTCCGATTGTAAGTCGGTCCGATCCGGTCAGATCCGTTTTTGATAACACTGCTCCGTTTACATATCCTTGGGTGAACCACTAATCAGTATCAGTAAGATATTTTCTTTTGGATTCCGCAAAGCTATTTGGTTCATCATGTTACAGTCTCTAGTATCTTGAAAACTAAAAACCAAAGCTGGAAAGCTGAAAAGCAAAGCAATGGCTAAAGATCAGAGTGTCCATGAGTATCAGAAGAGTGTGGGAAAAATGTGAGAGCAAAATCCTTGAGAAGCAGAATCAAGCCTTTTAAATCGTTGCCTCCCAATTCAAGACAGTCTCTGAGCAATCCACCCTCCACCACCTCCTTTTGCACTGTCTCCACCACTTCCCTCATTATCCCCTGTCATTCCCATTTCATTTCTTATCATCTTCACTTTCCATTCCATTGTTACAATTACAACTAAAAAGTAAATGAATGTGATATGTAGGAAAGAATCGAGGTCGTACCGATCTGCCAAATGCTTTTAGAAGCTTTCCAGAAAGTGACTTGGAGATCCTCACTACATTTTTGTAATTCCGTCCGATCCAAGCTGCTCTCGCACCATCCGATTCCAACCGACTCAACTCGCTCACCGTCCTCAGCAACTCGTTCAAGTCCGAAACGGTGCCGTACAGCTCCCTCATCGGCAAGTCCCTCCACGCCAAGTTCGTCACGTAGTCCCATCCAGCCCACCACACGACCCTCCAGAACCCTAAGCCAAGCCCCCTCTCGAGCTTCTCGGCGATGGCCCGGGCACGCTCAGAGCCGTCGACGTCGCCCCGCGCGGCGCGGAGATTGGCGACGCCTGTCATGAGGGAGTGTGCGAGTGATATTAGGTTTCGGTACTGGAAATGAGTAGAGAAGGACTGGGATGGTGCCGGTGCTACTACGAGCAGTAGAGTGACAACGAAGAGAAGGGATGGGGTCGATCGGACCATTCTGTACATGGATTGAGGCTTGAACGAGTCCTTGAAGGTGGAGACGAGATTAGTGCAGATTTTGAGATCGTCCAGGAGGAGGATCTTCGGGTGGCGGCGAGTACGGTGGCACTGGGTCGAGCATCTGGCGGAGTAACTAATGGGCCGTTCATTGGTATGGGTACTGATCATCGATGGGCTTGGATTCGCGTCACGTGGCCCTATAATGTTAATGTTTTGTTTGCCAGACAAAGGGTGAAAATAAAAGGTATAAATATATTTACCAAAAGAGAGGGGAAAAAAAAACGCCACAAATATGGCAATTTAGCGGCGGCTGAAAGAAAACAAAAAAAGCTATACAGCAAAACTAAAAATTAAAAAAAAAAAGGTAAAAAGTCCATGCCAACATGAGAGAAAGGTAAAAATGCCTCCAAGAAAATTGAAAATCAGCGTCTCCTGGTGAAATCATATTTTAGTTTATAAAATGTTATTGTAAAGCCTATAAATACGTGGATAATGCCAACAGAAGTTATTTTATTGGCTTATAATTTACAAAACAGTGAATTCAAATTCAAATGTTATCAATAACTAGTATGTGGATCATGGGATGCGATCTCGGATGTGAAAAAAATATAATTTAAATAAATAATAATACTTAATTTTACCAAAAACTTAATAAAAATCTAAAATGTTGTTAAATGGAAATAATTTTAAAATTGAACTAATTAATATTTAAAATAAATTTTTAAAATGAATATATCATATACAAATTTGGTTACATCTGAAATATGTTGATGAAATCATTAGCTTTTGCATTTATTGTCTATAAAATTCTATGATATTTAAACTTTTTTAAATGAAATTTCAAGTTTTCACCATTAAATAAATAAATATTATTTAAAATAAGATTAAATTAAAGTTATATAGTATATGAAAGCATGAAATACCAATCGTTTGAAAAATATAGTAAAAAAAGGAGCAAAAATGTTACTTTAAAAAATTCTAGGTCATTTGCTTAGGCCAATGATGGGTTCATCGCAACAGACCACATTGAACCTAATTTGATCTACACAATAATCAACGTTCTATACATGAACAATGGGATAATTTACTCCAAATTTTAAAATTTAGGATTCAAAATGCTACTTGTGCAATGATTTAAGGTCTCTAGTGCTCATTAACCGATAACACATTAACAAAGGACTATCACATTAGTATTTGATTGGATCCCACAAAATCAACAATTAACAACATTATCTATAAGTCAATGGTGGAGGGTAATTTGTTTTGAATTTAAAAATTTAAAATCTATTTTGCATATTTTAAGAGTTCAAATTTCATGATACTTTTCATTTAATACTTTAGAGTCCAGAATGCTCATTAATCCAATAAAAAAATTACAAATTACAATTCTAAGTTACAGTGAAAGGGAAAGATGGAATTATTTCCTTGCATTAAATATGTAAAATCATATATGAAATTTGTAAAAAAAATATGTAAGAAAATAATTTAAGTAAAAAATGATACTTAATTAACATTCAAGATCTAAAATGTCACGCCCTAAAAATAGGGGATGACCAATACAGGATGTGAATCACATCATACATCTTATAAGCCACAAATTTAAGGTTTATTTAATTTAATTAAAATGTACTCAATTATTCACTGACCTGTTAATACTATTGATACTAATCATTACAATAATTATTTTATATTTTGTGAAAATCTTGACAAAACCTCTTCTGTAAATAGAATATCTTAAAATTCTATATCATAAAAATTTTCCTTAAACATTATATCAATTAGGAGCTCAGCTCCTTCCAGCCAGCAAACAAAATGTATAATCAACTGAGGACTCTAATTATAAGTTATGTGGAGCACCTAATCATATATTTTATGACATAACACATAATTTCATATTTACATCAATAAGACATATTTACAGAACAAACCTCCATGCTATTCCGTAAACATCCATCATTGTTAAGGAAGACGTACAGTGTCAAATATGCTATCTGAGACCAAAATAATTTTTCAGTGAATAACGTCCTAATAATAAATAATAGAATATAAATAAAATGAAAAGTTTGAAATAGTTATGTAAATTAAATAGACAAAATTTTTGTAAAAATTTTATAAACTTCATAATAAAGTGGCTTTATAAATTTCAAATAAAATCTCAAATCACTGAACTATCATAGCAAGTGATAATATCACTTAATTTCAAGAAAGCACATAAATAAAATAAATATTTATAAACAAATTTTTAAATAAAAACCAATAAAATATAAAATCATCAAATGATTGAATTCCTGATTATAGGGACTTATCAGAATAATTAACAAATGTGAACACACAATTCATGAGAATAAATAACCAAACACAGCTTATGCCATGAAAACAAACGTGGACACATAGTCCACGAGGGTAAGTAACCAAACGCGACCAAAGTCACAAAACAAACGTGGACACACAGTCCACAAGAGTAATGCTAACCAAACGTGACTTGGAGTTACGAAACAAACATGAGTACGATACTTATGAATAACCATCCCTCCGTTTTGCGTGTGTTAGCTATCGCACGGGGTTAGCATCTCTTATAAACACTCTGCTAGTTAGGTGTACTGTCACACCCTAAAATTTTAGCATGACTAACATAAGATATATGCACAAATTCACAACCTTAAAACTTCAATTAAGAAAAGTCCTAAATTAATGTATCAAATTTTACTTTTTACGTAATTTAAAATATCAAACTTTTTATAAAAATTTCTATAGCACTTCCACTGAACATAGGATCTTTCAAAATCTCTACAACAGAAAGTTTACAACATATATCCGACAATATAAAACTTTATTCCTCAGCAACAAATAATTAACATATCAAAAAAATCAGGACTCTAACTATAGTTAATGTTGAGCACTCTAAATTGGACTTTCAAAAGATACTACATAGGTTTTTGAATTTTACATGAATAAGATGATATTTTCAAAACTAACCTTCTAGTCAATTCAGCAACGAGCCCATCAGAGATCAACAATGAGTACAAAACCAGCTATGGTATCTAGGACCAAAAATACTTTTTTCAGTGAATAACGTCTCAACAATAAACAATTAAACATGAATAAAAAAAATTTGAAATAATTATATAATTTAAATAGACAACAATTTTCATAAAAATTTAACAACCTTCAAAATAAAATAGCTCTATAAAATTTTAAATAAAATCTTAAACCATTGCACTATCATAATAAATGTTATTATTACTTGATTTCAAGAAAGCACATAAAGGAAATAAATGTTTGTAAAAATTTACTAAATAAAAACCAATTAAATTTAAAATCACCAAATAATTTAATTCACAATTTTAGAGACTTATCAGAACAATAAACAAATGCAGATGCATAGCCCACGAGGGTAAATAACTGAACGCGGCTGATGCTACAAATACAAATGTGGACACACAATCCACAAAGGTAAATAACCAAACGCGACTGAAACCACGAAATAAATGTGAGCATACATTCCATGAGGGTATTGCTAACCAAATGTGGCTTGAAACCACAAAACAAACATGAGTACTATGCTCACGAATAACCATCCCTTCGTTCCACGTGCGTTGACCATCGCACGGGACTAGCACCTCCTATAAACATCCTGCTAGCTAGGTGTATCATGACGCACCAAGGGCTAACGAAACTGCCGTTAGCAACCAGTGTTCTGTATAAAGTTCCCTTCAAATCCATTGTCAAACATGCGAGAAAATCATTACTTTCACAATAAAATTTTCATTTTTAAAGTCAAACTCGCATGAATCATTCTTTATATCAATCTAATGTTCGATAAAATGAAATCTCATATCCAAAGTCTAAACTTATATTTATTAATAATTAAAATTTCAAAATTGATAGAGGTAATTTTACAAAATAAAGAAGTTTAATAAACAAACTATTTAATAACCACATCGTTACTAAAACAATTTTGCAAATAAATGTACTATTGTAGTAAAGGAAATCTTTATCGAAAAATTAGTTGGGACGCTATCCACTTACATGTCAAATTTCAATATTCAAAAAGTCACTCATTTTCAACCTTTGCCAAGTTCATCCCAACATCCTATAATAAGATAAAAACATTTTTTTTAATGGCCTATACTTGAATCAAATAAGATACCTTTCAAAAATCAACTCAGCCAACATTTAATAATAACTTTAGAGTTCTAGGACCGTAGTTTACACATAAAACTTTCCTCATAATTTTCAACTTTAGCTAATCACTTAACTAAATTACAATTTCCTCTTAGGCTTTTTGTCAAGCAAATAGCGTACAACCTCTCTAAGCCATTCACTAAAACTTCCTAATTCTCAAACTTTACTCAATAATTTCCAAACACCAATATCTAGAGTCCATCATCATTTTTTTTAAACTCAACATCCATCAAAATCAAGTTTAAGTTCAAAGAAAATCAACTTTGAATTCTTCTTCTTAAGGTAACCAAATCAATCAAGTAAAATTACCTCTTAAAGATGAGCTCTATCAATATAGAGAATTTTTTTCACAATTTTCGGAGGGTAAAAATCTTCTTATCTAGTTACAAAAGCTCCGTTAGAAGAAACTTGGTTAAACATGATGTGGCGGGAGCAACCTTATTAATTAAAGTTTATCTATCTTACTAGCACCTAAATGCTTTAATCAAAATGTTGCATTAATTAAACCATCCCGCTACCTAACACTGAACGGTATATGCTGATAGCAAATGAATCAATAGATTACTCTTTTTTTTATTACAATTATCACAACTCAAAGAAAACCAAAAAATTCAAGCTTCCAAAGTTCCATGCCTTCAGGGGATAAATCCATCTTTAACTCCAAAAATATTACATTCTCATCCCCTGAATTACTCGTGGCAACAGAGGAAGGAGGAAGAAAAATTTCAATATTTTAACCCACAACACAAGTGTTCAGCAATTCAGCAACAAGGAAGTAAAGGATCAAAGTTCATTACCTTAGACCATCAACAGCACAAACAAGAAGTAAATCACGATGAAGAACAGAGGAGAGGAAAAATCTGGACCCACTTGAGCAGCTACACATGCGAAGGAACACAGACAACACCACCAAGGAGATGAGAACGAATCTTCGACGCTGATTCTAGCCAGTGCTCCAGTGTTGTCACGCCCGACAGAGCAACGAAGAAGAAATAAAAATTTGATGCTTCCCGCAACTACACATACTCGACGACGACACTTGAACAAGGAAGAAGAAGAGCTACGTCACAGGGGAAATCAGAAAGACTAACAGATCGAACCTTTTACAACCGATAAACCAGCTCCCGCAACACAAAATAGAGGATGCTACACGATTCTGACAGAGGAGAAGAAAGAACAGCCGGTGATGGAGAGCAGAGGGAAGAGCAACGCGAACAGATGAGGAAGATTAGAGAGTCTAATGACTCAACCCACTATGGCCGACGAAAGTGAATGGAGAGGAGGACGACGGACGAACTGACGGCGATAGGAGGCGAAAAGTGAGACAGGAAAGAGGAGACGCGCAATGAAGAAAAATCATGAACCTTCTCCATCTGAGCTGTCTGAAGTCAGTCGAATGAAAGAGAAGGGGAGAAGAAAATGAAATATAAAGTTTTTGGCAAAAATTACAGAAAAATACCCCCAACAAATTTTATTATTATTATTATTATTATTATTATTATTATTATTATTATTATTATTATGTTTTCATACTAATAGACAAGGGCACATTCAGTAATTTTTCCATATGAAAATAAAACTAACATATGTGACTTAAATAAGAGTTAAACTCTAAATTTTCATACATAAATTCAACCAAGCCTCTATATTCTCATTTGTCATAAAATTAAAAATAATTAAATTAAATATTAATTAGGAGAGAATTCAATTGATTTAAAATTTAAAGTCATTACACTCTTACTAGACCAACATTCCTTGTTGGTAATTTTTTTTATTTAATACAAATACATTTAAAACACATTATTATATATTTTAAATTTTTTTAACTTAAAATTCTTGAGTTATTATATGTACCATGGCGTGTCAAGGACTAACAGAACTATCTTTAGCAACTAATGTTCTATATAGTGTCTATTTTTAAAACCATTTTCAAACATGCGAGAAAATTATCACTTTCAAAATACAATTCTCAATTTTAAAATCAAAATCGCATGAATACTTTTAAGCATTAAAACCTGTCAGAATAAAATTTCATATCCAATGCTCATGCTTGCATTTGTTGAATAATCAAAAATTGTCAATGCTAATGAAAAGGAATTTTATTAATCCTGAAAGGGTATCTCATAAGGGTAAAACATTCATATGCTATGATGAATCGTTTTTTCACCACCATCTTAAAACTTAAAAATGAAAAAATTTAATTAACAAAGTATCCACTATTCAACATAATTATTATTAAAATAATCAAAGTAACAAAATAAATTTTAATAAGAAAAATTTATTGATAAATTAATTGGAACGTTATCCACTTACCTATAGTATTTTCAAGTGCATATTCACTGTTTAGAGTTAAATCTTCCTTCTTGTAGACACCCTCAATCATGCTAAAATTTTAAAGTTCTTCTATCACTCATCTCATCGAGCACCCTAGGTGCATTCCCAAATGATGTCTAAAAAACAATATTATCATTTATACTCATCAACCATGTAATTTTCAAAATTTAATTTGTCTCACAATAGCTTCACAATCAAAATTCTTCACAAAGCTCAAGTTAAACCCATGAATAATCAACATTTAAATCAAATATGTCCTCATAAAAATTAATGAAATTTTTGAAAGTTTTTAACCAGACAAAACTTATTCTAACAAACATTCTGTCAAACATCTTGGAAGTACTATTGCTTAAACTATAATAATAAGTTCATTTCTCTTTCAATTTCCTTAATATATACTAAAATTTTATTTGACTTCCTACAATTCCACAACATTCAATACATATTTCAAAAAACAATACATAAATAGCAATTTAGTACTTGAATTATTAATAAAAATATTCTCTTAAAATCTCTATTTCTAATTCCAACTTCCTTTCAAGTATTTTTATCAAATATCTGATATGCATCCAAATTCAAACAAATATAAAGCATCCTTTTTCCTTAATATCCTTTCTAAAATTTCTCAATACCAATATTTAGATTTACTCTAGAGCAAAATTAGTTTTGACTTCAAATGAAGAACCAAATTCACATTCATCTCCATTGACAATAACCAAAAACAACCATATATAGATTGCTCAATGAAAATATTCACTTAACCTTTAAATTTTAATTTACTCAAAGCCTACTCTAAACAAAGTCACAGATGGCAACATTGTTAGGTGGAGAGATCACTGTTATAGCTTTCTAAATAGACCCACAGAATCAGCATGAAAGAGAACCTAAAAATCCTCACCTCAAGTTATCAATATCAGAAATAAGAGGAGTTGCTTGAGCAAAAATGGAGGAAGAAGAAAAAACATCCGACGCCACACCACAGAAAGCACAGCGACGGAAGAGGTGAACGTCGGCGATGAGAAATAGAACCAAGAAAGGATGGGTGGAAATGCAGGGAAGCACGGATATCACGAATCAAATCTCAACAGTGGCGAACCCACAGCAAACATTGACCGGCGACTAACTTTGATCGGACATAATGGAGAAGAAAAGACAAGATCTCGATGACGAGAAACAGAGGAGAAAGAAGCTGCTGCAGGCTAGGCGGACAGTAGCAGCGAACACACCACCAGCGACGTGGAAGACAATGAAGGAGGAAGAAGAAGACGGAGGCAGCAGTGGCGACCTTGGTTCCGCTGCTCTCTGACTCTCTCTCTCTCTCTCTCTCGATGGTTCTTGAATCTGATGGAAATGAAGAGAATGTGCTCTGCTCTTTATCTCTTTCTTCGAACATGCTCTGTTTTTTCTCCCTTCATTTATTTAACTAACAGAAGGGCATTTTAATAATTTTGTCTTACGTTAAAGCTAAAGAGTAAAATTTCACTCTTGATCTCATAAAAATTCAAATTTTAGACTTATCAGTAATGTAGTTTTCATAAAGTCTACTAAGCCACAATTTCTTCTTAATATATTTGCTCTAAAAATAATAAAAATAAACTTTAAACACATTTTAATAATTTAATTAATTTATTTTATTTTATTATTAGTATTATTTATTTATTTTTTCTGGTCATTACATAAATAGCTTTTTGAATAAAAAATTATATGATTAAAAGCATAAAGTGATGGTGTATAAATTTATAAGTAAAATATACGAGACTAAGAGGATATTTTCATATGGCCTGTAATTTATTATTTAAGACGGTCAAAGGATATTAATTGTAATCACATATGACACTATTTAAGATAGCAACTACAAATTATTGTTTTAAACAAAGCACAACTCTACAAGACAAAGATTTTCATCACTCAAAGCTGAATTATAAATTGAAAACTCACTATATACGATTTCAGTTAATCATGAGTGCGAACTTTAAAAACTGGCAAACAACTTGATTCCTCAAAAAGAATGAGCAAGCGGAGAAGAAAGCAACAAAAATAACCATGATCATGAACAAAAAGTATTCCTTAAGGCAATATTAATTTGTGGTGATTCAAATTTGTAAGGGCTACGAAATTAAGCTACTAGCAATTCTCATAACATTTAAGATGGATATAGTTGAGTTATAGGGTTTGTTTGGTTTTCTGTTCTCATTAAAAAAAAAACATTTTGCAATACAATTATTAAAACTGTTCGTCAAAAAAAAAATCTATTTGGTTGTGTAATGGTAGTGGCTTATGATAATTATTGATCAAGATAACTGTAATTTTCAATAATAAAATGCATGTAATATACTTTGACAATAAAAAAAATAAAATGAAAACAGCTTTAATATGGGCCTTTTTATTTCTATTTTCATTTTTTATTTTTAAAACTTTTTTGAAATATAGTTTTTAAAAATAAAATACAAAAAAAATCTATTTGGTTATGTTACTTTAAAAACAGTTTTAAAATTAAAAACCAACCGATAGTGATTGTCACCAACGGTTAATAATGATGGCTTATGGTAATTATTCAGGTTAATTGTAGTTTTTGATAATTAAATGTAATTTATTTTGAAAATGAAAAATTAAATGAAAAGGTTTTAAGATGTTAAAACAAAAAATATAAACTGTTTTGAAAACAATTAGATTAAAAAAAATCATCCAAAGAAGTTTGTTAATTATTTTGTTCTTCAAAAAACTATTTTTAAAATAAAAACCAAACAAGCCTTATATTTCTATTTTTTGTTTTTTAAAAAATAAAAATAATTTTAAAATAATTAAATTCAAAACACTTATCCAAACAAGTTTTTTATTTTTATTTTTTTTTAGAAACAAAAAACTGTTTCGTTTAAATAAAAAAACTAAAGCACCACTTATTGTTTTGAATCTAATTGTTTTTTAAGACTAAAATCAAAACAGGCTCATACTCTCCACTACTTGTGTTCTTAAAAGATAAAGCACCCCAAAATAAAATGCGAGGTTGCAATAGGCTAGCCTTAATTTGACATCATTTAAAGAAGAGGTGGCTATGGGCTAATTACCAAGTAAAACATGGGCAGGGGCTAATTACCCAATATATCAGAAACTGTCATGAGGACATCCAAAAAAATATGTTATCCCAAAGACATGGACAACAAAGAAACAAAGCAATCGATCCAAAAGAAAATGGACCACATATGAAAAGAAAAATATGCATAAGAGTCTTCACCAAAAAAAAAAAAACACATGATTAAGTAGTAATGACAAAACTGAAGTTATCTAGTACAGGAGGAGCTCTTTGATACAAAATGACATCTAATTATGGTCAAAAATATATTTACATATGATTACATGACAATAAGGCCTGACATTAATGTAATAACATTCCCTAGTAGTAGGACAAGAAATATTCCATTCAATAAAAATAAACCATTTTTCATCCAAGAGTAGAGTGATCATAAACTTGAATGCCTAAAATTATAATGCATGCTGGTCTATAATATAAGCTTATAGTTAGGTAATATTAGAAAGATGATTCTATTATATTATAGAAAAGCACATGAACTTGAAGAATTTTCAAATTCTACGTGATAAATATTTCAAAACACTTATGACATGTCATTGCAAGTCTACTAACAAAAGTTGATATATCTAAATGAAAATTTAGGAACCACATACCAATTCATCTCATCACCCCATCAATTAATAAAAAGATGGGCAGTTTCTATTGATTAATAGTCTCAAGTAGATATTGACTTAGAAAGAAATAATGGGAACATGACAAATAGGCACAATTTGGCCATCCTCATGGTGGATGTTTAATTTGATGAGCACTGGGAACTTAAATGAGGAAAATAATAGGCAAACCTTGTGGTGCTGTCATCATGAAGCATGAAAAATTGGAGACTAGAAAACACAGCATCACAAACTGTTAGTCATGACCTAGATTGTAGGGTGAGGCAACTTACACTTCAACCGCATCAATAGGAAAATCAAAGATATTGTGGTTATTATTTTTTTGAGAAAATATTTTTAAAAATAAATGTTAATATGGAAGTTATGATAGTATGAGGAATACTAGATTAGTGGGTTAGAAGATAAGAGATAAATAAAAATAAAGGTGATGGAATGACAGACAAGGGGAAGTAGTTTCGTTAGTTTTAGAACATTGTTGTTATTGCTTAGAAAATAAAACATTTCAAAAAATAATTCAAGAGATATGTGGGGTGAGATAATTTTATTTATTTTTAAAATAAACAATAAAATATAAAAATATAAAGGATACATATCATTACTAGAGACACACACACATATATACATATAATTGTTCTTTAAACTCAAAAATATATCTTGATTTTGATGAATCTTTACACTCAATGACCACAATTTTTACATATTAAAATATATATATATATATAATGACAATTGATGTTGACAATGGGGAGATAATTGGGATATTTGTAGGTGAGGTAGTTTTTTATTTATTTTTAAAAATTTAAAAATAAATAAAATAGAATCAAGGTTGCAGAACAAATTTTCTCATTGTTTTTAAATTAAAAATTTGAAAGAATAAATAAATAAGTTGATGGGAATTTGGGATATAATTTCATTATTATTTTTAAATTAGAATTTTGAATTTTATTTATTATTTTATAATTATAATTTTAAAATTATGAATAAGTAAATGAAAAGTTGAGATAATGGGAGAAACATTTGGGTAAGGTAGTTTTATTATTTTAAAAATTAAAAATAAAAAAATAAATGAAGCAAAATAGAATTAAGTACACACAATGCTGTTTACTGTTCTACTACCTCTGTCCATGTAGATGTATAGACATATAAATTTATTCAAGAGAGAATTACATTTAACCTCTTTTAAGAAAATTCATCACAGATAAAAATTAATAATAAGTCTCATTTAAAAAAAATAAGCCATATTTTTATTTTAATAATAAAATATTTTGTATTGATCCTTATAGATGATTAATTTTTTTAAAATGGGTTGGATGTGATTTTCCCTTGGTTCAACCATAAGCTTTTCTAGTTTTAATTTATTTTTCTTGAGTTAGCTTTTAGACCATTTCACCCCTTTCTATGGACGAAATTAGTAACGAGTTTATTGCTTTGCATGCCGACCGTTAAACTTTAATTTATATATGACATACTCTTTTCCCGAATAAATATAATACTCAGTTGTATAAATCTACCCCAAATTAAACATTTTATCACAGCAAAATCCTTTACTAGGAGTTAAAGAGAAAAAAAATCATTTAGAAATACGTATGAAAATATTTTATAAAGTATCTTAAAATTTTAAACAAAAATTATAAAAAGGGAAAAGCGTTTAAAAACGGTATCATATCCAGGAATGGAGGAAGTATTGCATACTCATCCTGTTGAATCTATTTTCATTTCCATTATCATTGTCATTTCTGATCTCTAAAATAAAATTATTTTACAAAATCAAGCATGTGAGTTAGGTACTGAAAACTGGACAGGTCATTGAACCAGTCAAGCTAATAAGTGCAAATCAATTATGATTAAAATAATATAATTTAAATAAAAAGATATTAATCATAAAAATCTAAGATTAATTTCTAATATAAGGTAAAAATACAACAATAATTATAGAATTACAACCATCCACAAGTCTAACAATAATAAAATACAACTTTCTAAATATTCACTCTCATAATTACAATTTACAACTCTTCAATTATTAAAAAATTTAAAAATAATAATCATTAACACTAAAATCATCAACAATGACAATAATAATTCATAAATGCTAAGCAATAATCAGACAAATGAACGAAAAAAAATAATGAAAGATTAAAAAAAATAAGGTACAATTAACTTAGAAGATTACTGAACTTTCTAAGTAAAAACTTACAATTAAGGCCCTTTATTTAAAATTTGAACCACAAACAATAAAATATGGTTTAATTGCCTTACCCTCCGTTGCCTCACTTTTTTTTTTCAATTTTCAAGCTAAATGTGTTACTTTTTATGTAGTTTTTACAATTTTTAAAAAATAAAAAAGTGACCTGACTGACCTAGCAACCCGATTTAGGTGGAAACTCAAACCGAAAAAGAGATCGGGCCATCATTTCATAGGTTGAACCAGCCAGTCTGGTTTGAATTTCCAAACAATACTGAGTATCAACAACCCCAAGGCTCCAGAAAAGAAAATAAGATTATTTGTTTTGGAGAAAACATAATTTTTATCCTTCTAGTTTCATCAAGTTTTGTTTTTAGTCTCTATAATTTTTTTTAGTGTTTTCAATACTTATAAAAACTAAAAACACTAAAAAAATTAGAAATTATAGTGACTTGAAAAACAAAGGTCACTCAAGTCTCATTTGCTTATTAGAAAGAAATAGAATGAATTAAAAAAATAAAGATAAAAATAAAATGATCAAAGGTAAAAATATGAGCACATTTATAAAGGAGAGAATTAATTTAATTTATGAAGTTGTGAATCATAATTCATAAAATTTTTTTAAGGGTTTGATAATTTTTACATTTATAGTATATATTAATAAGTTTTATCATATTTATTAATAAAAAGTGATTTAGTTTATTTTTATTTTAGTTTTTTCAATTCCTTTCATTTCATTCTTTTTTAGTAACGAAATAATCTTTCTAGAAGGTACAGAAATTGAAAATACTAAAAAAAAATTTTAGGGACTACAAACAAAATTTAATGAAAATATATGAATTGATGATTGTACTTTCTTTTTTTTTTTGGGCTAAAGTATACATTTAGTTATTTAATTTTATATGATGTTTTATTTTACTTTTTTAATTTTATAAAGTATTTTTTTAATCTTTTAACCCTAATATTATTAGTTTTATTCCAACAACTGTTTACATTAAATTTTTAAATATTAACAATACATTCTCAAATATTAATATATTAAATTTAATTTTTTTAAATAATAATAATTTTTATAAAAAATAATTATTTAAAATTAATGATGTTAGAATTAAAAAATTAAAAAGATATTTTATAAAATAAGAGGAATAAATTAAAATTTTATATAAAGCTTGATCACTTTGTTTCGATGGTTCAGACTCGTTTTCATTTATTGAATGAAGAATTTCCCCGTTTGCCCAAAAAAAAAACAAACAAGCAACCCCAAGGCATTGATCAGTGAGGCCGGAGGAATAAAACAAATAAAGCAGTAATACCAGATTATCGACGACGGTTATCATTGCATATTATATTCTGTTATTCACAACCTCTTGCGGTTTTGGTCTGCATGGCCGAGAGCAGAGTTTTGAATAGACATAGTATGCCTTCGTTATAAACTCCTCCACGCCTTTTGCCATAGAGTGACTGTATAATCTTCCTTATTACTTCCTCATCCATCATCGTCCGAACGGAGGCTTCCGCAACTGGCTTCTTCGTCTCCCTCGCTTCTGCAAGCCGTCAGGTTCTGGCTCAAGTGAAATCATCTTGGAAGATTTGCATTCTGTTCATAATAAGGTTAGAACTGATACACTTTAATGGAGTTATATTTCTCATTGTTATCTGTAGCGGGTATTTAACTAAGTTTATACATCTTCCTTCCTTCCTTTCTTGATGGAAGATTCAGCTACATAAACAATAATCAATTATCATTCCCCTTCCCATTTCAGCGGCTCTGCAAAATTTTCTATGGTATATATACGTTGCTATTCTTTGAAAGAGTTTTATTTTCTCTCCTTTTTAATTAATTATTAATTATTAATTATTCTTTAGTTGTTCTGAAGAAACGCTAAAACAGTAAGTGCATTTTCTTATTCAAGTTCGAATCGGGTGTTCATTCTCATTTCTCATCCATTTGTTGAATCTCGAACACTAAGGTGTGCACAAACAGTCAATTATCATTACCCTCGTCCTGATATTTGCCAATGTTGAAACCAATAAGCATGTTGTTGTTAAGACTACATTCATCAGTGCTTGGAGAAGATTTAAGTAAGTCGATTGTTAGTCTTCTTGAGTGACACATTTCATGAATCATTGCAAGATGAATTTGAAATGATATTGGGACAAATTAAATGGAGGGTGTAATCTGCTGTTGTTTGAACATGTGGTTCAGCATAAAATAAGTATTTTAGCTTTTGAATGACAACGTTGTTTGGCTGGAAAGAACTCTTGAATCGCAGGCCAAGAGTATGCCGGGGAACAATTATAACTCCGGTGCTACTCCTACTACACCCAGATCAAGATTAGAAAGGCTTCTGAGGGAAAGAGAGCTAAGAAAATCCAACAGGCATTCTCAACCAGTTGAGGAGACAAGAGACAGCAACAAAGAACTTGAACTTTATAGTGATGATTTGTCTTCCAGCGGGATTGACATTGGTGAGGAAGAATTACTTGAAAAGGTTGCAGCTGCAGGATTGTCAGATAAATTTCAGAGGCAAGATGAAGCGTCACCCAGACAACGCTTATTGGTGGTGGCCAACAGGTTACCTGTGTCTGCTACTAGAAGGGGTGTGGATTCATGGCAACTTGAGATCAGCGTAGGGGGACTAGTCAGTGCAATTTTAGGCATGTACAACAAGCCTGTCATTTTTCATTTTTTAGTCTCAGTTCTAAATTATATATCTTTGAGATATGTTAATTACCTGTTTATTGTAAATCTGGGGAGGTCAGAATTTTTAATAAATATGCTGTTACTCTAAATTAAATAATTTATTTTATTATATTATCGTTAAAAGTGGAGGTTATCTAGAGCTTGACATTCTTCTTGAAGGTGTAAAGGAGTTTGACACTACGTGGATTGGGTGGGCTGGTGTGAATGTGCCGGATGAAGTTGGCCAGAACACATTGACCAAAGCTTTAGCTGAAAAGGTTATAAATCTTGTTTACCGATGAAATTTGTTTTGAGTTTAAAATTATTGGCATGTTAATGTATGGTCTTTGACGATCAAGCCATCATTCTTGTAATGTCTGAGATATGCACAGACCGATGATATTTTGTCGTCATAATAACTCCAATGTTTACTGCAGAGATGCATCCCAGTATTTCTTGATGAGGAGATAGTTCATCAATATTACAATGGTTACTGCAACAACATCTTATGGCCTCTTTTTCATTACCTTAGGCTTCCACAAGAGGACCGACTTGCTACCACACGCACTTTACAATCTCAATTCGATGCTTACAAGATAGCAAACCAATTGTTTGCAGATGTTGTAAACAAGTATTACCAGGAAGGTGATGTCGTTTGGTGCCATGACTACCACCTAATGTTTCTTCCAAAATGTTTAAAAGAATATAACGAAAAAATGAAAGTTGGCTGGTTTCTCCACACACCATTTCCTTCCTCAGAAATACATAGGACACTGCCATCCCGATCTGAACTATTGAGATCTGTACTTTCTGCTGACTTGGTGGGGTAAGTTTTTTCAAACAGTCACATATTCTAAAACCCCTACGTAATTTATTGAGCAACTCATCTGAAAGGATCTAACTTCGCCTTGATACCAATATATGTACTCCATAAACTCCTCTAAGAATGTAGAACGATACTATTCCTATTACTTCAAATAAATTAAGGTGCATAGTCTTTTGTATATAGCTCTGTTATGTATCTATCCTTATCTTCAACTACAAGCTTCACTTAATTATTTTGTGTCACCTGAACACCTATCCCTCATCATTGTCTTTCATCATCCATGCATTTTTACTTTTCCTTACTCATTTTATTGTTGAGTGAGGATAGAAAGTTGTTTGTTACTTGTTAGTCTTTATAACCATAACATGATTCTTAATTATGTATAAATCGGGGGTGCCTAGTTATCTAAAGTTTGAAATTCAATTTGTTCGCTTGTGTACTTTTAGGTTTCATACATATGATTATGCTAGGCATTTTGTTAGTGCTTGTACTCGAATTCTTGGACTTGAGGGTACACCTGAAGGAGTAGAAGATCATGGGAAGCTGATTCGTGTAGCTGCAGTATGTAACTATCTGTACTTTTTTTTTTTTTAATCTTTCCTCTGTTTGTAACAGAAGAATTGGAACTCTCCTTCTCATGATGGTAATGTTTTATATTTGGGAGTACACTACTTCAGTTTCCCATCGGGATTAACCCTGAACGATTTATCCGAGCCCTTGAACTCCCTCAAGTCCAGGATCACATAATAGAACTGAAAGAACGATTTGCAGGCCGAAAGGTAAGAGCTGTATATAGTTCCATGTCTAACAGTTTGATAGTGATGAGGCTTACACATAAATTTTTCAAATTATGCTTACCATTTCATGTACAATTTCCTATATTTTTAATGTTCCTATTCTTCATTTTGGTCCAAGTTTGAAATTTATAAAATAAGATGGAGACATGGATTTTAATTTAATTGCCGTGCAACTAAAATAAGTAATTTCAAGAATAGATGGAGTTTTACAGAGTTCAAAGATATGATTTCAGCGAATTTTGGAGGCGCTTACCCAAACAGAATAGCATTACGTGCTTCTAATCCAATTTACGTGCAGCCTTTTTTTCATAGCCATTAGAGATCTTGTCCAAACTTGCGTAAGATGACATTCTCAGCAGAGCCTGTGAGCACAATTCATTGGTTATTCTAATAGTTTATTTTGATAAATAGAATTTCATTTTTTTTTTTTGGTCGGGTATTGGGTTCATATTCCGGCCGTCCTCAACCAAGAAAAGAATAAATAAAGGATGAACAACATAATCAATCCTGAAGGTCTCCCCAATGATTATATTACAACTAAAATTCGTTTTGTTTTCTTGTTTCGTATGTGTTGTTTTTTAAATGAATAGATTCACCTATGATATATTTAGTTCACTGAAATCACGTGTATATGTTTTTAAACAAATTGATAGGTAATGCTAGGTGTTGATCGTCTTGATATGATAAAAGGAATCCCCCAGAAAATCTTGGCATTTGAGAAGTTCCTTGAGGAGAATCCTGACTGGCGTGATAAAGTGGTCTTGATACAAATTGCTGTTCCTACAAGAACTGATGTTCCTGAATGTATGTTCCTTCTTAAGCATTAATTTCCTCTTGTAGCTCATTAATATTTAATTATATGTGAATATCTTGCCCAAACTGTACAACAACAACAACAACAACAAGCCTTTATCCCACTATGTGGGTATCTTGCCCAAACTGTGCTGCCACTTATCCTCCAATTTGAGGAGAAGCGCTATAGAATATCTAAGAGTATTCTAGATCATGTAAACATCTTTTAATTAACATACAGGATTATTGGAATTAGATTAGCATGATTATAGGAATTATCGCAATAAGGAAATCGTCTTTTTGAGGCTCCTATTGTATATAAATAGGTGCATACGCCAAGAATAAAATATCAAGCAATTCATTCTCTGCTATTACAAGATTAATTGGTATTTAAGCTATTTTGGTTGTGCTAAAATTATGTGGTCTTGTCGTATCCTATTTGTCATTTTTGCACAGCTTTGATCATTTATGGTTATTTTGTTATGTATGCCAGCCTACCCCCCCCCCCCCCCGCTTTCTCTCTCATAAATTCTTCTTGATATCCCATCATCAACCAACATTTTGTCAAATTTGTGACTTTGGTAGACCAAAAGCTTACAAGTCAGGTGCATGAGATTGTTGGACGCATTAATGGAAGATTTGGAACACTTACTGCTGTTCCGATACATCACCTGGTAGGACTTGGAACATTACCTATTTATATAGACGTTAGACGTGCCCAAGCTTGAATTTCCTCTATTTTCAACCTCGACGGTTACTTCCAATAATGTCATGATTTCTTTATTTACAGGACCGTTCGCTTGACTTTCATGCATTATGTGCACTGTATGCTGTTACTGGTATTAATTTTTTGCTGTGACACTAATTATCACACATAATACATTCTAATTGATAAATCCTGAACAAAAATATTTCTTAATGAACAAGAAAATGCAAGCTTGAGAAAGACCAAGCTGTTGGGTATTCTTTTTTGTTCTATTTATGAAACCTATTATCCTGCCACACTCTGCTGTATTTATTTTTAATAGCATGCTGTTTATACTTGAATTTCTACACTATGTAGATGATCCATATTAAACATAATGACAATTAATTTCTCAATATCTCATATTAAATGCTTTGACATTTTTAGGTATAATTGAAGTAGAGTGAACTTATCTTTGTTATATTTGTTTTGAGCAAAATATTAGATATTAGATTTCCTATATTGTATGGATTTTAATTCACAAATAATGATAAAAAAGAAAAAGAAATAGAAATGTTTGGGAAATCTCTTAATGGTGCAAGAAAACTTGTTTCTTTATCTTCTCATTTGAATTACTTCCTATCACCAAAAAAAAAAAAAACAAAATCAATTTTCTATGTACTTTGTTTAGATGCTTTTATGCCTAAAAGAGCTGATTGCTCAACTTAAGTTCTTTCCCTTTATTTTATTGTGAAAGATATCTTTATCTCTTTTGTTTTGATTGAGTATTTATGGTATATGTTTCTCTAATTTCTTTAGATGTAGCACTCGTCACATCTTTAAGGGATGGAATGAACCTTGTCAGCTACGAGTATGTTGCTTGCCAAGCTTCTAAGAATGGGGTTCTCATTCTTAGTGAGGTAATTTGCCAAGCTTCTAAGGTGGTAATCAATCTGTGTGATGTTGAGATCATCAACATGAAAAATGAAGCAGTATTCATGCATCGTAGTCAATGGAAAATAATGAATTAAGCACCTTGCTTCTCATTTGCATACATTAAGTAGGCTTCGGTTTTTGATAAAACAAGCAAGCACAACAGTCAAATTAGAGTTGTTTAACCACTTTTCACAAGAGTAGGCTGGAAAGACTCAGCATCAACTTACCTTCTTGTCTCAAAGTATGTAGCGTGTGTGTTTGAAGCATGTGCAGGGCACGTTAACGTGTCACAAAATTTTTGGGTTCACTAATAGGCCTGCTGCCTGAACAAATCAGCCAGGCTAAGTGGTGTGCTTCAATCCCTCAATCTGGAGCATGTAATTCTTGAAACTTGAAGTTTAATATATGGATATTGTACTATGTTTAATTGTTGAGCAATTTCATTTGCATCATAGTTTCTTTCTTCTCCAGCATTCAAGTAAGTTAGAATCCTTTGTTATCAGTTTGCAGGTGCAGCACAGTCTCTCGGTGCTGGTGCTGTCTTGGTAAATCCATGGAATATCACTGAGGTTGCTGCCTCTATTGCTTATGCCTTGAACATGCCTGCTGATGAAAGAGAGAAACGCCACCAGTTCAACTTCAAGCATGTGACCACTCACACATCTCAGGAGTGGGCTGCAACATTCGTGAGGTGCTAGTTGTATAACATTACTGACGTTTTGCATCGTTTGATTTATAGAATTTATTATGAACTGTATTTTATTACCACTAACCTTGTATCATTAATTGCCAATTAATATAAATCTAGGAGTTCTTTTTTGATGCAGTGAACTGAATGACACCATTGTTGAAGCTCAGCTTAGGAGGAGACAAGTTCCACCCCCACTTCCCCATGAAGCTACAGTTGATCGTTACTCAAAATCCAATAATCGATTAATCATTCTGGTAATCTGTCAAGTCATTTAATGGGAAGTCCTTTGCTAGAAATTTCATCAGAGGACGAGTTTGATACAGTATCTTACGTATCTTCATATGCATCACAGTTTAATATTGAATTGATTTAATGTTAATACCATGACTTCCTCAATTTGCCATCGCTGCGCTTCAGGGATTCAATGCCACTTTGACTGAACCAGTGGATGCCCTTGGGAGTGGCGGCCAAATTAGAGAACTGGAGCTTAAATTGCACCCAAATGTAAAAGATCCTTTAAAGAAGTTATCTGATGATCCGAAGACAACAGTAATTGTTCTTAGTGGGAGTGATCGAGGCGTCCTGGACAAAGTACTGTCAACTCTCAAATGGCGTTTGTTTATTGGGTTCTTATAAGAGTTTCTTTTTGACTTGGAAATTCTTTGTGCAGAACTTCAGCGAATACGACGTGTGGCTGGCAGCAGAAAATGGGATGTTTTTACGTCCTACTACTGGTGAATGGATGACAACCATGCCTGAAATGTTAAACATGGATTGGGTTGATAGTGTGAAGGTCAGTGAATACTACAGCAACATGACTGCTTTTATGTAAAGTTTACATTATTTCCATCCTACGTTTTTAAGAGAATTATATAAAATTTCAGCAAGTTTTTGAGTACTTTACTGAAAGAACACCACGATCCCATTTTGAGCTGCGTGAGACTTCAATTGTATGGAATTACAAGTATGCAGGTATGTGACAATCTTTTCATTTGAACCAACTTGTTCCCCCGAAAAGGGTAAGTTGCTGGCTTATTTTAATCATGCAATTAGATGTTGAGTTTGGAAGAATTCAAGCAAGAGATCTACTGCAGCATCTATGGACAGGCCCAATATCAAATGCATCAGTTGATGTTGTCCAAGGTGGTAGATCTGTTGAGGTTCGAGCGGTTGGTGTCTCAAAGGTTGCAAGTGAACTCAGTTGCATGCTAGGACCCCTCCCCTAGATTTAGTTCTACTTTTCTAGAATCCTTGATCCTCATTTTCCACTTTGCTAATTGGTATCTGCATGTCTATACAGGGAGCAGCAATTGATCGGATTCTGGGAGAGGTAGTTCATCATAAGGGCCTGGAGGCACCTATTGATTATGTTCTTTGCGTTGGACACTTTCTGCCAAAGGTGTTCCATATCTCTACTCGTCTTTCTTTGGTTGTTTGTGAACTTGCATTGTTAGAAACTCATGAGTTGCGTTGCTCAATTCCTTTATACAACATATTCTACAATTCTTAGATAGACTATTTTGGTAGGTTAAACATGTGAAACTTAGCGAACTAGTAACTTCAATTCTTGTCCATGTTTGAAATAATGCAAATAATGCTAGCTAATTGGCCTAGACTTAATCATATTGTTCTCGGTATCCTAGATTAAATACTTCGGATCACAAGGATTTGGTGTAGGAATCTCACCTGCAATGACAGAATGTTACAGGACATAACCAGATCTTGCTCCAAATGATGATAAACTTAGTTGAAAATGCTGCAAGGATATTGTGTGCTAACGTGCCTGCGGCGTCTTGTAAATCAGTTTCTCATTGTTCATTTCCTCTTGAAATTATTTTTTCTCCCTTTTTTTTTTTTTGTGTGTGTGGGATATCCAATTCATCTATCTTATCCTTACCAAAAATAGAAACATGTTTATTTATGATAGTAATTAAACATATCAAACTAGAATTAGGAAAACATGCCAAGTCAGATAAACTAGCTCGTTTAATAAGAGAGTTAGGCTTATATATAGAACTCTAAAATTGCAAAACAAGCTCAAACATTCTAGTCTTAATGGACTACATTTTAAATAGGCTTAAACAAGCTAGTCCAAATAGGTAGAGAGCTGCCCATTTAAGCCTACATCTATTTATTTATTTATTTGAGTCAACTATGCTAAGGGTCGAGTTTAGCATATGAAGGTTTTAAAAAGTAAGTGAGCTTAAATGGACTGGTCTTTTTAAGCTTGAGCTCATTAAGAACTGACTTTTAGGGTCAGACCAGTCTATTTTCCCTATTCTATATCCAACTTGTATTTTTTTATTTAGTTAGTGTTTAAAGGAACTTATTCAATTAGTCTTTGTTTGAGATCTTAACATGAATTTATATAACAAGTTTATGAACTTCTATACATAGAAACATATTGTTTCAGGATGAAGATGTCTACTCATTTTTTGAGCCGGAGCTCCCCTCTGAATCACCGACAACAGCAAGAGCTATGCTATCCAACCCTTACAAGCCAGCAAAAAATTGGTCTAAGGCAGCTCGACTCAAGAAGCAACTCTCCATGTCAACTTTAGAAAAGAGAAAAATGGATCAAGCAATTGGGATTCCATTGCCGCAGACATATCATGATAGAGTATCACTGCGAGAGGGTTCGTCGGTGCTTGATCTTAAAGGTGATAATTACTTCTCTTGTGCTGTTGCGCGAAAGAGATCAAGCGCAAGATATATTCTTAAAACATCAGATGATGTTGTCCAACTCTTGAAGGACCTGGCGGATCGTGCATCATCAGTATCAACTTGAATGATATCCTCACGGTTCTATATATCTTGTCAACAATTTGAATGTCTGAAAGTAGTCAAGAGTTGTCGAGAAGGTCTCTGATATAGTTGTAGTGTGAATATTGCCAACCAAAAGTGTACCTATTGCTTTGCTTTGACATGAGCTGACCTATGGTTTTATGAAAATACCTGCAGCCTAACAACTATGAGATTGATCTATATAGCCATTGAGTAGAAATCAATCATGATGAATCATCTTATTCTTCAGATGCTACGTCGTACTTCCTTATGAGATTCTTTTGTGTTTGAAATAGACAAATTTGTTTGCCTTTTTTGTCAAGTTTGATCTCAACGAAGGATCTAATCTTCGATCTTAATGAAAGCTGCTTCCTGGTGTTAACGTAGCATGTGGTCTCATCAAAATCTTCCAGCTATCAAGTAAACTTAGCATAATCCAAATTGACATGTTGGTTATTGTAGTGCTAACAAATTGACATAAAGAATCATATGAAGCATTTAATAAAATATAAATTTAATCATTTCAATTTAATTGGGACCGCTGAATTAAAATAATAAAACGTCAGTAAAAATGATTTCCAGTAATAAATTTAAAAAATTTAAATTAAATGTGTAAAACTCAAACTATTTAAAATTGAAGGAAGAGTACAAATTACATATACCGCATAAGAGGATGCTGTTAGCAAATGGTGGCAGTGACATTTTGTTTTTATGTACCAAAATCAAAATTTGTTGAAAGTCTCGTTAAACCCCAGTCAATTATAATTTTGCAAGTTTTGAGATGACGATGAACCCATGGTTTGAAATGAGATTAATCGAACTTATTTAAATAGGTTAAGATTTTGGTTTAAGGATTAATGATTAATATCAAAATTAGATTAGACTGGTCATGAACAAAACACTTGTCAAATAAATTTAAGATAATCTTTATTCCTATATTAGTATTAATTAAATTGTATCAAATCAAATTTATCAATTTAAATTGATAATGAATTAAATAAAATCAAATGACATTGAAGTTTAAAAATAAAAATTAAAGATATATAACAATGCCAATTGTTATTAATTCAGAAATTCACTTGTCACAAATTTAGAAGGTCAAACATTAAAAAAAAAAAGGTTAGTTGAAGGTAGGAGCAAATTAACTAGTTATAAACATATTCTCATGCAGGGGCATTATAACAATATGCTTGAAAAAACTTAAGTTAAACAATTGTTCCATCAATTAAAAAGTTACAAAGATGACAAAAATATAATGTCACGTAAAAATTATTTGTAATCAAAGCTACACCTTAACATAAGATGTTACTCGAGTAACAAAATTTGAAAGATAAGGATTTGGAACATGTAACCCCCATGTATTATATTAATAATTATATTCTATAAAAATAGCAAGGTGAAATTTTTTTATACGCTAAAAGAGAAAAAAAAATTCATTATATTGTAAATAGATTCACACGTATCCTAAGGAGTCTATTTAGGATAGTGATTAAGAATATCTCTGTATCTTATGGTGGGAATATTTAGGATATCTAATTTAAACATATCCTGTAGAAGAGAATATTCTTTACTGTTTAAATTAACAGAATCAGTTATGACTATGACAATATTATCTGATATTTTAATTTCATTGTAATTAAAAAATGAAAATTGATCAGTAGATGTAGCATGGATATGTATATATATATATATATTATATATATTGAAATATGCAATATATAATTATATATAAAATTTTTAATAATAATTCATCATTAATTAAATAGACAATTTAGTTCAAAATATTTACTGAAAATAAATTTGGCCAAGAAAATAACAGAATAAATTACGATTTTATTTGAATATTTTAATTTTAGTAATATTAAAAATAAAAGCATTGCTCAAATTTAAAAAACAAAAAAAAAACATTGGATCATTGAACAAGTATGCTCGGTCCATCTTTTTTCAATAAATCAAAACAACTGAATATTAAGTTAAGTTTATATGACATTCTTGTTATAAATACTTTTAATTTTAATTTAATATTTAAATTAAATTTAGTTATTTTGGTTTGGTTGGGAATATATATAATAATTATTAGTTAGTTATTAATTTGAAATATCTTTTTATAAATCTATATAAGTTTAAGTATATCGAAACTACTCTTTATATTATACTATATATAGAATGAATGACCATTAATTAATTCAAAATATCTGTTTTTTTTTTTTTTTGCGCCTACATGAACTATTTTTTTGGTATACATATTTAGAATTCGCACTTGGTTTAGAATTTGGCACTACAGTCTCTATATATACATAAATCCTCCTTATGAAAAAAGTATTTACCTAATCAGCAGCAATGGCGACCAAGAGATTGATGGCTGCATTTGTGCTGCTCATATTCTTTTTTCCTATGGCTTTCTGCATCGGCAACAGCAACAAGGTGATTCATTAATTCTCGTTTAGTCTTTCTTTATCATAGATCGTGTTTAGCTTCACATGACCACATTAAATCATTTTAATCTAATGGTGCAGAACTACATAGTGGATTTCGGAGAGCAGCATAAAGATGTGCAGCTTCATGAAATGGAAGACATTCATCGTTCTTATCTGCGTCTCGTGAAGGAGACAGACGAAGAAGCAGAAGCTTGTCATCTTTACAGTTACAAGCACAGCTTCAATGGCCTCGCGGCGTCCCTCACTCCAGAAGAAGCCTCCAGACTTGCCCGTAAATAAATATTATGATTAATGATTAATGATTAATGAATGATTATTGGGCGATTAAACAATGAACTAATAACAATAAGGTTACAATTATGGATTGGAACACAGGAATCAAAGGAGTGGTGTCAGTGCGAGAGAGCAAGGGAAGAAAGGCCTACTCTCTGCACACCACAAGATCATGGAACTTTCTGGATTTGAAGCACCCTGCAAATCATGATCATGATGATGATGATGATGGCATCTTGTCCAGAGCTAAGTATGGCCAAGACATCATAGTCGGCATACTTGATACTGGTACGTCCTTAATTATATATCTTAATTAATATTAATCATATTTATTTGAATAGACTGCGGTGCTGATCATATGAAACTGTGTGTGTGAATAGGAATTTGGCCAGAATCCAAGAGCTTCAGTGATGAAGGAATGGACCCGGTTCCTGCCAGATGGAAGGGAATCTGCCAAAATGGAACTGCTTTCAATGCATCTACCTGTAATCGGTATTTATTAGTATAATTCATTATTCATGACGTCACATTAATTAATTAATCCTTCAAGCCGTCTTCATTAAACCCTTTTTGTGAGAGTTACAGTATCATTTATTAACAGGTGTTGAGTTTGCAACTGAACACGATCACCATGATTGTTTCCTGCCTTTTGTTCTTGTCTTGTTGATTCTAAAATGCTTTACTTCGATTGCCCAGATTAAACTAGACATTTGAAATCTTTGATTCAATCTTCACCCAAAATTATTAGGGTCAGATGAGATTCTTTAATTAAGCACGTGTCCAATTTTTAAAACTCAGTAAAATATATATATATATTTCAAGTGATGAATATATACACAAATTTTACAAATTTTACCTTAGATATTGTAAGCTTTTTAACCTTTTTTTTTTTTTAAATTAGACCTAAGAAACTGTATATGAAAAATAAATAAAACCGCTTACGAAGATTTGATTGGTTTTATCATTTGCAGATTTGTGATCCTTATAAGTCTTTGTTTATTTTGTTTATACTATATTGTTTTTTAGTTTAATTATAACAAATAAACCGTTACATTTAACTATGAACATCATTATACTAACCTGAAGATCAAAAACAGGGAACATCGTTTGAAAGATAAGATTTAAAGATAATTTTCTCACAACTTATATAATTCTGTATATCAAGAGGATTTTGATGCACAAATTCAATTATTTATAAATTATAACATCAATTCTTGATTTTTATCGTTGAGATGCATGAAAAATGAGATATTTAAAAGATATTAAAATTCATTCAATAATTCAATAAATTCAAAAATTTAACCGAACATACAGGGAAACATGCAGTGTTTGAATTTTTTATGATCCAGAAAGATCATTGGAGCTCGGTACTACCTGAATGGATATCAAGGCACATTTGGTCTTCTAGACGAATCCCAGGACATCAAATCAGCTCGTGACAAAGACGGCCACGGCACTCACCTGGCTTCCATCATCGCCGGACGCACCGTTCCGAATGTCAGAGGCTACGGCGGTTTTGCCGGTGGCACCGCGTCCGGAGGCGCCCCCATGGCCCGCCTCGCCATATACAAGGTATGCTGGGTTTGGCCAGGCAGTTCTTTTGAGTCAGGGAATCACTGTGACGACTTGGACATCACCAAGGCTTTCGACGACGCCATCGGAGACGGCGTCGACGTAATAAGCTTCTCCTTCGGTTTCGATGACGCTCAGAATTTTGTACGCGACAAGAGTGCTATCGGATCCTTGCACGCCTTGAAGAAGAATATCGTGGTGGTTTCTAGTGCCGGCAATAGCGGACCTGATGATCAAACTGTGACCAATGTTGCTCCTTGGCTCATCACTGTTGGTGCTAGTCATACAGATCGAACCTTTCCTGCTCCTCTTGTTCTTGCCAATGGCACAAAAATTCAGGTGAGTTATAACAGTTTCTGCATACATGGCTCGTGTTCAACCCCGATAGCATTATATGGCTGTTTTTATTGATCACTGCTATATAACATTACCAGGGACAATCAATCACTCCAGTGCAAATGGACAACAGTTTGCACAGCTTGGTGTTGGCCAGCGATGTTGAAAAACCAACGATTTCTGAAACAGATTCAGGGTGATTCTTCAATCCTAATTGAACACTGGTGATGATTATACGTTAATTTGGCTATAATAACAAGTGTGTGAGGGGTGTGTGTGCAGGTATTGTCTGGACGGCAGTCTTGACTCAGAGAAGGTGAAAGGGAAGATAGTGATGTGTCTGAGGGGGAAAGGTAGTCCATTACATCAAAGCCTGGAAGTTAAAAACAAAGGTGGGCTAGGTTTCATCTTGGGAAATGATCCTGATCATGGGAATGATGTTTCCTGTTTGCCCAATCAAATTCCATCCACTGGTGTTGCTTTTGAGGATACCAAAAAGCTCATCCATTACATAAGAACTACTAAGGACCCTAAGGCTCGCATTCTTCCTGGGCGCACATCCTTCAATTCTAAACCGGCACCCACCATTACCTCCTTCTCTGGTAGGGGTCCAAATCCTATTGACCCTAACTTCATAAAGGTAACTTCTATATATAACTTCGTGCGTGCGTGCATGTTGACTTAATTGGTGTGCCTGCTTTTGAAGGCTATATATTGATGTGATGATTATATTGCAGCCTGACATAATAGCTCCAGGAAGCGAGATATTGGGAGCATGGACAGATGTGGATGGGCCTACAAGAAATAGTAAGGGTGGCGACATGAGAAAGACTCAGTACAATATAATGTCTGGAACTTCTGTGTCTACTCCTCATGTTGCTGCTGCAGCAGTTCTTATCAAAGCCATTCACCCTACTTGGAGTGCATCAGCTATTAAATCTGCCCTCATGACCACAGGTAATTCAGCTTCAAACCATCCTCTTTACATACGAGCTGATCTATATACCAGTCTTTTGTGTTGCATTGACATGTGTGCATATGTTTGGTTCTGTTACAGCCTCGACGACAGATAACATAGGAAATCCAATAACGGATCAAGATGGAAAACCTGCGACGCCATTCGAAATGGGATCAGGCCACCTGCGACCTCTGAAAGCAGCAGATCCTGGACTGGTTTATAATGCCACTTACGAGGATTACGTTCTTTATACCTGTGGCCTTGGACTGACACACGGCATGAATATTCCGTATCAATGTCCAGCTGAAGTGCCTGAACCAGTCAACCTCAACTACCCATCCATACAAATTTCCAGGCTCCTTGGAACCAAGACCGTTACTAGAAGAGTCACCAACGTTGGACGCAGCAATTCTACTTACACCTTCCATTCTGAGGCACCCAAGGAATATACTATCACTGCCTCTCCGAATGTTCTGGTGTTTGATCATATTGGTCAGGAATTGAGCTTCAACATCACCATCACAGTCGTTAGCTGGAATTACCCCACCCAGTACGATCCAGATCTCTATTATTTTGGATCCTATGCTTGGACTGCTAAAGACCATGTCGTGAGAAGCCCTGTCGCCGTGTCTTTCCCATAAAGTTTTTTCTTATCATACATTATGTTTAGGTTCGTTTTCTAGCTTATTTCATGATTTAACTAATTTAATGTCTTTGAATTAGGAGAGGTTTGATATTCAGAACAATGAGTGTACTACTAAATCATTGACGTTAAGTTTATTAGCTGTAATCAGCATTGTTTTTTTGCATTTATTTTCAATTTAGTTACAGCATAATAAGTAAATATTTTTTATCATACATTAAGTATGTAATTTAATTTTTTTAATTATTTTTTCCAGGTAATTGTTTTTATTATATATACATGATTACCACGACCAAAATTTACATTTTTTATTTAATTAAAATTTTTGCTAATAAAAATGTAACATAGAAAAGTTCTTTTTTATTTGGCAGTTTTGTAGTTGTCGTTGAAGTTTATTTTCTTTCCTCAACTCTCAGGCAGCCAGTTTTGAGTACCTTATATTTCCTTTTTTTTTTTTTTTTGGTCAATTCACATTTCATTCGGACTAAAACACGAGAAGAGTTGCAATAAGCTTGTCATCCCTGGAAGCACCGCGAAAGAGAAATTCAAAAACCACCCATCAACATAAATATTTTGTAAGAGATTAACGAATACCAAAGTGGCACCACTCTTTCCTTCCCAAAAATAGCTTCAAAATCATTTATACTAGGTATTGAGTTTCTAGTTTTCTACATAACATTAGAAGAAATCCTATACATTTCACAAAGGTTAAGAATTGAGCTACATTATTCACAACTTATAAATTCTATATTGATATTAATGCATGAAAACAAGTGAATGACAAGAGGCCTGAATCTGAAAGAGGTTGTGGCCAGGCTTCCAAGGTGAAACAACCATTATTTGATAAGTCTATAAAATCAACAAGGCAGAATGCAACAAATGAATTGACATAAAAGCAGAGGCAAATTGAATGAATGTGTAAGTTAATTGGGAAGCCGGGCCAACCCAGCGCTGACCTCAGAGAGTGGTACGTCCGTTTTCTATGAAGCAGAAAGATATCTTGCATGCTTCCAAATGATGAAGTGATGATGAATAATAGAAGTTAAGCATGCTTGAATATCTTCATGCTTAGCCAATGACAGTATACAGCAACCACAACCATGGGGAGAGTCAATGGCACCAAGAAGCAGTAATACCTATAAAAAGCTGAATACAGATCAGGAAAAAGAATATATGATCTGAAAAAAATGTCTGAGGGAGATAGATAGTAATAAAAAAAAATAGAAAACCAGAATGGTAATAGCAGCATTATTACTAACAACAATAATGATCAAGTTCTTAAGAATAGTCATAATAACATCAGTAAAACATACAAATGAAAAGCCTATAAATAGTTTTTTTAAGAAACAATCGAACTGGAAGAGAATCACGAGAGAAAAAGATTAAAGGTTATTTCCAATATATTATTACAGTTAACGATTCATCAGGATGAATTCAAGAACGTCATGTGCATATTCGAAGGCAGTACTCTTTGGAAGCGGCAGATCTCACACAAGAAGGCATTTGACATGTCATCATTTCAATCCATGCATGGAAGATAACTGCATTTGGTACCCTGATATCCAAGGTTCATGTGTTTGGCACATTATAACAAGCTTTGATTGTTAGGATCCCAATGTTTCAATGACATTTCATACTACCCAAAAACGTTGGGAATCTTATGTCCTCAATTCTTAGCTTTGTCAACTTCTATCTATAAGGTGTAACAAAAGTGTCCTTTCCTTGATAAGTTTCAATCACCATACATGAGATTGCTAAACACTAGATAACAGTGCTCTTGTAACCTAAAATCTCATATCTAGGAATACTAGGTACCTAAGAAATAGGAATTTAAGATAGAAGTGTAACAAACAATTCCCTGTATTCTCTAAAAGCTAAAAGACTTAACCTAAATAGGTTGGTTGTAAGTTTGCACCCGTAAAGATAACCATTTCATTTGTTGAAACACTACCCTGTTACTGGAGTCAAAGCATCTCCATCACAAATAAAGTAACCTCAATTTCTACACTGTACATAACTGGTGATGGAGGAAATTCCAAACAATACTGACGATAGCATGAGGCTTCTCTTCACAGTTTGAGGACTAATTTGTTTTGCTGTGTGCTTCACTGTGACTATATATTATATGCCTTTTATCCGTGATTTTTTTGTCATTCAGAATGAATTATGAAAATGCTTGATTGGGCACTTGATTAAACCAAATAAAGCATCATATTTCAATAGATCATTCATATGGGATGCTAACTAATAGTACCAGCAATCTTAACACAGAATAACTGCATCAATCATGTTCTGGCAAGCATAAACTATGAGTTATTTGCATCAAATGATCAAGAACCTTATGTAGACCCCCTTAATAAATGAGAAGGCACAAGCTTCCCACTATCATTTGGCCATCCCATTATCCATAGCATGTGTCTCGCTGATAAAGCTCGGCAGTAGTATATTAGACATGAAGCTAAAGGACCTCAGCTATTTTGAAGGCACACCATCCTGAGGGTAGGAAGGAGTTCCTACACTGATGAGCTCATTTCTTCTTCTTCTTCTTTTTTTAATAACAGATGAGCTCATTTCTAACAATAAAAAAAATGGTTACAGAACTCTACTGATATACTTTTACAAGCTGGTTCTCTCTGAAAATACACATACCATAAATATCTCTATAGTTTTACCTCAGAGCTGACTGCCTGAAATCTTAAAAGACGTTAAAAGCATTTAATTTATCTGCCCTCAAAGCAAAATTAAAAACTAAGATCCAAAATGATAAAAGATTTAACAAAATATTTTCTAAATCATTGCCCACAATTGACCCATGTGCAATCCTCCACGACATCTACATACTCAAAATGGCAAGGATAAAACTTTAACCAAGTTATTTCGTATAATCAAAATATTATCATGTAACAATCTGTATCAAAATGAAACAGAGATAGTGACAGTCAAACATATCAACTTGTAGCATGAAAGATAAAACCGTAATACATCTAATCTACTGACATTACATTAATTACAAAAATAAAAAGCCCAGTATGGAACATAATTCAACATCGAGGTCTTATGATTTATTCATGCATTATTTCCGTCCATAAATGAACAAAGCAGATAAAATCAAATAAATAAATACAACCTGCATTCTTTGTATAATGATACTATAATTGATTACCAGTCATTTTGCAAGGCAGACATCATCACTACATTGGAAGGCGGGAGAAGCTTGGAAATAATTGCAGCAGAAAAGTACCCAGCAAAGAATATAGAGCCAAGGGTTATTAAAATGCACCCCCAAAATGTACCCTCTTTAGATGAACTCATTCAACAGGACCTCCAAGAAGGGTAACTCACAGAGTAGGAAGATACCAACCTTGAACAAAATTAAATTATAAAAGAAAAATTCAGAGATTTGATTCGTCAGTTTATCAAATAAGAGAAGACACCATTTTCAAGCCGAGAAAAGTATCTGGAAAAATATCAATTTCAACACGGCTAATTTGGTAACTAAGATAAAAGCGGGCATCTGATACAAGGAACAAAGAAAGTACCGTATGAAGCGAATTGGATAAAATTGGCGGACGAGATCAGAAATCAGTAAGAAAGAATCCAATTAATTCCATCTCCTGTACTCGGCAGGGAGTGTGAACCAGTGAGGAGAAATGAATGCAAAGCGCGATTTCACGGGCCCGAGCACGAGCACGCCAGAGAGAAAACACCGGCTGGAATCAGTCCGAAGCACAACAGAGGAGCGTCGGAGAGTATCCTAGAGTCAAAATGCACCGTTGCGTTAACCTTTTTGGCATTTTTGGGATTCTCTATTTCTTTTCTTTTTTTTTTTTTTTTTGGTCACTCACAGTGGATTGTGAAAAACTCAAAATGTGTCATGGGAATATGGGATTACGTTCACGTGACGTACGGGACCTTTCATTTGGCTTGAAATGTATTGTGGGAGGCTTTAATATTTTTACTGGAGCATTTTAAAAAGCGCTCTGGTAAATGTTTTTAAAATATTTCTTAAAAAATTAATAAATCGTTTTTAATTATAAATGCTGTAGTAAATTCTTTAAAAAAATTCCCTGATGGATTTTATTTACTGAAAAACATATATATCTATATATATATATATATATATATATAAAAACGATGTACCAGAACCTTCTACATGTAAAATGCTCCAGCATGCTCCATCTCTATATATTATACTCTCTTCATTAAAAAAATATAAAATATTTTTTAAAAAATTAGATGTTTAAAAATATAAAGCATTTATAATTTTTCAAGATATAATCATTGACTTTTTTCAAAAATACCCTTATTGATAGTAACTTTATATTTATTATAAGATGCTTAACAGGAGTAAATATATAAATAACTACTTTATTGGAGATAAAATTTATTTAAAAATATCTTATATTTTTAAACGGAGTGAGTAATATTTTTTGTATGTATAAGTGTTCAAAAATTTCTTAAATGAACCCACTATACCATATCATCCATAATATATCTAATAAAAGCATGACATTCAAATACATTAAATATAATATAAATTGATTATAACATTAATAGTAGAGAAAAAATAAAAAAATTAAACGCACATTTTATTATTATAAAAATAAATTCATTAAAAATAATAACACATAAAATTTTATTTATTTAAATTAATATAATTTTATTGGATGAATAATATAATGGATCACAGGATACGTCCAATACATCCAAGAATTTATTTTATAGATTTTTGTGCTATTGATTTTAGGAAAATATGGTCCTATTAATGAGCCCCGCTAATTAGCTGGGTTTTGGGTTTCATCTGGGTTCAAAAATTAAAATATTTGGTTAATATAATCTAACATTGTTATTGCTTCATTGTTAGTAGCCTCATATTATATTTTTTTAATTTAGTTATAAAATATTTGGTTAATGATCATTTTTTCACCTCAACTTGAAGGGTCAATAAGAATCATGAATTGAAATATTTTATAATAAAAAAATTAAAAATATATTATAAAAATAGAGTTAAGAGGCAAAAATAATCATTAATTAAAAAAAAAAGACAAATGCAAGTTCTACTAGTTATTGTTGCAACTAAAAGCCCAGCTTGGAATTTGCATACACAACTAACATTACAACATTTTTTACCTCTAACAACACTTTGGTTTGCAATAGTTTTAAAACTATTGTCTAATACATAAATAAGTAATAATTTTTATGTATTGCTATTAATCTTCACTTTAAGCAATGTTCATTTGGCAACAGTTAAAAACTATACTCTAAAGAAGAATAGGCAATAGTTTTCAACTGTTGCAATAAAATTTTAAAATTGACAATGTTAAAACCATTGCCAATAAAACTTCTAAGGCAACCAAAAAAAAATTCTTTAAATACTTCTTTTCACAAAAGTTAAGAATTGTTGCTTATTATTTACCTATATAAAAAAAACAACTTACTTTCAATTTTTAATCCAATTTTTAACATATTCTTATTACTTTGTTTATTATTTAATCAATTTAATATTTTATTTATTAAATTAATTCAAAAGTTACTTTAAAAATTATCTCTATATAAAATATTTTGTAACATATATCATAATAATAATATTGAAAGAGTGGTTATAAGTAAGACTTATATAAGGTTTAAATATTAGGGACACTACTACAGAATTAAGAATAAATGAGAGCTCTTATTGAATAGTTATAACATTAACAGTAAAACTGTCTAATATGTGTTTAAATTTTTCAAATATTTAAATTTTTTTAAATAAAAAAAGATATAGAACGGTTATTATTAATAACCATTCACTGCATGCTTTTATATTAGATCCCACCCCCTCAAATTAGATTCATTTTCAGCGTTTAGCTTCCTTCTCTCTTCCTGCGTCTCTTCTCTTCCTCTCCCATTTCTGTGCCATAGATGGCCTTCACCACTGTTTTGCCATGTTCTGAAAATGCCATGGGCAATCATCTTCGATCCTCAACTTCATGGGTCTACTCCTCGCCTCCATTGGGTGTTCATACATCATTACGTAAGTAGCTTGTCTTTTCTTCTTCTCATTTGTCATGAATCTCTTGATCTGAAACGATTCAACCTAGTTTTTGTTTTTTATTTTTGTCTGGATTTGGCCATGTTTGATTTTTGATTAGGCTTTGGTTTGTTAGATTAGATTATATTGATTTTGGATTGTTATTGTTGCGCAGCACAAGGTGTTTGATGAAATGTTTTATAGAAAAGAATAACCTTTGATCAAAATCCACGTGAAGTTTGAGTTATGGATAATTTGAAAATATATGTTAAACTAATAATATATAATTAGATGGGAGTTATATTTAGTTTTTATTTTTATCTGAAGTTATGATCTATTTTTTGGTATTTTTTGTTTGAACCACATTCAACTAGTTTGATTGAAATTTTTTTTATTGTTTGATTCTTTGAATTGATGATTGAGTTGTATATGAAATTTTATAATGATTGAAATTATGTATAAGTACTTTTAACTTACTTGAAATTATTACTCATGTATAACTTTAAGCTTTAAATTACATATGATATTGTTATTCTTGTTGATGATGATGATATAATGATGTTGTGATTGAAATGAGGTCAAAAGGCCCTAGAAAGTTTCATTTTTATGCCATTATGTTACTAAATTTTCATTCAAAATTAATCGTTTGATATTTTAATAGCTCTTTTGTTTAAGGTTTTTTTTAATTAAAAGGAAATTTTTTATACAAGAAAATTTTTTTATTTGTTTTGAGTAGAAATGAAAAATTTCAATGAAAACAGCTTTTATACATTGATGATATAAAATTTTTATAGCAATTAGGCTTATATATTAATGTTAATATTGAAATATATATTTTACTTATTATTATAAGTGAAAAATGATTTTTTATTATTGTAACCAACATAAAATAATTTCTAATTATAAATCACTTATTATAAAATCTATAAAGTATTTAAAAATTATTTTTTTAACCTTAAACACATGGGCCCTAATGTTGTTTGGATTATATATATTTATACATATTCAAATACAATGCCTACAGAAATTATGAAAATAAATGTTATAAACTACTTATAACTTATAAATAAAAGAATTCACTTGTTGGCAAGTTTTTGTTTAAGATAAAGTATTTACAATTACTTTAACATAATTGTATGTATTATCTTAAATTTAATTAGCTAAGAGATGGATGATATATATGTGAAAGCATGTGACTCATGATAGATTGAGTTAGTGGTTAATTTATAGATTAAAGTAACTCTTCCAATATGATTGAGTTGCTAATATCATTCTCATCAACAATTCTTGTTAAATTGGGAGAGATTATGGACAAGAAATGAATGTTTATGAATAGAGTCATGAAAGAATATGTGGATGGAGTGAATGAGTTCAATTAGAGTCATTACTCATGGGATGGCTCTAATATCCACAACAATATATATGTTATTTAGATTCAATTATATATGATTATGAATTTTAATTTTTTGAAGTAATTAACTTTGTTATCATATTACATTATTACAACATTATCCCAATTCATATTGTAAAGAATTTGGGAATTGTCACATCAACAAAATTATTGAGAAATGGTGTGAGCATATTTTCTAGCTGGGAACCAAAAATAAGAATTGCACATTTTTATTTTAGTTTTTCTTATTTAGATTTTATAATTTATAATAATTTTAGTTTAATATAGCAAATAACTTTGTTTTACTTAATATTACATTGAGCAATTGTATAGAAAATAGTTTTTTATTTTAATAAAATTATTAATTTACTATAATTGAATTTAGTTTAGTATAATTATGAATTGGACTAATCTATATTTACATTATACTGTTGTAGGGAGACTACAAAAAATGTAACTAGGGTAGTAAAAAAATTTTTTAATATATTCAACAATTATTTACAAAGACCATCCAATATAATGAACATAATGGATTGACCTTGTGACCACACAATCATCCAATATTGGATGTTTATCATGATAATCGTCCAATATGTTACTTATATTGGACGATTTTAATAAATAACTGTCCAATACATACTTTTCCTATATCACTTATTCTAAGATTATATTAGACGGGTCTTTAAATTATTTAATATTATAATACTGAATGGTTGTAATAATCATCTAATATTTATTTTATCAATATATGACGATGTTATATGAACAATTCAATATAGGCAAAAAGAACTATCCAATATTCTCTTTTTTGTAGTAGTGGTAAAAGAAGAAATATTGAATTTTGTCTATTTTAATCTTGTACAACGATTGTTAACTGTTGTTTATTCTTTTAGAAAGGCAATAGTTTAAGAGTATTACATATTCTAAATTTATCTATTATTATAACAATAGCTTTGAACTGTTATTATAAAACAAAAATGTTGTAGTGCAGATATTCCCAATTTACAAGCCTTCTCTATCACGCACGCAGAGCTGGACGTTTGGCCACAATTAAGTTTCATGTATCACACCAGTACCAGTTCACAGTTGGCAATTAATAATCGCGTCGGAACAGGCTTCCCACCATGTGTATCAATCTAGTTCGTCACAAGTTTCTGTGAGACACGGCGAAGAGAGGACACGAGAGTTTTGCAGATTGAAGGTCTTGCTCATGTATACGCATAGTCAGCAAATGAAACATTGGTTTTGGATCACTTCGAAGTGTGTGTGTGTATGGTGTAATCATACACGTCAGATTGATCTAAGGGTTGCGATGTAACTCTGAGGATGGTACACGTGGGAAAGAGAGAGGGAATCCACAAGAGCATATAAAGTATAAACCCACTGGATCGGACTGTACTATATCGGAGGAAGTCATAGTCGGGAGAGAAGGAAGAAGAGATAAGTTGAAGATCGTTTTCATGAATTAAAACAAGAAAGGAGAGAGAGAAATGAATTAAGACTTTGGGTTAGAAATCAGAGGACCATTCACATTAGGCCATCCATGCATGTATTATTTATTAATAATTAGGTTCTGTCATTCTCACCAAAAACCCTACTTCGATCATTATCAACGTCAACTTCATTCCCCTACCCTCCCTCCTTCCTTATATGTACATTCATTCTCAACCACCCATGCATTTTCTTTTTCTTTCACCCCGCACGTAACACAACCAAAAAATCCATTCTTTTCATTTTCTCTCTGCCTCTGGTTAACGTTAAACGAGCTAAAAGTTAAAACCATGCAGCTTGCAAGAACTTATTGTCCTGTTTTGATTAGTTAATTAAAAATATTATGGATAACGTAGAAGATAAGGATTATGCAAATGATTGAGAAACATAGATGCCATACTAAGTTTAAGAAACAAAAAAAAAAAAAAGGAGTTGAGTAATGATTAAAGGTAAGTGAGGGAGAAGCAAAGGGAACAAGTTAAGGAACTGTGACGAGAGAGAGACTTGCACGAAAACAACGGCGAGAACGTGGCACCAAAGCAGGGCGGGGACGTTCTCCTCGTAAGATTATTAAGATTCCTCTCTTCGCTCACGCCACCGTTTCACGTGTCCCTTCGTTATTGGTTTGTCGTTTTCTGGGCTTCGAATGAAGCCATATGGAAAAGGATTAGATTGACGATTATTTTCCTCGGTGAACTCTTAAATGTGCCATCTGCCCAAAACTATACAACTATTTATTAGTATATTTTAAGCAGTAATAACAATAATTAAAGCTAACGAAGTGTTTTTCTTGGTGCGGGACCCGCGCCGTACTGGGTGATTCTAAGAAGATCGTCTCATGCGGATTAGGAGCCGTGGGATGCGCCGAGCTAGACCTAGGCAAAGCCAGATAGATCCCTTTACTCTCACGCACTTCCCCGCTTACTTGCTTAATTATCTCCTACGGTCCTACCCAATCATTCTTGTCAGACCCCAGTTTCATCGCAAAATGCCAAAATCACTCGGCTCGGCTCGGCCTATTAGGCATTGTGCGTGTTGTGGAGTTGCGGATAAAATTTGCCCATGTAGTTCCTGTTGCCTTGCAGACCGTGTTGTGCGAAGATAGGCCCACTGATAAAATTTGCCCATGATATGTAATCTTTTGTAATTTAACTTCAAGCCTTAGGCTTGCCATTTCCATTCAAAAAAAGATTTAACGCCAGCAGAAGAGAGACAATCATATAATGGTGTGTATGTTGCCCAAAAATGTACGATTAATTCATCTAATTAGTAATTTCTCAAAATATAACACATTTTTTAAAAATTTTGATATTTCAAAATTTAAAGCATTTTTATTATTTTAAAATATAATAATTATTTTTTTAAGTGTCCCTAATGAATAAATTATTTTATATTTATTTTAAAGTAAAATATTCTATTAAATAAGGATATATATGAAAAAAATATTAATTTAAAGACAAGTAATTATTTTATTAAATGATAAAATTTGATTAAATATGCTTTATAGTTTTAAACAGAGTGAGTAATAAATTCTCAAAAATAAATTCTCAAACTGATGACTTGATTTTTCTTTTTTAACGTTGCACACCCCTCATTACACAATAAATAATGTAACTTTATCACCGCTAATGTGAGTGAGAAAATTATATTTTCAAAGTCGTCATAAAAAATTTGAATTCCCACGATAATTAAAAGTTTCTTTGACCACAATTACAACAGGGGCGAAGAATATCCCGTGATATATCTTTTTCTAAACTCCATTAGGAACCATACAACTCAGTCAAATTGTTTGGCCACACAAATTTTGAATAAACTAGTCGTGTGACTCGAAGAAAAATAAATAAGGTGAGGAAAATATCTTTTTCATGTTTCTCCCCGTTAAACATGCGATTTTGTGGAATCTAAATTTTTCCATGCACGTACGAGTTTAAAATTAAAAATATCCAACCCGAAATTACAAGGCCATACATATTCTTGTAGTTGAGAAATTATATTAATTATATTGTCGAGCTCTACGGCTCAACGTACATTTTGACTTCAATTAATTTTCCTGTCGTAGGTGAACAAGAAATCAGTCGTGCCAATCTTATCCGCCACGTATTATCTATTCATCACGGTTTAAAAGGTTTCCCCTACGCCTGTTATTACGGCCCAGTATATTCTCTTTTGCATATTAAAATAATGCCATGTACGTGACTCATCATTCATCATTATCGTCTCTCAAAAACCAAACTCATTCACATTATTAATATAATCCCATAAATTCATGTTAGAGGAATTTAGAAAAAGAGAAGATAATGTAATTAATGAGTAATTAGTTGCCAAAACTGGGGACCATATGTAGTTTCCTGGCTTGAATAGTTATATTTAATCATCAATGGTGGAATTTATTACGTGATCATTTGAACGCAAGAAACCCAATCCAATCCAAGTAGTGTAATAGTACGTAGGGTTTCTATCTGTAATAAAATTTTGAAAAAAAATGGTTTTGAAATTATCTCTAGATTTCCTAAATGTCAAAGTTAAAAACTTCAAGCAACCAAATAATCTATACATTGTTTTGACAGAAACCAGTGGCAAATAGATTAATTTCGAGTTAACTTAAAGTAGAATTATAACATATTGGAACAATTATGTCACGAGTAAAAGATGTTAAATTAAAAATTCATTTTTACTTGTTGTGGAAAAAATATGTATACCGATTTCTTTTGGAAAACCAGAACACTATCATGTCTATATACATTGCAACAAGGATATATGAGTCACCTAATTTTGACCAATGACCAGCATTAAAACATTTATTTTCTAGTTTAAAGATTTTTAGATTTTTTATTGTTTAACGTAAATCTCTGTTGTGTGTGTGTGTGTGTTTGATCAATTTTAGAGTTCTTATTTGTTAATTAACAATTAATAAACAGTAAATAATAACATCGCGATACAAACATTATCCAAAAAAAGAAATTAGTTAAATTTGAATGTTAATTGACATTAAATTTAATTCTCAAGACAATTTTAACAGAGAGCATTCTTCCCATCAATGTAGCAAGCATATTTCAGACATCAACTGATACTCATCAAAAAATTTAAAATCCGAATGCTGAAAATTAAAAAAAATAAAAGAAGTCCTCCTTAGTCATTCAACTGTAATTTCTTTATTTAATTAAATTACTACAACTTGGTTACTTTTTTGTGTTGAGTCTTAAAAGCAACTTACGAATTGACAGTGGTACATTTGTGTGCATGTTAATTTATGAAACATGGTGTAACGACAGAAAAATGGTAAAGCTAAGCACATGTAAACTCATATAAACTATCTTACATGGCGTCTAGGCATAGACAGATAACTTAATCATATTCGTTTGGAAATATATATTATAATTTGATTAAGACTTCTCTAAAACATCAACCCGCGTTGGTCTTGATAAATACGACTCTAATCCACTCAAGTATGAAATTTCGAATTTAGTACCCGTGAGATTATTTTTTAAAAAAAAATTGCTTTTAAAAGCACTATGATTTTTTTTTTTTTTCCATTTCACCACTTACTATCTTAGAAAACCTGTGACATTACCACCTTCTGCTCAAACTAATCTGACTGCTGTTATGTGAGACTGTTATTATTAATAATAATTTCATGCATAATTTTAAAATGCTTTTAACACATTTATTTAATGTGATTATATATTTTAAAATTGAAACTCAAAATTTTAAGATAAGCTAATTTAACTCTCTTGACCGGTTGATTTCCAATGACGCTTAAGTTTGATTAATATTGGTGATCAAAAAATATTATTATAAGTAATTTCTAATATTACATCCTACCAAAAGACTTCTGTGAAATAACGCAAAAATAAAAAAGTTAAAAAATATGAGTGGCGAATGGCGATGAGTGGGGAAATGCATTCTTGGGTTAAAGACGTGGGCCCAAAGTAACGGAAGCTGTTTTAGTGTTTTAGGCCGCCGACTCACACGAAACAAGTTTATAACATTATTTTTAGAAACACAAAATGAAAGTTAAGTCTGACACACAAACGCAGGGAGGGAGGGAAGGCGGGGACCGCACTCAACGCCTTTATGGTGACGCCAGCACACATAACCCAATCAAACTTCCGTCCACTTCCTTTCTGATTTCCATCTGTATAAATAACAAGGCCCCTAACCCCTTACCTTCTTCACTGTTTTATCACAGCCTTCTCGTTTTCTCTATCATGGCCGACGAATTCCAAGAGTCCGACGTCGTCTTCTCCGATCACTACCACCGCCATGCCTCCCCTGACGTCGTTGATGACCACGATTCTTGCTACTCCGACAATTACAGACAAGTTACCGTTCAGCCGCCGCAACAGCAGTGGAATTCGCGGAATAAATCGACCAAGAGCCGGAAGAGTTCCAGGAAGATCGTGGCGAATTCGCTGCCGGTGAACATTCCGGAGAGCATATTCCGGTGTATGGATAGGGAGGAGCAGCTGGAGGAAGAGTGGGAGGACGAAGGTATGGTGCCGCCGCACGTGATTGTCGGGCGGAGGATTGCCGGGAAAATGGCCTTCTCGGTGTGCACGGGGAACGGCCGGACTCTCAAGGGCCGGGATTTGAGCCGGGTCCGGAATTCCATTCTCAGAATGACTGGCTTTTTGGAGACCTAATTAACGCTTTACAATTACACATGACTACTCAGCTAGAATTTTGGTTTGCTCGATCACAGATTTGGCATAAAAAAAAAAAAAAAACATGAGATTGTTCATTGCCTTCATCCCTGTGCTTGTTGAGATGTTCTAGAAGTTTCCTTGCTTGTAAGTTGTAACAGAAAAGCAAACAAGTGTTTTTTCTTGTAAGTTACTCAGAATTCATAAATGGAAGTGAATTTAATTCCATTTCTTACACAACGAATGAATTCTCCTTTGTCAGAGGAATCTTGAACTCGTTTTAGCTTGTGAAGATTGGTCCAGATATGTCCTGATTGGGGAAGATGAAGCCCGCTTCACTGACATTGAAGGTGGTGCGCATTGCGCCCACTGATGTGAGACAATGTTCTGGAGCCTTGTCTGCTCCTAAACAGCTGGTTGGTTCACCTTGCATAAAAAACACACAGACCCATAAAATAAATAAAAGGGTTTTATTGTTATAAGGTTAATAAATTTGTGGCACATATAAATCAATTAAAAAATTAAACCAACCCTACACAGAAATAATTGAGCCCACTTTTACGTTCAAAATACAAAGAACTTGCTTTTATTTGTTCAACCTGTATAACAAAGTCATGTAATTAAACGAATATCTTGCCTCTCATGTAATTTGAGTCGTCTTAAATTGTCAAAGTCAATAGTTTCTTAAAATCGAATTCTTCCTGCTTTTTTTATTACTTGAAAACAAAAAAAAAATTTCCTTTTAAGATATACTCCCTCCATTCATATCTATATATAAAATATTTTTAATTAAATTATATAAATTAATAAAAGTTAGTTATTTACTTAAAAGTACAATAATATTTTATTTTTTATTAATTGTTATAAATAAAAATGAATTTTTTTAAAAAAATTTATGAACACTTTTTTTCTCTTTCTAATATAATAAAAGTATAATGGTCCATTTATTAATAAATATGTTGACAACTTTTTATATTTAAAAATAAAAAAATTTAAAAAAACTTCTTATATATAAAATTGAGAAGTAATAAATTATGGAGCAAATGAATTATTGCTATTATATATGGTATTCTGTGGTGGGTTGTGATTGAAAATGATATTATTAATTAATAAGTTGGAATTCTCAGAGTAACATGGGCTTCAATTATGATTTGGAGTGAGCGAGCTAACTAGCTACTAGGAAAATGATAGATAGGCATGTATAATTAATGAAATAAATTTCATTTTATTTATGATAAAGTAAGAGTCTTAATATAATATTTATTCACATTCATAATTATTTATGAGGACGAAAAACAGAGTTTGGGACTGATTCTGGTACCAAGACTACGAAATCAGCAATTCAGTTGGCATCTTTTGGCATGCATGTCTGATAACCACCGGTACATGACCTCATCGTTTTTCATTTTTTTAAAAAGCCCATCGTACTTGTAATATTATAATTACGGAATATCGTAAATTCGGGATCAAAGCTGCTCTATGAAGAATCTCAATTTATAAATTGCATATTGTCGATTAAAAAGTACCAAAATTAATTAATTAATTTGAGGCCAACGGAAAGACCTCAACAAAGCAAGCAAAATGGGTGTCATATCTATATATGGTCGAAGCTCATTCAGGTTATGTCTCATTATGTCACGTGTGTTCAGCTATATATATAAGCCAATGTCAATTCAAATAATATATTGAACTTCAGAAACAATTTTAGTATGATGATACAGAAACTTATAATCCTCAGTTTAATAAAAAGATAGAGAAGTGAAAAAATGATCAGTCTCAACAAAAAAGGGAAGACAAATGATCAGTCTCGAATATTGAAACTTTCTAAAGCCTTGACAAATAACATAGTATAGCTAGTAGGAATGTGTGATCTTTTTTATAATGCATCACATTGATTATTCATTACAATTTTCTTAATTTACCCCTTTTTAACATCCATATAGTAAAGAAAGATTTTTTTAAAAAAAAGAATGCATTTAATATAGGTGAATTTGAAAACTTTTTAAATTATTAGATGGTGCTAATGAATTTTAAGATAAATCTCTAATCTAGATAATAAAAAAAATGCAAGAACAAGTTACTCCCTTCACCCTTATATATAAGAGTTTTTCTGAAACTTCTTTTTATCCCTAAATATAAGAGGTTATTAGCATATTTTTTTAATGAATGAACCACTATATCCTTATTAAATTGAAAAGAGAAAAAGATTAGTATTCTTATTCAAGGTTGTTAAACTCACAAGTTTAAATAAATTCGTGACAGGAATATAAACTCATATCACAAACTCGACGAGTTTACTTCTATTAATAAATAGCCATTAAAATATGATTGTAATTTAATTTAAATATATTAAAAATATAAATCATTGAAATTAAACCCATCTACATTGATAAATTATCATATACAAGACATAAAAATTTTAAAATAGGAGAACTTATTTTTAGTATTTTTGTTTTCTTTTTTTATTAATATTAGTTTTTGTATTTTAAGTTTTTTTCTTTGAACCAAGTCTTATAACTTTTATAAATTGAATTCTTCATGATATATATATATATATATATATATCTAACTCACTCAACTAAAAAAAATTGATATAACCAAACTTGCATCTAGTCTGAGTTTATGAATTAATTGACATGATTTTATAAGTTAAAAATGTAAAAATAGTAAACTCAAAAGTAAATACGAGTTTAATCAAATTTGTTTCTACTTTGAGTTTATGACTAAATTGACATGATTCTGTAAGCTAAAAATATAAAAATGTTAAACTCTTAAAGTTAACTCGAAAGTCTGACAACTATGCTCTTATTAATTTACTTTGAAAAAAAATTATTTACAATAATTAGGAGCAAAATTAAAATGTTGCATTGTTTTTAATTAGATAACAAATTTTTATTAGTTTATGTGATTTAATTAAAAATATTTTATATATAAAGATGGATTGAGTATAAATAACTGGAGGTAGTACATTCATCCTCAATTAGTTAGGTTAATTAATTGATATGTGAAAGTGTGGAACTGGCCGGTAATAAAGTTGTGCTTTAATTCTAAATAAATGTAATTAAACAATAATGAACAACATCAACTGCTTGCTTCTTTAACTCTCTCCAATCTCATAGTACTTGACTGGAATTAATGAGAGGCAATTAAATTATTAATGTTGTCTGAAAAAATAATAATTAAGTTTGTAATTTATTCTTATCAAACGCATTATTTAAAAAAACATTTTTTCTTATATACTCCTTCTAATTCAAAATACAAGCACCTTTTAATGATAATTTGTATACAAATAAAATATTTATTCTCATAAAAATATATATTATTTTTTCTTTTTACTCTTAATTTCAATTTATAATGAGTGAGAAAAATGTCATGAATTCATAGACACAAGAATTTAAGTTAGTAAATATAAAGAGTAAAATAATTTTTTTTACTTACAAATATTAAGTTCTTTATATTTGGATTGAAAAAAATATTTATATTTTAAAATGGGAGAGTATAGATCGTAACATTCTACGTACTGCTCGTAAAAAATTTCGAGAGGATATAACAATCCATCTTTTTTAAGGTAAAAAAGAAATCCAATTTTCTGTGCAAATAGACTTTTCAAAAAGGCTATCAATTCTTTTTCAAGAGTGACTTTTATATATATACAGGAGCAGGTGCGTCTCAACGTTGGGCTATTACTCCGCTAATAAATGAAGCAATATGCTATTTCCGTTTTTATTTACTCCCGCCGTCACCGTTTACATATATATATTTATATATATAATATCACACAATTTAAAAAAATTAATTAAGTATAATAATTATATCTAAAAATAAAAAATAAAATTAGAATATCCTGTATTAATTAACATATATAAGTATGCATTAATTATTTTTTATTAATGTAAATTATGAGGGTGATTTAAAAAATATGTAATAAATATTAATTAAAATGAGTGATTTTGCTTTTAAAAAAATACAAGTAAAAAGTAATATTTTTTCTAACAAAAAAAATGAAGGGAGTATAATAGAAAATAACTGTATGAATAATTTTAGAAAATTGGTTGACGATAATAATTGTCTAGAAATAAAAAAAATGAATTAAAATACCTTTATATTTAATATAAATAAGACTGCATTAATTGCTTCTCGTGAATAAAAATTATGAATTCATGAAAAATAATTTAAAAAAATTATAATAATTATTTATTAAAATGTATGATTTTACTTATACATAAAAACAAAAAAATAAGTCATAGTTTATCTTATATATAAAAACAAAATAATAATGATATCTACGGTAGGAAAGAACAATCAAACAACAAGGATGTATCCCAATGAAAAAAACGAAACAAGAGAGTGATGTTACACATAAATCCAATAATTGAAGGCCCATAATTAATTGCTTTGCGTTGATAAGCATATGCAGCATTGATTAGTATGCGAGTAGAAGAGCAACATGTCACGCTCTCAGCCCGTAACAAACAGCACCTTAAAAGAGGAGAACGCACACTAAAAATGATTCTTTTTTCTTTTTTTTCAGAGGAACTAACATATATAAAACTTAATTTCCTTGTTAATTACCAACAAATTTAGTCTTCATGGTAAATACATGAAGATTTAATTTGGAGTTCCCGAGGTACCAAATTATTAAAAAAAAAAGAATGTCCTTGTTATCAATTTTAAAATTAAACATAATAGGATAACGTTTTTCAACTATACCATTATGAGTATATGTAGTAATTTAAAATGATAGGCAGGTGCCTTCACAATTTCACATCGGGCTAAAAGGAAAAAATATATTGAAAAATTTTTCAAATAAACAATTGATATTTTTCTCTTTTAAAAGGAGCAATGTGCTCTTGAAAGTTTAAAAAGTTATATAATGTTATCCGATCGTAATAGAAAAACATATGAACATTTGCCACATGGCACAGGATCCATTTTAAAAGCCACGTAACCCTTTTGTCACATGTATTGTTCCTAGTCAGTAAATCTGTCGTGTAAACCTTACCCACATTACAAATTTGCCAAGGTACTCATTTGACTGCCTCTCTAATTCCCATTTGTGTGACAACAATGGTGGACTCAACAAGTTCTTTAACAGTGAGAAATAGTGGTGTAATATGATATAAAATATAACTAGAATTTAATTTAAAATATTAAGATGATTCAATAAAGATATTTAAATTAAAATATTTATCTATTATAATCAGCTTTGATTATTTATTTTATTGTTTTCTTATATATTTGCATCTTTAGGATTTGATTTACATTTAGGATTTAAATTTAAATTATTATTATATTAGGCTCTCTAAATAGAATTAAGAGTTTTCATTTGTATTCATATTTGATTATTATTAAATAGAAATCCTGAGAGTTTTGCCCTTCTCCCTTCTTCTTACTCTCTCTCTCCCTCTCCTTTCTCTCCCCCTTCCCCTTCCATTTTATATCAATTGGTATCAAAGGTTGGTTTCCATCTCACTTTTGTTGCTAATCTCATTTGGAAAGTACAATTTTTTCATTAACATTCAAAGATCCAAACAAGGCACAACGAACTCACTTTTCAATGCTCTACTGACTGGAGTGCTTTCATCACCTTTCACAACTTTACTCATTGTTGAATCTTGAAGGTTTGCAATTTCTTCACACGTTTGCGGCATTCTTGGCAAGTTTTTCATTTTTTTTATTGATTTGAACTTTTGGTATTAAAAAAAGAAAAAAAGAAAAGGAAAAAAAGGAACAAGAAAGGAGAAAAGAAATAAGAAGTGAAAAAAGAGAGGAAAAAAATTTGTCATGATGCTTAATTATCAATATAAGCTATAGAAGATATACACATTTCAACTATCGATATGAATATGCTGATCTATCATAATATGCTCATCAATGAGAGGATTATGCTTAGCAGTACACATGTAATGAGTATCGATAACAATAAGTCTATTCGTCGCACGACACTTATTAGCAAGAGAGCTATCGATATAATTATAAAGGCAACAATATGAGTACACACAAGCCATCAATAGTAACAGCAAACTGATTGTCACGTTTATGAGTATCACTATCTCCAGTCTGAGTATTCTAATCATAAGCAATATAAGTGTGAAGATCAATACCGTTATGAGTACATTAAGCAACGATGATATGAGCCTCTTAATAGCCATTGACATGATTATGTTGATTAATACAAGGATAGTAACAATTGTCATTATGAGTATGCTAACTTTTAAGAGGAAATAGACCAAGTTATGCCTAAATTGGATCACTTTTAGCAAGAATAAAATTGTTATTTTGACAAGCTTACGAGGGACTGTGGTGAAATTAAGAAGGCAGCCTATGAGGTTAAAAGGATAGTATATGAATTGAGGAAACAAATGAAAGAACAAGCATCAAGTAAGCCAACAATGATAGAAACTCCTTTCTTGCAATTAGAAGATTCTCCAAACAATGATCAAGTTGTCCACTATACACAAGTATAAGTGGCTCCTTCTCAAATTGTTTCTAGCAAGAATTAATCTCATCATACTATAACTATTCTTTATTTGTAGGTAGCATCTCCCTAGGTTATTTCATTGCTTAATGGTCAAATTCAACTTCAACCTATTTGTTGGAAAGCTTTTGTAGAGGTTTTACATGAAGGGATTCCCAAATACATGCCTCTATCAAGTTGCTTGCTCTTGCAAGAGCTTGCCTTTTTAGTATCTTACTTGTTGGAAAGGATTTTTAAATTTGAATACTTGACTGAGATTTATCTCGTCCCTCCTTTCTTGAATTTGTGCCTCAATTTTAACTCGTCAGGAGTCGAGTTCTTCAAGTGGAGGAGAAATGGTATAATATGAGATAAAATATAATTAGAGTTTAATTTAAGATATTAGAGTTATCTAGTAGGAATATTTAAATGAGGATATTTATTCATTAGAATAACCTTTGATTGTTGATTGTTATCTTAGATATTACATATTTAAGATTAGATTAAGATTTAAGATTTGAATTTAAATTATTATTATCTTATGACTCTATAAATAAAGTTAAGGGTTTTTATTTATATTCATCTTTAATTATTATTGAATAGAGATTCTAAAAGTTTCATGTCCCCCTCCTTCTTTCTCTCCCTCCCCTTTCTCTTTCCCTTCCCTTTCTCGCTTTACATCAAGTAGGGAGGGTTGTTTTGTTGTAAGACAAAGTGGTGAAGAGCTCCAATACGAGAGTCGAATAGTGTTATATCATTGTGGGCTTAGAGCTCCTTGGTGGACAGTGTGGAGTAACAATAACACCGAGAGGATATTACATTGTTGCTTAAACTATTATCAGGTGAGTGTTTAAACTTTCCATCCCTACTTGATCAATATTCTATCATTAATTTCAAGTGATTTATAGGGAGGGGTTGTGGCTTTTTTGTTTAGCATGATGATGAAAGAGGTGAGAAGTCAAGGGAGGAGATCAATGAGCTGCTTAAATATGCTGATAGTCTGTATGATGTGAATGTAAGGCATGGCAGAGGAGATGACAGCAATAGGCTAAGTCTAAAGCTTGATGCAAAAATTGATGATATATATGATGAGTTGAAGAAATTCAAGAATAGATGTTTGAAGAATATAAGATTCATGCTCGAGTTTTGAAGAAGAAACTAAAGCTAGCAATGGTTGCGTTGCTTTCAAGATGGGTTTTTATTTATTTATTTTTAAAGGTGTTTAAGAGGTTGTATTTAATGGGTATATGCATATAGTTTTGAAGTAACAGATAAGTTGTAATTTTTGTAGTTGGATTGTCTGACTGTGTATATGTAATATATAAACTTCTTCCTATACTTCTTATAAATACTAAGATTTATATGTATTCAATCTAACATAAGGATGACCTATACCTCATTTTAGGGTTTCAAACAAAAAAAAAAATCTGCGTTTCAGAAGCTAATTTTCCATGTTGCTTATTAATAAATGTGTCTTTAGATGTTTTTAGTACTTTGATAGTTAACGTTAGTCAAACATTCAAAAAGGATGACATTGCATTACTTTTTAAATTTTTAAGGACACATTACTCTTTTTAAAAGTAAAGATATCACTTGTTTTATTTTTTTGAGAAATTCTTAGGAATATTTTTAACCCGTGATACTTTCATGTTTTAAAAAAATAGGGGAAAGGGGGAGGAGACCATGATGACATAAAAGATCAATTGCATGCATGCATACATACATACATATTCAAATCATCACATGACTTGGGAAGTCAAGTCTTCACCATACTAAATACACAATATGGAAATCAAGACCATGACGAAAGGATGTTTAATTAACCACTTTTGGAGAACTTTTTAGGTAGGTTATTGGGGTACATTACGTTATTCATAGTTTGTCTAATCAAAATATTTCAAGTTATATAAATAAAATTTTATGTGATATTATTTTAGTTGATTTATTCTTATAATAAAATGCATATTTAATTTTTTTTGCTTTTTTTATCTCTATTACCATTAATATTAGAATTAATTTATATTTAATTTCATCTAAATATTATATTTTTATTAAATAGATCACAAAATGATATGATACACTTAGTTTGCCTAAAAATTTCTTTCATTGTTGTGTCTCACTTCATGTTTGCATTTACTATATATCCATAAAGAAAGACTTTCCATAAGTACGTTTGCATTGAAAAAAAATTAATTGTTTGATGTCACTTTTTTATTGCCTTTGTCATTACTGAAAATATCGTTTACAATATATGACTTTGACATATAACAATTTGCAAAATGTTATTGGGAGACAATGCATAATTTTAGGGATTCGTTTTAAGTGCTCATCTTAGGATGAGGATTGTGGTGCTCAGCACCAATTAACATTGCGTTGGCAGTGTTAATTTTTTTTCTTTTCTTTTTTTTAAATTACAAAATTATTATTATAATAAATAAATAAATAAATTTAATTTATTAAAATTTTGGTATGAACAGTTGAGAATTGTAGTAAAAAAATTTAAACTGAAACTAAATATATTTTAAAAAATATTTTTTATTTTATTAATTTTATATAGTTGTCCATTTCTAAAAAGTAATATCATTCAAGCCAATTATGAAAAAGTGTGCATTCTTTTTTAGGGAAAAAGTTGTAGCAAATGCATGCATGTTATAATTGATCAGGGCTTCATATTTCTAATATTTCTAATGGACTTGGCTTGTTTCCTTGCAAGTGTCCATTGTGTCTCCTCTGCAGGAGAAATTATAAAAAAAAATTAATAAATTTGTTCACCAATTTGGATTTTGTCAATCCAAATTTTATATTTACATATATAATCCAAATTTAATATTAAAATTTTATAATTTTTAAAAATTAACTATTTAAATATATTCTAAACAATGTAGATTTAATATTAAAATTTTTTAATTTTTAATATTAAATTTGAATTATATATATGTATTAACTTTGAATTGTCTAAATTAATAAAAAAATTTATTAAAAATTTGTATAATTTTTATTCTAATAAATAAAAAATAAAAATAAAATATTAAATCTCTGATATACCATGTGAGTATGTGACTCTTGTCTACAGTTTCCTGACGCGCTCCTCAAAACTCTGTTTTTTCCAAGAGACAATAATTTCAATTACCATCAACATATGTTCACATGCTTTTATTTATATTTTTATCACCAATAAAATTATTTGAAATTCTTATAAATAAGCTTATTGTTATATTGCAACCATCTCAAATTATAAAATATTTTTAAATTAAATCTTACATGTTAATAAATTTCATTAAATACACTTAACAATTTTATCTTTCTAATATAAAAATATAAACTTTTAAAAATATTCATCATTTAATATATTAAAAAGAGAAAGGATTAAAATTATAAAGAGAGAAAGAGTGATATTAAAATTGATACATTTAATAAAATTTTAATCTACTAAAAGTATATTATATTTTAAGATAGAGAAACTCATTTAAAAGTATTTTATAATTTAAGATGGAAGGAGTATTTAATAAACTTTGAACTAATTAAAGCACCCTCAATTTTGTGTATACGTTGTCATTGTTTCAAATAAAATTCTCATTCTCGAATTGAGACAGTTCATACCCGCTCAAAATTAATGTTTTCACTTCAATGAAAAATATTTAAAATCATTTTGATAAACGAAAACAAAAAATATTTAAAATAAATTATTTTATGGCCAAAAAATATTTATTGTAAAGAAAATTGGAGAGCATAAATTGCATGAATCTATTCAAATATTTTTTATAAATTAAAATAATATAATGCAAATCCTGACTGACGTTCGTTTGCATTTGGAATTTTTAGAAAATTAAAGTTTTTTATGAAAAAATATTTTGTCCTGATTGTGAGATAAACATTCAATTCAAAATTTTTAACGCTGATGATGACAAGGATAATTTTAAAAAATGTGATAGTGATAAATAAATAACATAAGGGATTAAAGAATTATGAAGGCGGCACCCAATTAGAATAAGGTAGAGCACAATCATTGGAGGTAGTGGGGTCCGCATATCCAAACAGCTAACGTGAGAACGAGGCCACGTGCCATGGGTGTGTGAGTGAGTGACACGTGTACAATGATTAACTCGTCCTGCAAGAGCAGACCTCGCAAACTCACCTTCCAATGACGTGGATTTCATCTCCGCCGCACATCATGTCGATTGGGAATAAAATTCGCTGATCCCATTCGATGCCTCCAATGCCATAAGATGCAGTTTGATGTAGTCGATTTTTTAGTAAGTCATTGACGTCATAAGCCAGGAGCAGCGTGTTACTCCTAAATTCCCCGTACACATGGTGTGTTTTTTATTCTAAATGATCGCTTTTATTAATTATGAGTAGTTCTTAAATTTATTAGTTTAAAAATTACTTTTCCAATTTTCAATATAACATGAAGTTGAATTTATATACTCCCTTAATTTAAAAATATAAAATATTTTTAATCAAATATTAACTTTAATAAAATAAGTATTTATTTTTAAATTAATCATATCTTTTTATATTTATCTTATTTAATAAGGTGTTTTATTCCAAAATAAATACAAAGTGATTTAATTAATAGGTATAATTTTATAAAAAAGACGGTGATTGCATTTTAAAATATCAAAAATGACTTATATTTTTAATATCCAACCATTTAAAAAAATACTTTACATTGTTAGACGGATGGAGTAATAAAATTAGAGTAATTAATACTCCATTCATTTCAAATTATAAGATACTTTTAAATAAAATTTTACATATCAATAAGTCTCATTGAATATATTTAACAATATTTTTTAAAACAAAAATATAAACTTTTAAAAATACAAATCATTAAATATATTAAAGAGAGAAAAATAAAAATTAATTATAGAGAGGGAAAAGATAATATTGAAATTGGTGCATTAATGATACCTTAATCTTCCTAAATTATTTTATATTTTGGAATAGAAAAATTCTTTAAAAAGTATCATATAATTTGGGATGAGGATAGTATTTCCTCCATTCTAAATTATAAAACACTTTTTGACAAAATATCACATACTAATAAATCTTATTAAATACACTTAATAACTTTATCTTTTTAAAAAAATATAAAATTTTAAAAATATCCATTATTTAATATATTTAAAAGAAAAGGGATAAAAATTAATTATTAAGAGAGAAATGGTAATATTAAAATTGATGCATTTAATGAAATCTTAATCTACTTAAAGTATTTTATATTTTAGGATGGAAAAATTTTTTTAAAATGCTTTATAATTTAGGATGGATGGTTTATTATTTTTTACTCTTTATTTATTTATTGTTGTTTGAATTCCTAGACAAATGTTAAAGTTAAAAAGTTACATATTTTAAAATAATGTTAAGGATGTAACTACTATTAAAAAAAAAAAAAAACCTGAAATTGGCTACTGCGTCTTATACTAAGGATAAAGCATTTGGTAAAGCCGAGACGGATATAATTATCATTGGTTTTTTTTTGGCCAAAGTACTGAAGGTTCGAGGTTATCACAATCACAGATAGTGATGATTATTGATTTAATTAAGCAGAATACTTCATCACTCACGGTTAATTAATTATCACAATCACAGATAGAAATTTTATTAAGGAGAGTTTGGATTGTTTATAAAGGCTTTAGTTTAAATCCCCTCGTAATATGATAATAAAAAAAATCTCTCAAATTATTTTTTTTTAAAAAAATGACAATAAAATTTATTTGAATTATATAAATCATTTGGGTTTTTAAATGTCATGATTTTACTAAAATTTTTTTCTGTCATTAATAAATTTATATAAACAATTAAATTGTTCTTGTTGAGAATAAAATAATCACAAATTTTATTTAAATAATCATAATTTTTTTCTTACTCCCTTTGTTTAAAAATGTAAGGTATTTTTAACCGAATCTTACTTTCAATAAGTAGTTATATACTTTCAAACTAATCATATCTTTCTATATTTATCCTTATTAAATATTTTATAATAAATATAAAATCACTATCAACAGGAACACTTAAAAAAAGGTAATAATTACATCTCAAAAGATTAAAAATGTATTACATTTTTGAATATCTAATTTTTTAAAAAATGCCTTACATTTTTCAATAGAGGAGTATATTTGTAACAATAATGTAATAGCAGATCATAATTTCATATGTTAAATTCTTGATAATACTTTAAGGGTAATTTAATTATTTATATAATTCATTAATGACAGAAAAATTCTTAAAAATTTCAGTAGAATTATGACATTTTGAGGAATTAAATTATCATATTTATAATTTAGAGGGATTTTATTGTTATTGTTCCAATTTTTCATGCAGTTAATCGAATTTTATATTGAAAGAAGTCATTATAATTGCCATTGAAAAATATCTGCGCAATTGGAAAAAAAATGTGACCAATATGAGCATGTTGCGAATGCATTCATTTATGTATTGGTCGATTTGATGAATGATGGTAGCTTAGAGCTTCCCATAATCCTAACACACACCACTGGAATATAATTTAGCTGATCAAATTTTTTTCTGTTAAAGAAAAAAAAAGCAATTCTAATTGATGTTAATTTAAATGGAAGCAAGGTAATTTAAAAATCAGATTGAATTGGATAGTCGGATCGTCTATTGGAGTATTTAACAACTCAGTTTGGATCAAAAAATTATTTTCATGATTGAGCCAGATTGGACCGAAGGTTGAGCCGTTATTAAGTCGAAAATCGGAGTTGAATTGGGAACTAGAGCAATTTTTAAAAAATCCAATGGTTTTAAATATAATATTGGAAAAAGGCTTTAAAATTTAAAAAAAATCTAAAATTAAATCTTACCAAAAGCCAACTTTATTTTAGACAATTTACATGTATAAAATATAATTTGAAACCATTTTTATAAAGATGTTGATAATTATAAATATAAATATAAATATTTTTGAGTTTACTCATATCTAATTTAATCAAAATTCATTCATACTTGAAAAGTTATAAAATTATAATTTATAATATTATTAATTTACAGTCATGTTCTGTCATTTTATTAACATATTATAGATTTTTTTTGTATTTATTTTATATATACATTTAATATTATTTTTATTTAGTTATTATATCATCAGTTCGATCATTAGTCATTAATTTTCTAACCTTATTTATTAATTTACTAATATTAATTATAAATTACAAGACTTATCAGTAATTTATAATTAATGCTAGCAAATTATAAAATGTGTTAGTAATTTATAACTGATATTAGTAAATTAATAAATAAGATTAGTAAATTAACAACTGATGTTCATGTTGTTACTTATAATTGAAAAATTAACGTCGAGTCTTATATAATTATTAACATGTCAACTCATGTAATTTGTCACTCATATTTGTAAATTAACAATCAATGATTCTACATAACAAGTAAAGGGTATTTTTGTCTTTTCACCATCAATTTTTTTAATTTTTTAAATTGAACTGAAATTTCAAAATATTTTTAAATCTATATGAAATTAAATCTTTTTCTTAATTCTCAATTGAAATTCTCTCTAACTGTTAAGGGTCCGTATATTTTCACTCGTTTCTTATCTCAATTACGGACTTTTCTTTCAAAATGTGAAAATCATGTATCGAATAGTACACAAACCGTTGAAACCATAAATGCATGTTTATCAGCACAGCTTAGGGGAGGGAGAGAGAGAGTCGTGTGGGGAAGAGATGGCTAACGAGTAACGAGTGTGAAGTGTGTACATATGAAGTTTGGGAGATTTATGATCATGACATTATTAATTCAGTTTTTATATGAATTAAAACATACTCTTCTCCTGTTTAAAAATATAAGATATTTTTAACTGAATCTCACTCCCTAATAAAGTAATTATCTACTTTCAACCTAACCCTATCTTTTTTACTTTTATTAAACATTCTATAATAAATATAAAATCATTGTTAATAAGAGCACTTTTTTTTTTAAAATAATGATTATATCTCAAAAGATCATTCAATTCTTTAAAAATATCTAATGAGTAACGAGAGAGAGTCATGTGGGGAAGAGGTGGCTAATGAATAACGAGTGTGAAGTGTGTACATATAAAGTTTGGGAGATTTATGATGATGACATTACTAATTCAGTTTTTATATGAATTAAAACATACTCTCCCTAATAAAGTAGTTATTTACTTTCAAACAAACCCTATCTTATTTACCTTTATTAAACACTCTATAATAAATATAAAATCATTATTGATAAGGGCACTTTAAAAAAAAAACAATGATTACATCTCAAAAGACTAAAAATAGCTTATATTTTAAACATTCAATTTTTTAAAAAATATTTTATATTTTTTAATAGAAGAAGTATATTTGCTTATATTTATAGGACCAGTTTCTTTCACTTTCGGATTTTTCAGCTTTTGTGGTCTTTAACATGCCACCACGTTTCTCTCCTCTTGTCATTCACAGCTCATTTTTTTCTCATTCCTCATGTTCTAATTATCATTCAATGAATGTCGTTGAACGAAAACGACACTGATTCAACTTCATTTCGGGTATTCACAACCATCCATCATCCAATTTTATCAATTAATTTAGATTAGAGCATCGACGACGGACTCAATATGTGCGACTCAGAGTTTATTTTTTTGAATGTTGTATGTGTATTTTTAAATTTCAATCTCCACTATATGTTTATGTATGTTCTCTAGCTAGATTCATACAATTTTAATGAAATTTATTACATAAAATCAACAAAAGGTTTGGCGTAATTTATTAGAAAAAAAATGTAATGTATAGCTAGAAGGAAAAATTTAGGGCGATGAAGAACCTTAAAATAGAGGGAAAATGAAAGAAAAATATACCTAAAATATACAAATGATAAAGAAGTTCCACTATAATGTGACAATCCTTGTCAAGTCAAGATTTTTTTGACATTAACGTCTGTTATAAAATGAATATAATGATTATCTCAATTTAAAATATCAATGATTATTGTAATTTAAGTAATAATTATTTTTTCTTTTAATAATAACTAAAACCAAATAACAAATGACAAGTTTTGCTTTGAAAATTTTTTAATCACTGAACTCCAAGTATTTTAAATATTAGTGACTAATTAGGTTCAACTAATGATTACTTCCTTCTAGTAATAACCAAAATAGTATAAGTAATTATAACTTTTTCTTTGCAAAATTTTTAATCATTGAAATATAAGTGTTGTAAATATTAATGACTATTTGAGTTTAAATAATGACTACTTTTCTTCTAGCAATAACTAAAACAAGATATTAACATAAATGACAAGTTTTGCCTTGCAAATTTTTTAATCATTGTTCCATTTCTTTTTTATTTTAAATTGGGTGAGCATTATAATAATTTTGCAAAAAGCATTAATGTTAGAAATGTTTCAAAGGACTTGAGAAGAATTATCATATTTTGTAAGATTGTATTATTGTTTTCATATTTCAAAGGATTTTTTTTGTCATTTTTCCTAAAATATATGTACAATTTTTTCTAAAATAATGTCACAATGTGTTAAGATATTTTTTATTATTATTCATAGATATCATTTTATTTGAGATAATCATATTCAAAGTATGGTCGAAAACAAAATGCAGACACCTCTCTCAACATAGATTCAGATTTTAATTCATCATGTTATAATGGACCAGCCATTTTTATGAGAATCAATTCTATTACCAATATGTTAAGATGTTTTAAGTAGTTTTTCAAAGCCGAGTCTCTATCAGCATGCATGTGATGGGAAGTTGTCCGCATAGAGCTTTTGAGTTTCGTAATGAAATTTGATTATTTGGTCTGTTCGCAGTTATTTTAATGTTGTAGCTATCATCTTAGGACCACCTGCCCATTTCACTCATTCACTTGTTTTCAAAAGATGAAGAATATTAGTATTGAATTAAACTATATACTTGCAAACAACTGGTTGGTTTTAATTCAGTAACGATAATAACTAGCATAAGTTAATTAATTGATTTTTTTAATAATTTGTAACCGTTTATTCGCAGTTATTTCTTGAACTTCTCTTTCATACAGACATGAGTCATATTTTAATTGACTGCTTCTTATTTGACTCCAATGATTATTTCAAACTTCAATTTCCTTAAATATATGGAGTATATATAGAAATACACACACACACACAGAGGCAAAAAAATGAGGAATTGTTATAAAACTTATTAGCATACTTCTTTTTATTTGGCAATTTTAACTACATAAATGATGACTGCTAGAGATTTCAGTTAACTCCGATCCTCATAAGTACGAGCACCTGAAAATTATACATGAGCCATCTGATATGATTACCATATTTATTATTTTTTCTTGACCTTCACTTTAATTATGAGTTGCTAATTTCTTTTCAATCTTTTCTCATCCGTAAAAATTTAGGATGTTGTGTGACATTATACTTTTAAGTTTTAACTGTATAGGGGCAGAATGTTTTGACAACAACGTTATGCAAAACAAGTCATCATTGTTAATACAATATCTAAAAATCAAATATAGTATTTAAAACACCAAGTAGCCTCCAGATAATATTAGTGGAGCAACATTCAACAGCCCAAGTTAGCGCTAGTTGGAAAAAAAGAAGAAGAAGAAGAAAGAAACAAGTGAGAACTAGGCTTCCACGGATGGATTTTAGACTGATCTTAGCCCAATATAACATTATGGCCCAAAAACCATCTAGTCATACTTGGGTTTGTCAGCCCAAGTGGTAGAGGTTGAAAGGCCCACGAAACTTTAGTACCAACTACCATTAACTTCAGCATCAGCGTTTAACAACTTGGAAGAAAGTCTGCCCCTTAAACGTCATTTCAAAATTCAATTATTAGATATGTGTGTGAAAAAAACATCATTTGATAGAAGAGAACTATTTGAATGCTGCTTATCGAGAAATTAATTTTATGGCTGCTGGTTAAAAATACCTTGGCCAAATAAAAAAAATCGGAAAAACAATTTATTTTATATCGATGTATACCTATTTTATATCTAAATTTGTAAATCATCTTCATGTGGTTGGAAAGAATTATCTACAAATTAAGCTAAAACTTTTATGTTTAAATTTAGAAAATTTAGGTTTTATATAAAATATTTATTATTAAAAAATTTTATAAAATTTACAAAATACTTTCAAATTTTAAATTGTGCACATTTAAATTTTGACTAAGGACATTCACAAATGAGTAATGACTATTTATAATTTATAAAAAAAATGACAACTTATAATAACAAGTTATTAATGATTATTATTTAATTATTAATGTTCTTGATCAAATTATAAATATATAAAATTTAAAATTTAAAAATATTTTATAAATTTTATGATACTTCTTAATAATAATTTTTTTAATATAAGAATTGATGTAATGTTTTCTTAAATTTATATCTAAAACTAAAATAACGCCTTTTTGTTTCTCGAAAAACACAAAATAACATGCAGGTACAAACACACGCCTCAGTTTTTGCCTTTATGGTTTGGAAATGTTTTATGGTTTTAACAAATATTTTTGAAAAAATAACAATAATTTTTTTAAATTATATGAATGATAATTTAATTTTTTAAAATATCATAATTTTATTAAAATTTATAGAAATTTTTATGTCAATAAATTTTAAAATCCTCAATTAATAAGTTATGATTTTTTATTTAATTCTTGTAATTCTTTAAATACAAATTGTTAATTCTTAAACAAAAGTTATAATTGAGATTTGTTATTTTAAGAACTTATTTTTTAGTAATAAAAATTATAATTAATAAGTTGTAATGTTTTGTTTAATTTTTGTATTCACAAAACAAAATGTGTTATTCTTTAAATAAAAATTATGATCGAGTTATGTTTTTTAATAATAAAAATTACACTTGATAAATTATAATTTTTTATTTAATTTTTGTGATTTACAAAACAATAATTATTATTCCTTAATTAAAAATTATAATTGAGCCTTGTTATTTTCAATATGAATAAAATAATTTTTTTTATTTTAAAATTTTTTAACATAATAGTCTTTAAATATTTTAAAAAAATAATAACATTTTGAGAGATTAATTATCATTTATATAATTTAAAAGAATTTTATTATCATTTTCTCAGCATTTTTCTTGCCTTTCCTCTATTATCTTTCATTTTCCTTCTCCACTGTCTCTATTTTTAACCCCTCTGATATTCTTTGCCACTGTTCTTGGTTCCAAATTTACCGCACTGGAACATATTTCTTCATTGCCCGGTCTCTAAGGCAATATGATTTGGTGCTCTTAATATTAGATCTTGTGATGTTCAGGCTCTCGGGATCAGAATGTGGATTCCTCAAATTTTTCCACAGCTTTTAAAGGATCAGAAACTGGATGTCATAAGAGATATTATTCTCCTAATCAATTTTCTATGGCGACAGCGAAATCATTGTTCTTACAAGGATGCTAAAATTAATCCCATGCAAATGATTCGAGAGTTTCAAGGAGAATTAGCCTATCAGAGGACTATCAGACATTTAGATGATATTGATCTCCCAACAGATGCTACTTCTGGAGTTCAATTAGATAATCCTAATATGGAAGAAATCCTTGCTCAAGGATGGTCGATCTGTTATACTAAGAAGAAACTCAAAGCATTGGATTATTTTAATAAGGCTTTTCGGAGAGCTTTTGCAAGTGTTTGGAAGAAACTCAACACCGGATCAAAGTGGCAATACTAACCTTCTCCTAGTTTTGAGAACTGGCCTTTCATGGATTCGACTGTACTCAGAGGACTGGAACTTGAGGCAGCTTCCCATCAGTATCATAGGTTACCAAAAAAATTCTCTTAGAACACAGGGATCATTGAATGAAAGAGAAGGATTAGATGTGTTGCAGAGAGATTTTCACGGCCTTCTGGAATGCTTTCCTGCTCGTTATTTCTTTGCTTGCGAATCTGAATATTTCTTTTGGTTTTCTTCGTCGCCAGGGGTAATGTAATTTGTTTTGTTTTTTAGGTGTAGATGGACTCTTTTTACTTAATTTTTAATATATATAATTTTGACTTGACTTCAAAAAAAAAAAAAAAATTGCCGCACTGGAAAAATTGATTAGAGAGAGAAAACGAGGGAGGGGTAGAAAAGGTAATTCAGGATTTGCGCCGCCTTGTCGGAGATCCCAATGATTTTTTCTTTTTTTCATATTAAAAAAAAAAAAAATTGGCAAACGCCATCGTCTCAGAATAAAAGAAAAACAAGCGCGTCGATCAGGAAAAACCCTAAATCTCTAGTATCACTGCTTCTACACCCAAGCTTCCCAGTGCTTGCTTCTGCGTCCGTCTGCGAGGGGGCTTTCTAGCCCTCTCTCTGCATCTCCATCTCCCTCTCCCTTTCGATACTCCCATTTTCTACATGTTCGCTCTTCAGTGTCTTTCAGGTAAGCTTCTTTTGCTCCCTAATTTTTTCTACTTGCAGGTGTGCCATTTTCTTTTTATTTGGCTTCAATTTCTTGATTGTTTAGGTTTCTGAGAGAAGTGACTCCCGGATTGGATTCGAATTTTGAGTCATTTTGCCATTTCTGGGCTTTGGTTAGCAAAATTGACTATTTCTGAGTATGCTTGGATCTGTTTTACGAATGGGACTCCCTGCGTCGAAGGGGTCAGTGGGGCTATTTATTTTATTAAAATGGGAAACGGAGTCTTTTCCCCTCCCTTTTTAATCGATATCCATTTTTTTTTTCCGCACAGATGATTTAGTGGATCGGATGTATGTTTCTGGGCTTCTGAAGTTTTTAATTTTATCATAGTTTATTTACGTAGGAAGTTTTCAGTTTGTTTGGTTGTTTGTTTTCCGCCTTTGATACCATTTTCGCTAGTTGTAGTGAGACTGACCTGCAGATGTTTTTTGCGTGTAGGGGTTCCATCTGTCCTCTTTCAGTTTGATCAATATATGGATTTGGGCAATCTAATTGAGCTGTGATCCCATAAAATAGCACTGCTTGCTGGTTGCTGTTGCCTGAAACTGATTGAAGCCCTTTGGTGTTTGACAACTTTGAAGAATAGGCGGTGCCCTCCAGCATCGTTGTTTAGTTCATCACTATGATTGCCACGGAAACTATAGTTCCAAATAGGAAACTGAAGATCAAGTTCTCCACCAAAAGGATAGAAGTTAATACTGGGACAAAATGTGAACTTGACCAGAAAGTGGACCAGATTGATGACACTGGGCCCTATAACTTAAAGGAAAAGTCCTCACTACCAGGTTCAAACAAGCGAGGGCCACCAGGGAGTTATGAGGGACAAAAGGAGAAGAGACAGAAGATGGACCGGAGAGCTTCTCTAGAGTGTGCTAGTATTCTGAAGAGTCTAACATCTCATCCCTATAGCTGGGTTTTCAGTAAGCCAGTGGATCCTGTGGCTCTGAACATTCCAGATTATTTTTCAATTATATCTGAACCCATGGATTTAGGCACAATCAAAAGCAATCTGGAGAAAAATGTATACTCTGGTGCTGAGGAGTTTGCAGCTGATGTTAGACTCACCTTTTCAAATGCAATGAGATATAATCCCCCTAGTAATGATGTTCATCTAATGGCAAAGGAACTCAACAAGTCCTTTGAGAAAAGATGGAAAGACTCGGATAAAAAATGGAAGTGTGGCGATGATGATGGAAAATGTATGTCTGGAACAACTATGGAAAGCATGAGAAAAAGTGGTACTCTGGTGCCTCCTATGCGAAAAGTCAAAAGTCTTCAGAGGAGTGATTCATTGACTGATAGAGATGATAAAGTAACTGTTGCTTTCTTCAAGCTTAAAATATTGAATATGCAAGAATTCAAGGATTTGCATGGATGGATTGAATAAAATCTATACTTTCTACTAAGTCTGTTCTGTCTGGTTAATTTGTAGTCACATGCATCTTTTGTTTGCTATATGTTTGTTGAGTTGTATTTTTCTAAATAACTCTAATTGCCTTTCTTGCAGGTGGAGGTTTCTAAGTCATCACATATTCCCCTCAAATTGATACTGAAAAACTTACACAAAGGTATAAAGCAAAAGAGTGAAGTGTGAGTATGTGATTCTGTGTGGGACCTGATAGGTTTGCGTTTTACAGGAAGCAAAGATAACAGTGATGGGGGACGTCCTTCTGTCTCTGTAAAGCCTTGTCCTTCATCAAGTCCTGTCTCACACAAGGTTAATATTTCTGATGACAGTGGATGCCGTGCTGTCATTTCTAGTGACTCATCATGTGTGATATCAGGTAGTTGATGATCTTGTGTCAGCTTCTCTTTGGTTATGCCATTTTGTAGCCAATTGGATTTTATATGTTAACTTTGGTTCACTTAAATCTGAAGGATCTGAAGGAAGGGATGCGTGTGGTGCTGAAGCACTGGAACTGGTATGGATATTGAAATTAATGTATTATGTACAACTTAGCTGCGGCTTTTAGAAATCTGTTCTGCATTTAAATCTAAGAATGTATCAAATTCCAGAATTGCTTGGCAAAAGGTACATCATTGCAGGGGAAATCTGATCCTGACTTTGATGGTGAGAAGATTTTATGATTTATGATATGTCATGTTCCAGTAGGTGTTACTATCTTATTAAATATGCATGATGTTGACATTATGTAAAGGCGCTGTAAGTGCTCTGGATAGTGATTGTCTGTATCCTAGCTCTCCGCGCACAGATTCTGCTATGGATGCTTCCTCTGGAGAAGGTCAGCTTTTCTAACTTTGATGTTTTGATGAGTTGTTTCTTTTGCTTTGTAGATTTTATGGTACTAATTGGTACTTGTTACTGCCTCTTATACTCCAGTATTAAGCGATCCCAATATTGATGTACAACTGTCACCCAAAAAGGCCCTTCGAGCTGCAATTCTGAAGTGCCGTTTTGCAGATACTATCCTGAAAGCACAACAAAAGACTCTTCTGGATCATGTAAGGCTTCTGTTGAGGGTATTTAAAAATCTTGCTTTGATTTTAGGGTGGTTTTGCATTTTATGTTAACCTAACACCTTCTCCTTGCTTGTTTAGGGAGACAAAGCCGATCATGTGAAATTGCAGCAGGAAAAGGAGAAATTGGAAAGAGTGCAACGCGAAGGTGAATATAATATGCCATGGCTTGTGTGGCTTGAGTGAATCCAAGTTATACTTGTAACTTCATATTGGGGTATTTTTAATGGCTAATGATTGGGTTGTTGTGCGTCACTCTTGGTGCGGTCATATGTCACCTGTGTTTGTAACTTTTATCAATTAAAAATAAAAATGCAAACTAGAATGCCCATTCAAGTTCAACTTACCAATTAGTCTAAGCCTCCCTAGTAGACTGATATGCATGCAGAGTTGTCAAAGTGACGTTAGCTGCGGTGTCATCCCTTGCAAATAACTGTGGAGGGGTGTATTTTTTTTGGGCTGGCTTCATTTGCCTTGGATTAGTTGTCTTAATTGGAGATTTGTTCAAGTGGCATTTCTTGCTTGAGTGATGGAAAATGTTACACCATTCATAAATTGCTGCACTTTACGTAACAGAGAGGGCTAGGATTGAAGCCCAAATCAAAGCTGCTGAATCTGCGGCAAAGATGAGGGCTGAGGAAGAGTTGAAGCAACAGAGAGAGAGAGAAAGAGAAGCTGCTCGAATGGCAATTCAAAAGGTTTTGACCTCGCACTTCTACATTTTTGTGAAATTTTTCCGATCATGTAACTCGAAACACAATCTCACTCAGATGCCCTCTTATTTAGGTGGAGAGAACTGTTGATATAGAGCATAACTTGGAGATTCTGAAAGAGCTTGAAATGCTTAGTGGGTGTACCTTGTATGGCTCTGGAGTTGCAATGAAGAAACTGGAACGATCGCAACTTCAATATCCACTGGAGCGGCTCGGGTTGTTTATAAAGGATGAGTTCAAGGCAGAAGATGATGATGAGGTTGTGATTGGAAATTGGGAATAAGGGCAAATTTTATCTTGATACAAATCTTGCACTGTTCTTCCTGCTCTTTGTTAATACCTTTTTGACAGGGGAACTGAAACTAATTTGTACATAAAATTTTCTACCTCAACACTGAAACTTGTTACTTCACAGCTAGTTAGGTACAAAGGAAAAAAGAAACAACAGTTCGTATTTTGTCGTAGCACTATGCATTTAATCCAGCTGGAAATTGATATTTTCTGTAGAAAGATGCTTATTGTCAATCATATATTGAGATCTACAAAGTTGATTACAATTTAAAGAAGTTTTAGACTGCCTATGAATATATGATGGCTACTGCTTATTTTGAAGGACAAGAAACAGTGGCAAAACCGGGCAAATGATATTTATTCAGATTAGATGGGGACTTTGGGGTCTCCAGAATTCATCCACAGTACCCCCTCCGTTAGCAGGCCCTACACCAAAACCAAAACCAAAACTGCAGTATCCGACAGTCTTTTATACAGCCAGTCCTCCGGGAAGTATTCCTATATTCCTTTCCCCAACAAGCCGAAAAAAACACGGGAGAGAACTAAGAAAAAAAGCTCGAGGATGGTGGAGGCATATCCAAACCTTGCCAAGGGAAAAGGCGTAGTTTTCATATGGTGTATCTACTTTTAGCAGCTCTGTCATGCTTCTTAGCATCCTCCTGGAGAAATAGCAAACAATAAATCAGAAACTAACCTGGTAAGGGCCTGACTTCTGATAAAACGTAGAATAAGAGTTCTTACATGGAAGATGAAGCCAATGTGTTCGTTGTAATCAAGAAATTCCTTCCACTGTTTTCCAATGCTCATCTGCAATGAGAAATTTAGACATTCATCAACTGGCATAAGAATCGACACATTACACTCGACATACGCAGAAACGTAGACCCAGGAAATAGAATATCATGGGAATTTTCTTTCAGCTACAGCATACTATGTTTACCCACCCCTTGGGGCCATAACAAATCACAGGCTAGCCAATTGTAGGAGAATAGTATACATAATACTCCGGAGTCACAGTATAAATTATGATTTCTCCCTCTAAGATAACACAAACCTCCCTTGTAGGAGGGAAAGAAGTGCCATCTACTCTTGAATTTACTACCGTGCGACCCAGCTATATTGCTCAATCCTTCATCTATTGGCTTATTAGGCTTCAACTCAGGCTTAGACACAATTTCTCAATCTTTTTTCCCCAACTGACTCAACTTTCACAATATAAATCAAGTTTAAGTCTAAGTACTTTCTCTAAGCAATTAATGAAGAAAACATCATACAACCAGAACCCGACGTTCTTTAAGTTCCTAAGGACACTGCTGCTATTTGTTTGCCCAATCTCTTATCAAGACGAACCTTTTCTCTTTTGGGGCCAACAAGACCAGCCTTATCTAAAATAGCCAATAGGGTACTTCAACCAATCATAGGATAGAAGGTTTCAAGCATACTGCGGTAAATTTTTGGGAGTCAAGTGGAAGAGACAGACAGTAGCTAGGGGGAAATTGGGGGAAATTGAAGATCAAAAACAGCTTGTAGCTCAGCATGGCACCATTTCATGTGATTGTTAATTACCAAATAGGAAAAATATATCTGTAGCTTCTTTCAATTTTGAATTAGCTCCTATAATTTATTTTATTTTAATCGACTATTTATAATTTGATTCATCAAAATCCATGAAGGTTAAAAACCTTAAATTTTTCATTTAAAAATAAAATTAAAAACTTATATTTTTATTAAAAGATTATATAATTTATTTAAAATTAATTACACAATTTTTATAACTCAAAATTTATATAATTAAGTTGTCTTCTAAATATTTTTATACACATCAAATTTTCTATAAACTCCAAAAGAGTTTTTGTTTTGGGGAAGTTAATAATTCATTATTCATTTTAAATTTTAGGAATTAATATATTTAATAGATCAAATTATAAATTATAAAGGCTTGATTAAAATAAAATAAATTATAGAGACTTAATTCAAAATTGAGAGAAAACTATAAGGACCTCTAGATTAATTTTCCCTTAAAAATATATGCAAAAATGATAACTCTTAAAATGATTTAAAATCAGACATTTGCGTTGCACAACTTAAGAATTGAACAATTGAAACTCATCAATTCATTCGTTAAGTTTTTTGTTTCCTCTGAAAAAACAATATAACAATGACAACACAGTTTGCACATTACAGTTACAGTTTAACAGCCAGCTAACTAATCACACGAACATTTTCAAACCACAAACCACCCCCCCCAAAACCCAAAAAAAAAAAAAAAAAGCCCAACAAAACCCTGTCCTCCGATTCCCCTCTTCTCTTCCCAGACAGGAAAAAGAATTTAGAATTTTGTTACCTGAGCGGCTTCATTTGAAGCGTTTTTAGTCCAAATAGCAATTTTTTCTTGCCTACTTCTGACATTCACAACAGCACCGCAAATTTCATCTCCATGGTCAAACTGTTCTCCAATCATTGCCAGCAACTAGATGTAACAAAATACAAAATATTAGTTTTAAAGCTTGTGGATTGAGTCGCTCAATGTTAAGAATGCTAAAATAATAGAGATTCTAGAGCATACCGTATATAACCAACATGTATCAGATTTTCCCCTGGAAAAGGCAACAGTCCATTTTCCACCATTAGCACAGACAGGGTCCTCCCACTTTGGCTCAATTTTGTATTTAAAACAATGGAAATCTGCTCCCACAGCCAACTTGCTTGGATGATGAATGTTGTTATATATACTGAAGGAAGATGTGTTGAACGAAATTATCAGCCAGTCAAAGCAAAAGAATATCCATGTAACAAGAGTAATGAAGATAAGAAAAGAAGATAATAAAATTATATTTGGTTCTGCATTAGTTTTGAGGCTCGGAATCATCGCCTAAGGCTAGTAATGTCATAAGATATGAAATCATGGCCGGTCTGATGGGTCATGACCGACCATGAAAACAATTTTTACTCAATTTTTATTTATGTGCGTCATATTCTGAGCGGATAGCATGCATCATCTAAGATTCAAGATACCACACTGTCAACACAGTAAGACAAAGGGAAAGTCAGAACACATGGAAAAGAAGAACAACCATAACTTCTTCCTTTAATATACATACACTAGATAAAGAATCGTAATAAGGAGTTCAGATTGGATCCAGAGAGATTAAAACCATCGAGTAGAAAGTAAAAATATATGCAGGGGTTCAATTCTTTCTTTTCTTTTATCTCTCTCTCTCTCTCTCACACACACACTCACTCATAGATGTCGTATATCTCTCTCATTAACTTATTGCATTATATGTTATCAATTCATGATTGGAGATTATCCTAATTCTAGATGTGGTTAATAGAGGGAAAACGCTCAAATTCATACAACAAATGAGGGAATGAAGGCAGTTTAATCCAGGGAAAAATGTTTAAGAAGCAGATAGAGGCGAATAATGGAACGAAAACTGACGTAGAAACTTGAATCTAATAATTACGCTATGATCCTCATTATATCTTCCAATCAGATTTCTCAGCATCCAAACAAATAGAATCCATCAATAAAATTAAAGAATGAAAACCAGAAACCTCCAAAACTCCTCAACAGTTGCAAAGGTATAAACGGCTCGGATAGAGTTTCCCCAGGCGACTTGCTTGGACTTGGCCGAGGGGTTATCGAACCAGAAGGTCCAAGAATTCTCAAGTGGATGAGGCTTTCGGACCATCGCCGTCGGTAGCTTGGAAGACGTGGAGTCATCATCTCGAACGATCTCGCCTTGCTCCTCCAGATTCTCATTGCCGTCACCAATTGGATTGCCTGTAACGGTAGGCCTTGGGGGCTCGTCCACCACCATTTTCGCTCGATTTCTTCGTGCAAACTGAAATGTTTTCGCAGTTTCGCTCTTTCCCTCGCTTTCTCTCACAGCGACTACCTTTCGCGACTGTTATGGGCTCCTTCCTCATGGGCTTATGGATTTTTCTCTCAGTTTTTTATTTTTCAATAAGTGCGATTTAAATTTAAAATATTATATTGGATTTAATATGTTACTGGCAGAAAATTTTACTTGCGTTCCTTAATTCTAGTTGAGGTTTTATTTTCGTCTTTTGGTTTTGCTTAAATTTAAAATTTACTTTCATCTTTCTAAATTGATTCATTAGTTTTTATTTGCTTCACTTGGATCCTTATTTTATTTTATATAGATTAGAGCCATTGATTTATTAAATGATGATATGGCGATGGTTTCTCCTGCTTCTTTTATTTTGTGTGTGGCGGACATAATCAATGACATATTCTTTAATGATGTCAAAATATCAAAAAGATTTATTAGGTTGTCAGTAAAATATAGTTACTTAAATTACAATAAAAATGACAGGAATTAAATTTACTTGAACTTAATAAATCATCGATGTCAATATTAATATTAATATACTCTATTTTTTAAAAAATATAAAATATTTTTAATTAAATTTCATCCCTCGATAAATTAGTTACCTACTTTTAAGTTAACTTTATCTTTCTATATTTATCCCTATTAAATATCCTATAATAAATATAAAGTCATTTATTAATAGGGGACTTTTGAAAAAATATAATGATTACACTTTGAAAGACTAAAAATATTTTATATTGTTAAACATCAAACTCTTCAAAAAATATTTTATATTTTTGAACTAAATGAGTATTATATAAAAATAAAACAGTAAATTAATATTTTTTTACTGTTATTTATTGATGTGACATTCTGAAGAACAAATCATTTGATTATTATCCTTTGCAAGGATTATTCAGACATTGTAGCTAAATCAATTCAGGGCATGAAAATAAAGTGAGGGGTGAAGTTAACGGATTAATCGGAAACCAACTACTCTCCCCATCTTTATATATAAAATATTTTTTAAAAATTTATTTTATTCAAAAATATAAAAAGTGATAATAATATTTTTAAACAATTAAATAATTTTATCTTTGTTTTAAAAAAATAAAATAGATCATTAATTATATATTTTTCCTACCACCATTATGATATTAATTATGATATTATTAGGAGTAAAATTAAAAAATTATTATGTTTTTATGTGAGTTCAACTAAACAACAAACTTTTATTGTTATGTAGAATTCAATTAAAAATATTTTATATATAAAAATGGAGGGAGTAATTATGAAAGTGAAATTTAATAAACTATTTATAAGGGGTCGAATTAAAATTTATTTTTTATTTTTTAAAATAATTTTTTCTTCTATGGGGTGTTATTATCCCAGTACGTGGTCTGTGTCTGTATATGCATATATAAATATATATAAACACAAGTTGCTTCATTGGCTTGGTTTATTTGCTCAACTTATAAGGTATTGGGCTTTGTAATATTTGAATTATTTTATTGGTTAATTCAAAACTAAATTGACTATTATTTTCATATTTTTAGCGCATATATGCACCTTTTTTTTTTTTTTTGTCAACATGTATCTATATATCTACAGGAATGGGTTTGGTGCAATGAACCTTATAAAGTGGCTCGGAAATGGGGTGATCTTAACTGTATGTTTTATGAATGGCTGAAAAGAAAGAGGTATGTCAAAAGACTTATAACCTACAAAGTACCCCAACACTTTTTTAATAAAAATATACTTATATACCTTTTAAAATCTTCTAAAAATATTTTTATCTGTTCTCGTTAAAAAAATATTTGGGTACTTTGCAGAAGGCTAGAGGCAATGGGAAGAAAATTTTAAAAGGTATATAAAAATATTTTTTATAAATATTTGGGTGCTTGCAGATTATAAGTCTTTTGATGTGTAACTCTCTTTTCAACCATTGGATAGAATACACAGTCAAGATCACCCCACTTCCCAACTACTTTACAAAATGTACCACCAAATCCACGGGAGATGGGTCTTTCAATTTTATCCCCTCCATCATTTCCCTCCATTTCCTCAATCTTTATCATTCAAATTATTTTATTAAATAATTTTTTTAATAATAAAATTAATGAATGGTGGGGATTGAGGAAATTGAGGGGAAAAAAAAATAGAGATCTCCTGTCCCAAATCCATTCCCATATATCTACATCTATATCTATATAAAAACAAGTCCACCTACAATAATGGGATTTGAAAATTTTATGATAAAATAAAATTTAAAACTAACACTTTTTAATATAGATGCTCTATCTGATTTTATTTATAAGTCATTTCTAGCATATTTTACCAAAACTAAGGAAAACTTTAAATTTCATTAACTTTATCTTAAAATTTAACAAGTTTTTACCTTTACTCCTAATAAATATTCTTAAATCTCATTACTAATATTTTTATTCAAAGCATTTAATAAAGGCAAAAATATAAAGAGGAGCATTGAAAATTAGTAAGTGCCTTTATAAATAGGATTAATTTTTTTTTCTCTCCCTCTACCCTATAAATATGATCATAGGAGTATAATATAAGGAGCATACTTCATCAATAGTAGAAAATATATCCTCCATTTTCCCAACTATACTGCTACATACATAAGGGCAGCCTATTAAAAGCCGCATCTAAAGATCACATGCTAAGAACATGAAATGTTCTGGCAAGAAGAAAAGTCATGTCCACAAATACAGGTACAGATCCTTTAGGCTCAAAAGACGTCCTTTAAGATTCTTAAAATGAAGAACTTCAAAATTAAGATTGGATAAATGTTTCATCTGTGGACAAAAATTGCATTTTGCAAATAAGTGTCCCAACAAGTCCAAAAAGGATATGACGCTACTCCAGTCCCTTGAGACTATTGCTTCCCTCACTGATGATTGGGATGTTGAATTTGTCTTTGAAGAACAATTTGAACAAGATGAAGATACTTGATATTTTTTCCTATATAAGATGAAAGCTTAGATGATCAATAGTATTTACCTTAGTATCCACCCCTTTATACTATTGGGCCTAGCCCAATTCAAAGCCTCAGCCAATCTCTGTTAAACCTAACACCAACAGGCCTTATTAACCTTAACCAACTACCTTATCCTTTACAAATGCCACAACCTAATGTCAAAATTTAGATATTACTCTCCAAATATGATGTCCTATCTCTGTCATCGCCTCATAGACACTGGTTCTTGCAAAAGTGTCATGAAACCTCATAGTCTTTCCAAAGAAGAATGGGTCCTTCACAATGAGTATTTTATTACTGCTGATGATAAACTTTTAAAGATAGATCTTATTATTAAAAGTAAAAATGGTATAAATTTTTTTCTTGAATGCACATACTAGATAAAGATTCTTAGAAGTCATCTCCTAGCAAAATATATTCTCATTGGTTTTGATGTGTATTAAGAAACCAAGAACTTGCAAATACTCTATAAGGATATTTGGTTCAAATAGTTCTTTAAAGAATACACTGACATTCCAAGTATTATGGAGATTCAGAAAGCCCCTTTAGGATATGAAATAATTAGAGATTAACTTCTCAAATTTTGCTATGAAAGTTATGATCAATTTCAGCATCCATCTCCTTTATGGAAAAATAGATATTTTTTCATTAAACGTCCTTTTAAAAAGAATGAAGAAAATCAACCCTACAAAAGCATCCCATTATATTCAAGGATGAATCCAGATGATCTTGTTCTAGCTAGGAAAGAATGTGCAGCTCTGTTCAAACAAGGTCTCATTAAACCCACCAAGTCAGATTGGACATGTCAAGCTTTTTAAGTTGAGAAAAGATCTAAAAAACAAAGAGGATTAAAGAGGCTGGTAATTGATTATAGCCTCTTAATGCTTTTCTTCAAGATGATAAGTTTCCTCTACCTAATATTAATACTCAGTTAGTCCATCTAAAGCGGGCCAAAATATTCTCAAAGTTTGACCTCAAAGTAGGATTCTGGCAATTGAGAATATATCCTACATATAGATACAAAATGGCCCTTTGCATTCTAAATGCCTAATATCAATGGACAGTTATGCCCTTTAAGCTTAAAACTTCTCCATCTCTATTTTAAAAGGCCATGACCTGGATACTCAAGTCCATTATCAATGTTACTCTAATTTATATCGATGATGTACTATTGTTTTTAGAAATTGACCAAGAACATAAGGACCTTTTGGCCTAGTTCTACAAGATTATTCAATAGTATGGGATCATGTTATCAACTCAAAAAGGTCATATTGCTACAGCCTAGATAGAATTTTTGGGAATGATTATCCAAGAGACAATATCAGCCCAGCTCACTTATTATTGAGGAATTATTAGATTTCCCTAATGAAAATTTATCCAGAACTCAAATCCAATAGTTCTTGGGTATAGTTAATAATATCAGAGATTTTGTTCCTCAAGTGTCTTATCACACCGGCTAGCTGTCTAGATTGTTATGGAAAAATCCACCACCTTAGGGTCCAGGCTAGACAAAAGTTGTTCAGCACTTAAAGCAAATTTGTCAGCATCCTCCTCCTCTTAGGATTCCTGACAAAGGATCGCACATTCTGTAGATTGATGCAAGCGATGATTATTAAGAGTGTTATTGAAAAAGCAAATGGGAAGAGACATTATTATGGTCATGCTATAGGAGAATTCAAACCCTCTAAAAAGCACTACCACGTTGCTTATAAAGAAATCCTAGCTATAAAAGTGGCATTGAAAAGTTTAACTTTCATCTCAACCCTTACCACTTAGTCATAAAAATGGACAACATGTCATTCGTCAAGATTCTTGATCAGAACAAGAAGATTATTTTTGAAACTTAACTTCTTTAATGGAAGGACTAATTTTCCTACTATAAAGTTATAGTTTGACATATCAAGAGAAATCACAATACAATTGCATATTATCTCATCAAACCCCAGAAAAGAATTAATCTTCTAGCACCTTCACCCAAACATATGTTGGAACTTGTGCCCTATGGCCAATCATTGTATTATGAACATTATTATTTATAGAATCTATCTTTTATTATCATATTAATTGCATGTTTATTATGATAATTGTATCCTTGGATAAACTATATTGATTCTCCTAAATGTCCTTGGTTGTTCATCTATAAGGGATCATAGATGAAACAAGACTAATATAACTTTGATTAATTATAGAGATATGAATAAAAGTTGTAGGCACTTAAAAGGGTTTATGGTGCTGGACCGACCTGCTATAAGAAAGCTTCATGGTACAAATCATAAATTTATCTCATATGTAACCATATCATTAAGCCCTTTAACTTGAGATCATCATGGATTCCTACATGATGACTATTGAATATTGGCATAGTCAAACGTTACCTTTGATTGAGTTTAGTAATATTCATATAGAGAAATATAAGTTGTCAAGATGAAATTTGTCCCTTACATTAATTGAGAGATATTATTAGGCCTCTCGATGAGTAAGAATGAGAAAATGTATGGCCATATTACAATGAAAATGGTTTTTTTCATTGTTATAGTTAGTCCACCTAAAGATCTAGAAAGTAACAGTCAGGTAAAAGAGAATGACAATTCCATGTCTCACACTTGACCGAAATTTTATGTGAAAAAAGGGATGTGATACGATTATATGATAGGTTACATCAGATCATTAATCCCCATATAAATTGGATAGTTGCAATGTCTTGCCGGAGGCTACTTGTGACGTGTGAGCTAATAGTGTAATTAGCCTACTACCAACTTCATATGAGCCTATAGGATTGCACACAAGAATAGCCCAACTTGAGCTAAAATGTCCAAATTCATTGAATCTGGAGTGTGTCTAGATTCAATGAATGCAATGTTTTATCTAAGGTGAATGAATTATATATATATATATATATTTGAATATTTACATGATATATATATATATATATATTTATATGAAATATAAAATTCAAAATTCATGTTTGTGTGTGTAATATATATATATATATATATGTATGTATGTATGTATGTATATGATATATAAAATTCAAATATAATATAATATGTATATATATTTTTGAAATATATATACATATATGTGTATTTTTATGTATACATATATGTAATATAATATGTATCTAATCTATATTATATTATATTATATTATATTGTGATAGTTTTAAATTTAATTTTATATAATAAATTAAATTTAATAACTAATATGACATGAAAGAATATCATATTAGTTTTATAATTTAAATTTATAAGATAAATAAAAATTATATATGATGTTATAGATTTTATTTATGAAATATATTTAATCTATTTTTTGCTGGCTTTTTAAGAGGAAGGCAAAAATCTTAATCTATATATATTATAGATTAAGGATGTGCTTTATTAAGTTTTTGAGAGTTAGAAAAGTTGACGGCCAAAAACTTTAAGAGCCATGAAACACCCTAGAGAAAAGAAAACTAACGTTCAAAGATGAACGGACATTGGAAGCACTAGCATGCTGTTCGAGTTAGAGAATTATTCATGTAGTTACTAGTAGAGAGAGCAGATCTATATAGTCAGCTCTTGAGATCCAAACTTTTGAAGAGAATGCACGTGAAGTTCGAAAAAAAGGTAACTATTCTTTTTATCTTGACTTAAACAAGTTTGTTTGATTCACATCAAGATAGGGATTTAAATTTTTAATTATTCGTTGCGCCTCCCTACCCAGCAACATATCCACCCTCTCTGCATTCTCATTATCATGCCTAGCAAACTAGTTTTTCCTCCAAGCCATAGTCTAAGTACAATCCCTAAAGTCCAAAAGCTTTCCAGAAGAAGTCTATTCTTTTGGCTTCACCTCCTCCTTCAAAAGACTCATATCTAACTACAACTTGAATTCTTTGATATTCAAGCTCCCTACCTAGCCATACCTTTTATCAGAGGTCTTATTCTAGATAAGCTCATATGGCACCTCTAATCCCTCACCACTTTATATGTATGTGTCTTAGCCTTTCCCCCATGAGAAATTTTTCATTTTTTTTACAAATCAGTAAATGAAGGTTCAAACCTTTTAAAACTTCTTGTCTAGTTCTCTCAATACCTAGATGGCATCAAGAGCTCTCTAAGGTCATTGAATCAGATAGGCTATGGAAAAAAAAATCTCTAAGCGAATAGAAGGCTTATTCCTTTTTCATCATCCATCACCCTTACCATCTTAGCAACCAAGGAAACCTTTATGTTGCTAACCAAACTTGTCTATCGAAGACCACACATGATTAGTCATCACATGAAAATTCAACTTCATGTGAATTAAAAGAATTTTTTATGTGTGATGAATAACTCTCCAGCAGTATATCCTAATCTCAAGTGCACATCACTTGGGCCTATTCCTCATCAACCCATCATTCCTAGTTACTCATCACCAGTTGTCCAATATGAATTTCCATATTGGCTCACAAGTCTTGCTGTTTAAAAAGGATATTGCATATGAATGGAATCATATGATGGAGCCTCCTCATCTACTCCTCCATCATTTCCTCTAAATAGCTAGAAGCCATACTAGATAGAGACTCAAACCTACCAACTATTTGTATAACTAAAAGACACACCAACTTTAGACCATCTCAAGATATGGATTAATATTCTAATGAGGACAAGATTCTCTCTGAAATCTCCTTTTCCAAGTGGCATCAAAAGGAAGAAAAGAGATGGCTCAACCTGTCTTGCAGTTAGAGTCAGTACTGTCTTGTAGTAACTTTGTCAAAAAGTTACTTTAAGAGGTTTGCTTTGTGTCATGTCCAGCTTTACTTTTAAAAAAAGTATCCCCGTTTGTCACCTTGTAATTATACACTTATTGTTCTTATGCTTCTCCCTTCATCTATAAAAGGGAGCCTATACTATGTTGTAGATCAAAACTGAATTGAGAAATAAAAATCATATGTTCTTCTTAAGCATGTCTATGTAAACTCTCTTATGAAAGATTGATTTTTTAATATCTTATTTTTGTCATACTAAAATTCAAAATATACTCTGCACTTGTTTCTCTATGAGGACCTTGTGTACTAGAATGAATCTGACCAATGATACATAAGTGTGAGCCTATGTCACTATATTTAGAGATCTAAAGATTAAAGTATTAAGGGGTCAAGGATCTTAAAATGGCTCAAGTTTGCCCAAGAGAGGCATTGAGGGGCCTTAATTGGATCAATGTATCATGAAATACTAGGTTTAAGGTATCTGGGACTAGGTACACATGAGTCTTTCCCCCATGGCTATGAAGATCTTCACCCCCTGGAGAAACCACAACCTGTGATGAAGCTAGAACTTGTGATTCCAAAATCCCATTTGCACAAGTGCAACTTTGCCTTGTATTGCTATGATAAGATCTTATAAAGAAGAATTTCCTCCCCTTGAGTGCAAAATAGATGACAGAACAAAGTTGAACCCTTATCCATTTGCTTGAGTTTATGAGAGGCTCTACCATATATGCTAACTTTATTTTTTTTTTTTGATTGCTCACATGTATCTTCCTATTGAAGGCAAGATTGTTTGAGGTATAATTGAGTATTAAATGTGGACACCTCTCCTAACAGGGATTTAAATCTTGGTTTGTCACGTTGTAAGGAATTGGCCCTTTCAGCTAGACCTAACCTTGTTAATACTCATACTTGTAATTAAAAACTAACACTTTGATTGTTGCCATTATTGTTAAAATAAATTTAAATTGAGAATTAATGTACTAAAATAAAAATATCAACAGGTAAAAATTTATTTTATTTAGTTTTTGATACTATCTCCATCCTAAATTATAAGACATTTTGGGAGAGATTCAGTGTCTCAAAATATAAGATACTTTAATAAAATTAAATTTTCATTAATAATTCTTTTACAATATCACCCTTCTCAATATATTCTCTCTCTTCAATATTCTTTCATAAATGGAATATTAAATAAAGGATATTTTTAAAAGTTTATATTTTTATTTTGAAAAAATAAAGCTGTAAAGTGTATTTAATGAACTTTATTGATATATATAATTTTATCTAAAAGTGTCTTCTAAATTGGGATGGAGGGAGTATCATGCAAAATTAATTGGTATAGGGAACACATCTAATTAAATTAGTGGATTAACAAATCTGAGTTGCTCATTTGGTTGTTTGAGAGCCGTTAGTTAGTTTAATTGATGTTGGGCTCATTAATTGATATATGAAATGCATCAATTAAATCTAAGTTCCTTATTTGATTGCTAATTAATACTGTTATTTTATCCATTTCATTAATTAATTAATGTAAAACCAAATTGTCTATTTTCTCTTTAAATATAATATTCTCAAAAAAGTGGTGAATGGTGTAGTTTTGAAGTCCGCACTTCGGCAAAAAATAAAAATATAATAAAACAAATTGCAAAGGTCTAAGCACGGAAATACAGAAGACGGAAACAAATTAAAACAGTAGCAGCGAAACTAAATCATAAACAAATTACAAGGAAATAAACCAGAAAACATTAGCCAATTCCCAACTGATCATCTGCTGAAGGAGAGTCCGCAATAGATGCCTAGAATCAAGAGCATCCAAAGCTAGTATATGAGACAAAGGAAGTGTTGGTGAGTTCACCCATCTAAATGAAAACACATCCTTATGAACATTAGCAGCCAAAAAATTAGCAACCTTGTTACATTCGCGACGCCTGAAAGATACAGAAAACCCAACATTGGATATCATAAAATTCAGGATATCAAACAGAATCCCTTTGCAGCACCATTCACATTGATCAAGGCAATGTTTCTGCACACAAGACACTAGAGAGGAACAATCACTTTTAAAAATAACATTTTGATTACCCAAATCCGCAGCAAGCATTAGAGCTCTTTTTAAAGCAAATGTCTTAGTCATGAAAGCAGAAAGGGATTTAATTTTTTTCAACAAAACCCCACTAAAAATCTCCTAGATAATTTTTACAAACAATACCAACAGCTGTTGCATTTGTTTTGGCCTGAAAAGCCCCATCTATATTAATTTTAGGAAGCTTGGGGGTGGGGAACGACATTTATAGATTGATGTTGTTCTGGTGTCATATTTGGTATCATTTGAGGCTTCACAAGCATCCCAATACTCTGCCATTGCAGTTTTAGCTCTGAAGAATCACAGCTAATGGGTCCAGCGTGGTATGATTAAAAACTTTTCATTTCTTCCTTTCCATATGAACCAAATCAGTCAGCATAAATGGGCTAAGGGCCTGTTTGTTTTAGTTTATTTCTGAAAAAATCACTTATTTTTTAAAAAGAATTTTTTTTGTGAGTTTTTTTATGAGGTTTGTTTAAATTTTTGAAAATAATTACAATTTGGAAAAAAGCATATTTATGATTATTTTAAGAAGCTACTTTGAGTGATTTTTGAAAATAATTTAATACAATAGAGAAGAGAAAGTACTATTTTAAAGAGGTGGGATATGTGAATATATAATAAAATTTTAAAATAATATAATCATAAATCTCATTTTTATAAAATAAAAATTTAAAAAGATATCATAAAATTTATAAATAACTAATTAATAATTAATTTTTTATTATTGTAACGAAATATAAAATAATATCTGCTTTTTATAAAATCTCTACAAAATAAATATCTTTTTATAAATTCTCTAAACTACCTAAAAATCACTTTTTTTAATCTTAAACAAATGAGCCCTAAATGATACTTAGAAAAGTGCTTGCTGTCGTTGCAAATATTAATCCACCAATTTTTAAAGCTAGAAAAAGTGCAAGGATTGAATTTCATAGAAAAGTCACAACCAAACCATATGCCTTGAAGCCAAGGACACAAGAATGGGCGAAGGATGTCTGCTACCTTCCCTGATTGCCAAATCTCAGCCTTTCATTTGATCTATCAGCTCCAAACATTTCATTAATCAAAACGACATCATTTGATTGAGCAAATCTAGACTCTTTATTCATAGAACAAATCCTAATCGTTAATCTCTTTTGTCCCTAAATTCATCAAATTAAGCCAGTCATCTTTGTCTCTAGCATACGCTTGCGATGGCTTCCTCCCCATTTTTTCGACTTTGAAAGCAGCGGACAAATTCAATGAAGATGGAGATCTTCCCGATCAACTACTTCCTCATGTCTCCTCCGCCACGCCCACTGGCTTCCACGATCCGATTCCCATTTTAGGATTCGATGAATTGATTTTTGCTGCCTCCGCAATTACAGAGTCGAAGCCTTCTGAATTTCAGCCGCAAGAGAACTCTTCCAGCAAGTTTATATTTTCTGCTTGTTTAAGTCCCTGTTTAACTATAGAATTTGGGTCAATATATATGTATATTTTCTGCAAGTTTCCTGATCATACCTATCTTCTAAATGCATTTTTTTTCTTTTTTCCAAAAAAGGCCAAATTTCCAAATATTTTCCCCTCATGTTTATGTTCATGGAATATTTTATCATCATAGTTGCACTTGACTTGAACTCCGCCTATGTTTATAGCCGGTCCCAAGCCCGGGTAAAGGAGGAGGGTTGTGTTAGGCCATCAACAGCTAATGTAAAATTTTGTTGAATCTATCATGAACATGGACAATGCACAATGGCGTCTTGCAATCCATGTAGCCGACCCCACCTAGTGGGATAAAGGCTTATTGTTGTTGTTATTTGTTTTATAGTTGCACTTGACTTGGATTTCCAATTGGTACTGATAATTTATAAATTGAATCTTGTGTGGCTGAAATTTTACTGCAGAGCAATGCCTTTTGATAAAATTATAGCCCTTGTTATTACAAATTTATGTAGATTACATTAATGCATATAACCTAATGCAAATATTGGCATTAACCTGGGTGAGATCATTCTCCATTGTATATATATATGTGTGTGTGTGTGTCCTCTTCACTGATTGGACAAAAATAAATTAGTTTTACTGTTGTGTTTATGTAGGCTATGCTATGTTGGTTATAATACCAGAGGTTTCATAAATGACATTCAATGAACAAGCTGAACTGAAGAGTCAATCTCATACATTGGAAAAATATACACTTGCTAGTTATGTTGTTGTTGAATATTTTGCTGAACCAAAATAAAACAAAAAATTGAAGGAGATGCCTTGTGCTGTTAAATTGACTGGACCAAAATGTCTTCTTGAACCAGAATGAAGCTAAAGATGGAGCAGTGGCCAAGCTCATGGGAGATATCTTCACATGTGAATAATAGTACTAGATTGAGAACCTATGTCAAAGAGATAACATTGTCAAAGTCTTATAAATGTACTGCTTGTAAAAAAATGAATTGAAATTTTTAGTGTATCATTTGTGTTGATACAAGTGTAGTGTGTTACACATGTATTATACCAAATTTTGAATAAAGTTGTATCTTATTCTAACGTACCCAATGAGACAAGATATGATTTTTCTTTTCTTTTCCTTTTTTGAAGCTAGGTTGGAGGTATCTTGTGGCACTTGAACATCCTACAATGAAAGCAGAAGAATATTATTAATGATCAAAGTAAAAATAAGACAATGGGAAATAAAAAAAAATAAAAAGTAGACAATGGGAAAAAAATGTTTTACTTCAGGTTTTTGTCAAGATTGAATATTCTTTCTTTTCTTGCTTTGCTTCTTATTGACAAAGTTGGACCTTCCTTGTGGTTTTCTGGAAGCCTGCAATAAAAATAATTAACACCGACTAAATTTAAAATAAAAATGACATATATGATAAAATGATAATTTTACCTTAGGCTTGGGTTTAGATTGAATTTTTCTCTTTTTCTTACGTTGATTATCAACCCAAGTCATAGATTGCCTTTTATGCTTTTCCCTCTCTTTTTTAAAACCACAGTTATAGCATACTTAGTACACATTTTGGTAAATGTTTCATCTTCAAAAGATTCATGCATGGCAAGAATGTCACTAACTTTTTTATTAAGTTCTATGATCCCCTATTGCAAAATATCAAAAAATCTCTTGATATTTTGAAGTCCTCAGATACTAATCTTACAAACATAGAACATAATTGCCTGCAACGCATTAGACCTTCCATCTTAGAATCAACTTGAATCTTATTACCTAAAATATCTTGAACAACTCCACACCTTGCTTCTATCCACCTTCTAATTATATACTGTTTTAGAAGTTGATCAACTTCTTGGTGTGTATATATCCTCAATGCATGACAAAATATATTAAACTTCATGCAGCCACAATTGGTTGAACTATTAGTAGTATCATAAGCAACTCTCTACTCTCTTGGTTTGGTAATCATTCTAACCACATATTGCTTTATATCACATACCTTATCTCTTTCTTTTATACAAAATGTACAGCTATAATTCCTCTCACGTTGGAAAACATCAAATATAACAGGAGTGTAGAACTAAGAAACTTATTGGAGCATCGGTGCACTTCTCACAATTAATCTAGGTAGCTTCTCACAGGTGTCAAAGTCAAGTTGTAACTCAGTATCTCGCTTATCATTAACTACCAATGCACAGAGTTTGAAGAATGTATTAATGTCAAGTTCAAGTTTCATGCAATCTTTAAAGACGAATTGATGCTCTCACTTAGTTGAGTGCTTCATGTACCAATTGTGAAAGCATATTTCATATAACAATTAATCTAGGTAGCTTTTCATGGGTGTCAAAGTCAAGTTGCAACTCAGTATCTTGCTTATCATTAACTACCAATTCAAAGAGTTTGAAGAATGTATTAATGTCAAGTTCAAGTTTCATACAATCCTTTAAAGATGAATTGATGCTCTCACTTAGTTGAGTGCTTCATGTACCAATTGTGAAAGCATATTTCATATAACAAGCAGCTCATTTTTCTTTTACCTTACATATGGAGCACAACCAAGAGTTTTCTTCTAATTCATAAGTCAATTGTAGCCTCCTCCAAGCATCCTTAAACTCAAATTCTTTATGATAATCGTACAAGCACTTGTTAAGATCTATCAAGAAATGTGAGCCATCTTTTATTAAGTTTCTCAAATGTTTCACACCATTTTTGCGCAATTGAAAGATGCATAACTCATGTTTAACCTTAGGCATTATCTCTTCTAGTGTCCTAGCCATTGGTTGATCTTGATTAGTGAAAAAAGTATGTGGTCGCTTTTGTTTGGGAGCCTGCAAGAATGTTTCAAAAAGCCATTTAAATGACTCTATTGTCTCATCATACAATAATGTTGCTCTAAATATTACCCCTATTTTGTAATGGTTGAAGCCTAAAAAAGTAGAAAGGGTTTTGATGATTGGTGCAATAAATTGTATCATATGAAAAAACATCACCAAAACAAGTATAATCTATTAGTATATGAGGATCAACCCAAAACATATTTGTTATTTGCTAATCAAAATCCATTTTACAAGCATGAAAAAAAGATGGATTCTTTGCCAATTGTTGTTGGAAATATTTTAATAAAGATCTAGCTTCTTCATACTTCATTTCTCGTTGCTACTTAGCCCTTAAATAACTTTGACATCCTCTCTTATAAACCCCATATTAGCTCTACCTCTAACTTAGCTACTCATCAAATTAAATGTAGCTTTTTGTTGAAGCCCAACATTATTTGCAATTTCTATGTCATTGTCTAGAGCTTCACTTATTTTTTATGTTAGGATCGTAAAGGAGGAGGGTTGTGTTAGGCCATCAACAGCCAATGTAAAACTTTGTTGAATCTATCATGAACATGGACAATAGATGTTATAATGTTAATGCTAGGTCGTTGCCTGTAAGTAACGTGCTGCATGGCTCGAGTACAGTGATAAGTGAGTTAGAGCCGCTGCATCGACGCTCGGATGTAGTGTTAAATGAGCAAGGGCTACCGCATCATTCTGGACGCACACGGCTAAAGAAGTTAGTCCATAAGAGCAAAATTAGATTTAGTACTTGGAATGTTGAGACATTGAATTGTAAATCTGTAGAGGTTGTAGGGGTTATGATTCAAAGAAAAATCAATATCCTTTGCCTGCAAGAAATAAAATGGCGTGGAGAAGAAGATAAGGATATTCAAGGTTTCAAACTTTGGTATACAGGAAAAGTAAGTGCACGCAATGGAGTAAGCATCATTATAGATAAGGAGTGGAAGAAGAACATTGTAGAAGTTAGCAGAATTGGAGACAGAATTATTTCCTTAAAAATGATAATTGGACGTGCGACTGTTAATATTGTTAGCGCTTATGCGCCGTAAGTCGGGACAGAAGCCAGTCTTAAGGAATTATTTTGGGAGGATCTAGAGGGGTTGATTCGACACATACCACATAGTGAAAAGATTTTTATTGGAGGAGACTTTAATGGGCATGTAGGGAGGGAAGCTGGTCAGTATGCGAGGGTGCATGGTGGTTTTGGTTTTGGAGAGCTAAATAATGAAGGACAAACTCTTCTTAATTTCTCATTGGCAAATGATTTTAAGATTGCCAACACTTGTTTCAAGAAGAGAGATGAGCATCTCATCACTTACAAAAGTAGAGCCTCAAGGTCATAGATTGATTTTCTTTTAATTAGAAATACAATAGAAGACTTTGTAAAAATTGCAAGGTGATCCCCGGAGATGCTGTAACGACACAACATAGGGTCCTAGTCCTTGATGTGTGCATTATGAGTAAAATCCAAAAACGTCAACAAGTAGTAGCACCAAGGATTAGGTGGTGGCAATTAAAAGGTGAGAAGCATGATATTTTCAAGCGAAATATTTTGGATAAAGGAATTTGGGAATCTCAGGGAAGTGCTAACATCATATGGGAGGATATGGCTAAAAAGATACGGGAGGTTGCAAAAGTAATTTTGGGAGAATCAAAAGGTTCTGGTTTGAGAGATAAAGAGTCTTGGTGGTGGAATAATAGTGTACAGGATAAAATCAAGTATAATAAGAACTGTTTTAAAGCCATACATTTGTGTAACAATGAGAAAAATTTAGAGAGGTACCGTATGGCTAAGAAGGAAACTAAGAGAGCTGTGGGTGAAGCTCGTTCTAAAGCTTTTGAAGAATTTTATAAGAGCCTTGAGACGAAGGAAGGAGATCAAAATATTTATAAGATTGCCAAGAGTAGGGAAAGAAAATCAAGAGATCTAGAACAGGTAAGGTGTATTAAGGATGAAGAGGGAAGAATTTTAGTTACAGATGATGAAATTAAAAATAGATGGGAGAATTAATTTTCTAAACTTTTCAATGATGGAGAGGGTTCATCTAGTAACTTGGAGGATTTAGTAACTGGTATAGGAGAACAAAATTTGTCATTCTATCGAATAATACGTGATAAGGAGGTAAAGGAAGCTCTTAAGAAAATGGCAAATGGTAGAGCCAACGGACCTGATTGTATATCTATCAAAGCGTGGAAATGTTTAGGTAAAGAAGGGGTGAGATGGTTAACTAAGTTATTTAATGTGATTTTATGATCCAAGAAAATGCCTGATGAGTGGAGGAGAAGTACATTAATTCCTATTTATAAAAATAAAGGAGATATTCAGAATTGTACTAACTATAGAGGGATTAAACTCATGAGCCACACAATGAAATTGTGGGAGAAAGTAATTCAGCACAGGTTGAGATTGGAGACAAGTATTTCGGAGAATCAGTTTGGTTTTATGCCAGGTAGATCAACTACAGAGGCGATTTATCTACTAAGGGAATTAATGGAAAAGTATCGTTGTAAAGATAAAGATCTACACATGGTTTTTATTGATTTGGAAAAAGCTTATGACCGTATACCAAGAGAAGTGCTTTAGAAAGCGTTAGGAAAAAAGGGAGTACGGATTGCTTATATTAAAGCCATAAAAGATATGTATGAGGGGGTAAAAACTAGTATAAGAACGCCTAGTGGTCAAACAAAGGATTTTCCTATAAAGATTAGACTACATCAGGGATCATCTCTGAGTCCTTATTTGTTTAACTTGATCTTAAATGTTTTGACGGAACATATTCAAGGGGAAATTCTGAAATGTATGCTCTTCGCGGATGATATAGTTCTTATAGCAGAGACAAGAGAAGAGGTTAATTGCAAACTTGAGTTATGGAGGAGGACATTAGAGTCGAAAGGTTTTCGTCTGAGTAGAAGTAAGACGGAATATTTATATTGTAAATTTGGTAAAGGACTATTCGACAATAATTTGAAAGTGAAATTGAGAGATCAAATTATACCTCAAGTGGAAAAGTTTAGATATTTGGGAGCCATTATTCAAAATGATGCAAAATTAATGGAGATATTTCACATAGAATTCAAGCTGGGTGGTTTAATTGGAGAAAAGCTAAAGGAGTGATTTGTGATCGTAAGGTGCCTAATAAACTTAAAGGAAAGTTTTATCACACTGCTATCAGACCGGCAATGTTATATAGTAGTGAATGCTGGGCTCTAACGGAACAACAAGAGTATAAAGTTAGAGTAGCAGAGATGAGAATGTTACGATGGATGTGCGGACATACACGTAAAGATAAAATTTAAAATGAGCACGTACGCGAAAAAGTGAGGGTGGCACCTATTGAGGAAAAAATGGTAGAAAATTGGTTGAAATGGTTTGGGCACGTATAAAAAAGACCAAGGGAGGCACCAGTGAGAAGAGTGGAACATATAACTTTGAGTCCGATTAAGAGAGGTAGAGGAAGGCCTAAGAGAACACTCTTAGAAGTTGTTGAACACGATCTCTTAATTAATAATATTCCTAAAAGCTTGATAAATGATAGAGCATAATGGCGTCTTGCAATCCATGTAGCCGACCCCACCTAGTGGGATAAAGGCTTGTTGTTGTTGTTGTTGTATCATAAAAGATGCAATAAATTGGGAGGATGTAAAGAGTGATTATTCTCACTAACAAATTCACTTACTCTCTATTTTCAATCCATAAGTTTTACAATCCTTTTTGCTTTGCAATTTGCTTTAGTCTCTATATGAGGATGTTTCATTTTATAATCTTGTTTATCTGGCATTCTCAGTCCTTCCTTACTACAAACATAGCTATAATAAGTAATGATAGACTTGTCCCTCTTACTATAGGTGAAGTTATGCTTTCTCACATTAAAGTCCATTTTACCTCCATAAATGGTCCAAAATTGATGTGCATCATCTAAACTTTCAAACTCAAGACCTATTTTAGATGTAAATTCAATATCCATCCAAATAAATCTACATAAAAATCAACATTAAAATTACATTTAAATATTATACCAAGGCTATAAAACAGGAAAAAATTATAAATATGTACAAAAATCATTAAAAGTCATAGTTGTCCAATACTACTAATCAAAGGTTGGTATATGAACTTCTAGCACCTATATCTAGACAAAAACACACTACACGCTTCAAATAAAGTAGTTCAAATTGGCAAACCAAAAGGGTTAAAAGTATTATAAAGGGCATTCTGCATGTATAAAACACTAGTTTCAAATTTTTTCTTGAAAATGGCCAGACTAAGTCATTGATACATTTGACATGCACAACGTTGGAAGATCTCAGTAATAAAGACACTAGACTAACAAACTTGATCAACATAATAAATATTGTCACACCCAAAACTAAGGGTATAATCGGCATGGAATATGATGTAGACTCACATTCCATAAGCCTTGATTATCTAAGAATTAAGCTAAATTAATGATATATGTGCAAGTTATATCTAATAGTAAAGTTCTTAAAGTTTTTGTAGAAATTTTGGTAAAGTATCCCTTATAACTTGGAATTCTTGAAATTTCCAAAACAACTATAGAACCTGCCAATCAAACTAGCAAGGAGACTGGCTCTATTCTAGAAATTTTCACAATAACAAAATAAAACTAGAATCTAACTATGGTGTACGTAGAGTGCTAATTTATAATTTACAAAATACAATATAAGATTTTTTTTTCCAAAAAGAGTCATCAACATGTACTTCCTCTATCCAAAAAGCAAGAATGGTCCTCAATGGTCAGTCAGAGGCGCAGGATCAGCTATAATATTTGAGACCAAAAATTTTTTGGTGAGTAGCATCCAAATCCAAATTTTAATAAAAGAAAATATATAAAGATAACAAATAAAAAATTTAACTTCAATAACTTAATGAAATAACGAATTATTCACAATTGAAAATAAATGATGATTTTCATAATAATGTAATTTTGAATTTAGATAAGGCAGATAGAATCACATAAGTGTGTATTAAAAATTTTATTTCTCACAAAATATAAAAACTTACAATAAACACACTTTGATAAAGTATTTTCAGAAATTTTTTTACAAAATGATAAGTTTAAATTTGAAAGTTTAGGAGGGCTTCATCAGAACAGATAACAAGCGTGGATACATAGTCTATGAGGGTAAGTAACCAATCAAGTGCGGACACATAATCCACGAGAGTAAATAACTAGTCAAGCACGGCCAAAGGCTATGAAACAAGCATGATAAGAGCCACGAACCAAGCGCTGGCTTGAAGCTTGCGAAAACAAGTGTGAGTACGATGCTCATGAATAACCATCCCTCCATTCCATGTGCATTAGCCATCACACGGGGCTAGCACCTCCAATAACCACCCTGCTAGCTGGATATATCATGGCACGCTAAAGGCTAATGAAACTGCTGTTAGCATCCAACGTTCAAACTCAGTCCTCCTTAATAAAATCAAGCATGTATGGAACAAAACAACATTTTCAAAATTTTTCTCTATCATTACCATTCAACCATTAATTCTTACTGCTCGAATTCATTTTTATATTAAACATGAAATTAAATAACTAGGTTGTATAACATAAATTATTCATAAAATCAAGACATAATTATTATCGAAATTGAATTGAAATGACATTTAGACAATTTATATAGGTATAACAATAACAAAATTTAAAACAATAGAATTTTTAAAAACATTTGTTTTTTCTAAAGTTTATTTAAAATGCTACCCACTCATTTGAGTTTTTAAAATCTTATGATCTAACTCCTACAACTTCTTGTTTATTCCAGTGGTGCTCCGAAATTAATCTAACACATATCCCGACAATCCTCTTATCACTATGCATATTTATAATTTTTCCAGGCTTTATTATAAAATTTAACAATCCTAGTTCCACCAATTTTCTCTTTCAATAATTCCTACAAGCATTATAAGAAGCTTTATAATTAACTAAATTGTATGGCTAGCATCCAAGCAAAATCCATAATTTTCATGTTTAGTTTCTTCACCACAGTTTCAGCTTTACTTAACAAGAAAAGATGGTGTCTAATATTAATTGAAACAACACCTAAGTCTTCCTGTAAGTCTTATGATAGAACCATTGAGGAAGAAAGCATCAACCTCAACCAGTGAAAGGGAAAAGGAAGGATTCACGTCACTATTGGAATTGAAGGAGTAGGAGGAAGAATCATTATTTTACCTCTATCAAAGTGTAATGATAGTTGCTATGCACCGAGATCTCAGACTAAACAAAGAAGAGTGTTAGTGCTTCAACTTAGCTATACAAAGAGGAGGAGATGGAGCCCGAAATTATTGATAGGAAGAAAAATAAAAATTTAAAACCAAATCTTCCTCACACACGGATGTTCAGTAGACAAAATAAAGGAAGGATGAAGCTTGAACTTGCACTCACTACTAACGTTCCTGTAACTGAGAAGAATGATAGAATCATATCTTCCTCTTCCACCAGGATAGATGAATAAAGATAAAGGAGAGGAATAAGGTGATAGCAATGACAGCAACCCAGTGATAGACTCTGGTGACACAGAATAGCATGAGAAAAGTGGAAAAATATTAGCAGTCTACCTCACAGTGGCTAGCACTAGAATGATAAGGCCGATAGTGATGATGATGACAATAAATAAAGCAACAACCATACAAAAACTCTCAGTCGGCAACCAAGTAAGGATGTAGGCAAGAGTTAGAGAGAGGAATCGACTGTATGAGGCTCTAAAGAAGTGTAGAATGTCAGTGAGAAAGAATGATCGAGATGCTCTTTTTTTATTCGAGTAAATGAGCTGATTCAGAGCAAAAGAAGAAATGGGAAAATTACAAAAGGAGCATAAAAAATTACAATAAAAGGCACAAGAAAATTACAAGAAAGAACATAAAATTTTTCTATAATTTAAAACTAAAATTTAGCTTAGAAAATTTAGACTCTGGATCCTTGCAAAAGTTTCTAGCATAATCTCCTATAAACTATCACTTTCTAATTGCTATAAAAATTTTTAAAATATTAGAAATTTTTTTTGTTCCAATTAAAATTTATGGTCATTACAAATAAAGCCTAGAGTAAATCTTTGAAATGAAAAATATAATCCACACCATATATATATTAACCTCTAACAATCAACAAAATAGTAACTAATACACCTAAACAGCTCCCAAAGCTTTTTTCCTTTTCAATAGTCTCAATAAAAAATTTAAAAGGTAGGGTTTTTTTATCATATTATAGCCTATTTACAACATTTTTGCACTAATAATCATAAAAAAAGCTACAAAAATCAAGCTTGATGCCTTCCACAAACTTCTGTAATCTTTCCTATACTTGGTAACTCCCTTAATTGAGCTTCTTCTTTGCCAACATGATGAGGAAGATGATGGATTTAACTTAAAAACCATGACTGGCTAGAATTGAATGTTAGAATGAACAACCATGATCTAATATACTAAAACAATATAGTTTTGATTAATGAATTATTTCTACCCATTGGATGAAATAGATGGCTATGATCAAGTGCACTTAGGGGACAACACCATACATCAAACACCCTTCTCCCTACAAGAATAGCAAGTGCTCCATAGTTTTTGCAACATATTTCATTATTCTGCCTTCTTCTCTTGACCATTGCAGTGCTTGTAGCTATCGCATTTGATAAGAGCATCTATTATGAAATGTTTCACCTTTAAGATGGTGTGTAGACTTTATATTTTTTACCCCAGATTTTATAAGGTTTATAACTAATGTGATGGTCACTTCTGCATTAAACACTGCACTTTTTTCACTCTATTGTATCCAGCATTAACATTGTAAATACCATTCCTTGTTGGCACCCATACCACTTTGTCCTCTCTTATTCGGTTAGAGAAAGGGGTTTGCTTTATGGCTTGCATAAACCCTTCTTGAACTACTGTAATCAAGTAGGAGAGGTCTTACTACCTATCAATAATCAGATTATCCATACTCTATCTTTTATGATGTTCAAATCATTAACTCTGGGAAGTTTATGACCTCTCATAGTAAGGAGCCACTCGTCTTTCAAAATTTATAGTTTTCCTATCCTTAATTTTCTAACAAATATCTTTTTCAAGAAATTTCCTATCGTCTATGATGCTTGACCAATACCACGAAGCTTTGTACCCATTTTCTATAGAAAGAAAATTAGTATTAATTTAAAAAATAGATGCCCATAAAGAATAAGTTTTTGGAGTAATCTCTAAGCATATTTTGCTAACAAAGCATCATTAAAAATAACAAAATCCTTGAAGTCCATATCGCCTAATGCATTTTTCCATCCCCTTGAACTCCCTTCTACTAGAAATTTGAGATAAGACTATTGAGTTCCTTATAGGATTTAACAAGAAACTTAAAATATGATATTGAGAAAATAGGGATGGCATTAATCATAAATTTGTTCATAGTTTCAAGTCTAGCAAAGATATATGTTTATGGCTCTAACCTTATTACTCACTTGTTCTCTAATAAAAGAGAGGGCTTGATGCTTGGTTTTCCCTTAGATGATAGGAATTCCAAGGTACTTCCTAAGGACATGTATGGCATTGATCTCTAGTTGACTACAAACTTCTTGTCTCACATTATCAGGAGTATTGTGAAAGAAGTGAATCCCAAACTTCTCTAGATTTTCCATCCACTTAGAGGCTTCATAGTAAATATTAAGAATCTCTACTAGCTTTGCCACATTTTCCATAGAAGCATCATCTACAAAGAAGTTAATTATGAGAAATTTCAAGACAAGTAGTACTCAATTTGATGCCCTTAAGAAGACCTACCTCTTGGTTCTTAGAAATTAAACAAAATAAGACCTCAGCTACCAGCATAAACAAGTATGGTAAAAGTGGATCTCCCCATCTTAGATCCCTAGTCAGAGTAATGGTAGCAATTTTTTCCTTAAAGAGGCAAAGAGTTGAGTTCACTAATTCAACACACTTCATGACAAGATGAACCCAATCATTCATGAAACTAAACTTAAGAAGTAATCGCCTCAAGAAATCCCCCTCCACTTGATCATAAGACTTACTTATGTCCATTTTCAAAGAAAATTTTTATTTACCACTATCCTCTTTTGTCAAGATATCAAAATCATCATCATCATCATCAATATGTGTGTCTTCAAATGCACTACCAAAAAGGTACCTATCTAAATTTAATTGGGTATCTACTAATGAGTTTTTTTACTTTTGGAATGCCAACCATATATGAATAGGGTCTTTTTTACCTTTATTTGCATCTAAAGTGTTGATATCAAGGGCATTTGGAGAGTTGGCACAACTAGAACTACTTGTGTGAGGATAAATTGTCATAGAGTGTTTCTCAAATAGACAATACAAAGTGACTCTTTCCTTATTCTTCATGAAGATATAAAGGTCAGGGTTAGTACAAGGAACGAGCATCAAAGTAATAATCAGTAAAGGATTCAAATTATCTTCTACCTCTTAATACTTATCATACTTAGTCTTTATGGTCAAAGATATCTCCCTAAGAAGAAAGTCATCACTTTCAATATTCTCATCTAATAGCTCTTGAATCAAAGCAATTTGATAGAGGCATGTATATGTAGTAACTTTCAGTGTGCTAGAAAATTGCAAAGTGATATCATAAAACACCTTTAAGAATTTAAGAAAAAACCATGCTTTATTACAAGATTGTTTGTTTGGAGGGCTATTACACTTAGGAGGAGCTTGCTTAGGGTAAGCAAAAGCATCTATGTTGTCATTAGGTCTAGCACCTTGCTTATAAATATAAGCAGCCATGCTACCATCTAAAGAAGCAAAGTCACTCTGAGCATGTTCTTTTAAACCTTTATTGAAGTAGCTAATTATAATAAAATCTTCATCCTCATTCTCTAATCTTTCAAATACTTTTTGAAACTTTAAAGTAACGTTCAATATTAAATATATGGAATTCCATCTAGTGCTAACATCTAGGCAAACAATACCTTTTGTGTCCAACATTTTCAATTCACAAACATATTTAAATCTTTACAAGCGAGCAGGAGATGAATGAACATATCTAATAGCATTTCAAATGGATTTAAAGGTATCTTTCAATTCCTTCAAACTATTATTAACAATTGGATTAAGAATATGTGTAGGACATCATAGTTGAAGATAATCACCATTACAAATAAGACTCCTCTAGTTCTTTAGATTCCTTTTTAAGTAAGATAAGGTTGTGTCATTATTCATGGTTATGGTGAACACGTTTCGTATGCCCCAGTCTGATAAGCACTTTTCAATTGTCTTGCCTATTGTATCACCCTTGTGATTCTCAACTATCCAAAAATTGAGAATCCTCTTATATAAGTTCCAATCATTATTACTAAGATGGGCTGTCAAACATAAGTAATCGATGTTTTGAATTGATGTCCAATAATTTGAAGTGAGGCAAAGACAATTAGTACACTTCTTCAACAAATTTTTCAAGATTCTAATTTCACCTAGATGTAATTTTCAGGCATCTCTAGCTACTGTTATTCTTGAAGGGATCTAAAATAATAGTTCTAACTCCTTGACAAATTACTTATTAAAGCCTTCCTTGTCAACAAGTCTAAATGGCATCTTATCACTTATGATGAACTCAACTAGAGCCCTATGACATTGTTTCAAATTGAACATGTGAGATACTAAGCTTTCCCCTTGCTTACTTGGTGTCACATAATTCAACATAGATTGCTTTGTCATTTGTGTAGCTTTATGGAGATTCTTAGGACATTTTAGTACATGCAGTGTTGCACCTGAAAATGTGATGCTGACGGCATGAGAGCGGAGGTTCTAGCCTTCGAAATGAAGACCCAGAAATGGGAGTTGCCAACTGTCGCATCAGAAAATGTGATGTAGACAGTGCGAGAGCGAAGGTTCCGGCCTTCGGAAGGAAGACCCAGAAATGGGAGTTGCCACCAAGATTTTGAAGGAAATCTCATAAAACTATTTAATGGTGGATAAGAATGGTCTACAAAATCAGAGAATAAGTTCAAGAGTTGGTTGAGTGTGGGGAAGGTGTTAGGCACCCTACAACTTCCGTTTGTAAGAACGGTTACCTAAAGTTTATTGTACTATACTAATATAGTTTTAAAATTATTTTTAATTATCCCTTTTATATTCATGTGTTTGATATAAAAATAATAAGAATTAAGCGAGAAATATTTATTCATTTACGGGGAAGACTTGACTCAGAATTTGGCTCTAAGGCCTACGTACCCTGCGGTGGGGATTAAAGTTCACGTAGTTCGGGCTAAGAAAATTGTCAATGATTTTCTTTATTTAGAATTTTCATAAAAATAGGAATAACTTATCAATTGCAAACAAAACAATTTTTATAAACTGTGAGTTGGTATGATTTATTGTGCGAAGATAATTTCCTTATTCCCATTTATATATTTTTTTGAAGCTATATTTTTTTTGTTATACTTTTTTTTATTTTGAAAATTCACCTTATCAACACAGAAAAGTATTATTGTTATATATATATATATATATTTAAAAAATTTCAATATGTCTATGGAGACTTATTGTCATTCGTGGACGCTTAAATAATTCAAATGACTTTAATGTCTTTCAAAATTTTGTATTGTGTTACCATATAAAATCTTAGATTATTTATAAAACATTTTTGTTTTAATATATGTTCTTTTATACATTTATTTGATATGCCAATAAAAGCTCTTATCACTCACAGAGTATGATAAAAACTCATAATCACCATAACAACAGAGTCTTATTAACTCACGATAAAAAGATTATCTTAGCTATTTATAGAGCTTAGGAAATCTCATAAGGTCAAAATATTTTTGAGGTCGTTATGTAAATATATTAATTGAACTTATTTTATTTAAAAAAACGTTTATTATTTTATTTTATTTACAAAAAAATTTATATATAAATTAATAATCACATTATTTGTGAGAATATATTATGATAATGCAATTATTTTAAAGCTTTCTGAAAATTCCTTGACCTTCCACACAAAAACAAACTTAGATATTTTATCGATTTGATTAAAAAAATGATAAATTAGTAAAACTAATTATCATGGAGGATCCTTGGAATCCATATCATTATATATACAAGTTAGATCTATCCGCTTGTGAAACCTTATTGATTTTTGCGGTAGATAATCATTTTAAACGCCTATGCGGATTTCTTAAAAATAATCTCACATGGCCAATAAATGAATAAAAAAAAAGTAGGATTAATATTATAATCCAACCATATACTCAGAACAATCACCATGAAATTACCAAATTCTCATGACCAATCAACAAATTCTCAAGACTAATAAGTGAGCATGATCTGATTGCTGAGGGCATAAAAAATAAAATAAAATAAAAGAAATAATATGATTTGAACCCGTAACTGTACTCTCATATACTCGTCTAACACATACAAATGCAGAGATAATTTCAAACATTCGTCCACCATTTATATATATTGAGCCAAGCCAAGATTATTCATCAACACATACATGTATTTGAGCTAAACCTGTATCACTCATTTAACACATACGTATATTGAGCTAACCTAGATTATTCATTCAACACATACATATATTGAGCTGACCCAGATTCCCTGTAAACTGACTGAAAAAAGGAAACACACAGAAAAATCCAATCTAATTCTCAACTCTAGATTCCCAACACCGAATCATAATCAAGAAGAACAAAAAGGCAAATATTCAAATAGGTAACATAAGCCAATCAATCAAAGTCGGAGTAATTTGGTTCATGAATTTTGAACCTATTGGAGTAAACTGAGAATTTCAAATCTTTCTCATTTTCAAAGACTTAAATTGCTTCCAGAATTAGTCACGAATTCCCTTAGTTCTTCTTGGTTCGTTCCCCAAAAAAATGTTCAGAGGCTCTAGACTCTTCTTGCTTGATTCCTTTCCGAAACAAGTTCGGCCAGCTCCTCCTCCTAGAACTCCTCTCAATAATGTTGGTTTAGATTCGGTCTCTCTCTGTTTTTTTTTTCAAAAATTCGGCCAACCCAACCCCTAGAAATCCTCTTAACCCTTTTAGTTTAAACTCTCAATCTCTTTTTTTTAGAACTTCAACTCAGTTCCCAGCCTCTTCCTTTGGTTTCTCTCTTTTCTTGGTTTTTTTTTCAAAAATCACCTTTCTGATTTTGGTTTTTCCCCCTTTCTCTCCTCGGGTTCCAAGCTTTAAATAGAAAGCAAATGATTACTTATCATTACACGTTTCCATCTCAGACTGCCATCCCTATTCTGCTCTTTTTGATTGCGTGCATCTCCTTCTTTTGCCCTTTTCCTTTTTCTTCTGTTGCGTCACCGTGTGCGCGCATCGCCATCTCCTTTCTTTTCTTCTGATTTCTCTATTTTTAGACCTTATCACTGTTTATCTACATTTTTTGCTCACGTCTCTGGTTTTCTTCGCCTCGGGTCCTCTCCCTCGCGTGTGTTCTCCTTCTTTCTTCCTCTGTTTTGCATTTTCGCCCAGATTTCCTCCACTGCTCTGATCTTCTTTTTTTTTTGTTTATCTCTTTGTCTCCCTCTCTCTGCATGCGTCCTTGTTTTCAGTCACCTCACCTGTGATGACTGAACTGATGGGTTAAGTTTTTATCCATCAGTTCATGTCATCCTTAACATATATTTTTTTAAAAAAAAAACATAGCTCCTTGGGCCGCCTCATCTGACGCTAAAGGGAGAGGAGTGAAACACTACAACGGGCCACGTTTCACTCTCCCCATTTACCCAAAAATACTTTTGTCTTCCTTTTTTATATATTATATATATATTTAATTAATTTCTTTTAGTGAACTAAAAGAAATAAAAATCCTAATCATAAGATTAAATTTTAGAAATTTTTTTACACTTTAAAAATATATTCTTAAGAAATATTAAAATTTAGTTTGTATATGTTTTATTATTATTATTTTTTATGGTTGTTTATTATAAAATTTAAAAAAATGTCCGGACAAAATACATTGTTCACATGCATCTTTTTAAGGATGTTAAACCATGCTTGCTCGGGTCACAAGCATTATCTAAGTTACAGTACTTGCATGCAGCTCTAACTTCTTTATTTGTCTCCTCCAATGCTAGCTTAGTAAAGTGTTCCCACACTTTTGAGACCTTTCTAATAGATTTTTTCCTCTTTTAACTACCTTTTATAACTTTAATTTTAGCTACAGCTGTAAGAGGAGGAGAACATTCTATAATAGTTGGAGGTTAGGGAGGAGGAGTAGGTGTCAAAGATGGTCTACGACTACAGAAAAATGTATAATTGATGCCCTATAATTGACATTTATTTGAAAAAAATGACAAATAAAAAAGGCAGAGAATACTTGATGGTTTTTATGAAACAAGCATCAAATATTTAGGCAGATACTTGACAGTTATTTAAAGATAACCGTCAAGTATATATATTTGATTTTTTTTATAAATAACCATAATATAAAACTAAAATTTACACGTCGGTTTGATAAACAAACGTCAAATTAATAGTAGAAAAAAAATTAAATTTTTTCACATACTTGACGCTTGTTTTGAAATAATTGTCAAGTTTGTCTGCCATATACTTGACGGTTCTTTTAAAAGAAGCGTCAAATATGTAATACTTGACGGTTATTTCATAATAACTGTCAAGTATTGTCATTTAAATTCTCTTTAGATTTCTTTTTCACTCTCCATTTTTGTAGATCTTTCGTCTTTAAAAACAAACCCAGAGCCACCGAAACCCATATTTCATCACTCTAACTACCAAAAAACACATTTTCAGTCTGGATTCTTGAGGGGTATTTGATTCTCAGCCTCCATAAGTCTCGTGGGCACTCATTCATTTGGATTCTCGGTCTCTACCACTCTACAACACACTCTCATCTCTGTTTTTCTGCACAGTCGGCGTTCCCTGTTCTTGTTGAGGTAGGTTCTTGCTTTCTCAATCATTAATCTTCATTTTAAATGAATGGGTTGTTGATTTTGATTTTCATACATAATAAATAGTTTTTGTATTACTTATTTTGATTGCATTGTTGTTCTTCTTAGTGAGTGTTTGAAGTTTTGAGTTTTTGGGTACTTAATTATTGAATTAATGGATCATCCAATTATTTTGCTGATATGAGGAGATTTATTAAGGATATGAAAATAGTATACCACATAATTACATTATTTTTAAGTTCTGAGTGTTTGTTCTGGAATTGAATGATTAATTTAGATTTATACTCCTTGAGTTGTCAATTTTCACATTACTAGTTTTTCAATTGATTGAGAATTGGCTTATGAAAAAATATTTTTGAGATTTTAAATTGATATTTATATAATGTTTGATGTGGTTTAATATGATTTTAATTAAAATTAGGTTTCTTATTAATGTTGTTACTATTGTTGTTGGATCATATATAGTCTCTCATTATCGATAACTTGATTTTTCTAAAGGCATAAAGATCTGGTAATACTCATTTTAAGCCGTTATATATACTATTAATTTTTTTAAATTATTCTTGAATATAACTTTATGTTATTGTTGTTGTGGATGCTATTGTTATTATCATTTAGATTAATAGAGAGAGGGGATAAAGCCCGAGAAACTCTCTTTTTCAAGTCGTTATGCTGCCAAAATTATTTTAATGGCTAGCATTAAAATATAATTATTAGTTTTAAACAAGATTAAAAAGGGAATGTGCAAACATGTGGTTAGTGATTTATTGATTGATTGATCTTTGTATCTAATTCTCCTACTATCTAGGAGTAGTCAAAGTCACTAATCATATTTCCTTCTTAATCTTTCTAGGAATTATAGATAAGGAATGGATGTCTGTCAATCGTCTATCCAAGGAATATTGGAATGGGGTGGTAAATTTTGTTAAGCTTGCAATTAACCATGCGGAGGATCCTACTAGGATTGTTTGCCCATGTTTAAAGTGCGGTCTTGTGAAGCAGGTTAGTCCAGATATTTGTGAAGAACACTTAGTGATTAATGGGATGGATCAAAGTTATAAGTGTTGGACAATGCATGGAGAGACAAGAGATGATATTGGTTGTAGCCAGAAGCATAGTGAAAGCTGTGCATTATCTCCTGATGATTTTGATACATGCACACTTAAGGAAGATTGTCTTGAACAGATAGCCAAAGCAGTTGAAGAGGACTTGAGGATTGTTCAGAAATGTTTGAGAAGTTGAAAAGTGATGCGGAGACACCATTGTATGCTGGTTGTAGTGCATCAAAGTTGTCAGCAGTGTTAAAATTATACAACATGAAGGCAAAACATGGATAGAGTGATGCAAGCTTTACTGAGTTGCTTGGGTATTTGAAAGGAGAATTACTTCATAAGGAAAATGAGCTTCCTTGTCGAACATATGACACAAAACAAGTATTGCAATCAATTGGCATGAGTTATGAAAAGATACACTCATGCCCTAATGATTGCCTTTTATTTTAGAATAAATATGCATCGTTAACTGAGTGTCCGAAGTGTAATGCCTCATGCTACAAGCAGAATAGATCAAGTCCCGTGAAGGCACTATGGTATTTTCCAATCATGCCTAGATTTGGATGCATATATAGTAGTACAGAAATTGCGAAAAGTTTAATATGGCATACGGATGAAAGGATAAAAGATGGCATGCTTTGTCATCCTACTGATTCTCCACAATGAAGAAAGATTGATTATGAGTACCTTGAATTTGGGGAAAAGAGTAGGAATCTACGCCTTGTATTGTCTACCAACGGGATGAACCTCATGGGATTCAAAGTAGTAGCCACATTACTTGGCTAGTCATTTTGGTGATTTATAACCTTCCTCCATGGCTTTGCATGAAGCGCAAGTATATAATATTGTCCATGCTAATTGCGGGACCCACGCAACCTGAGAATGACATAGACATATATTTGGCTCCTTTAATTGATGACTTGAAGATCATGTGGGAGTCAAGTATAGAGGTATATGATGGGTATAGAGAAGAAAGATTTAATTTAAGAGCTATGCTCTTTAGTACAATCAATGACTTTCCTGCTTATAGTATTTCAGTTGATTATATTTGAATTAATTATGGTTGATTAATTTTTTCAATTAATCATGGTTGATTAATTTTAGAATTTTATTGTGTTATAGGTAAATGGCTTCAGATTCTAAATCCACTGAAATCCCTCCATCAGATCCCGCTACAACTTCTACTGATGCTCCGTCGTCATAAAAAAATTAGAGTAAGAATATAACAATATCTAGCGAGGCCTGACAATAATGGAAGAAGTTATAAAAACAAGAGCTGTAGGGAAAAAATAGTAGTACAGTGGAACAAGAAAGGCCAAGCCATCAAATCTGCAAAGTTTATAAGGTATATTGGGGCTGTGGCAAGCACAACTATACCTATCATGCAGAAATCATGGCGCAAAGTTGATCAAGCCACGAAGGACATTGTTTGGGAGACTGTATCTGTGAGTTGCATTTGACTAAGTTATATTCTATTATAATATTTTAAATTGATGCACCTAACATATTTATTTTATTTTACAGTCAGGATTTGAAATAGACGAGAGTAAGAAGGATTTTGTCTTTCAAAAGGCTGGGAGGGCATTACGATCTTTCAGACAGTTTATTACACAAAAATATTTGAAAGACCCTAATGCTGAATTTGTAGCCCAAGTTCCTCCCCTATTACAGCTTTTAGTAAAGCAAGAAGATTGGGAAGCTTTTGTTGTCTCTCGGCACGAGAAGGAATTTAAGGTATTTATGTTTTTAAAATTTAAATTTGAGTGCCTTTTACTGAATGTATCTATGCATACTAACATGATATTTTTGTTATTGGTTAAAGGAACTGAGCGCCCAAAATAAGGAGAGAGTGGCTAAGAATGAATACCCTTACAGAGTAGGGAGGTTAGGGTATGCAGGCGTGGAGCAGAAAGAAGTGGAGGTCGAGGGATCGAATGTTACCATATCCCGCCAAAGACTTTGGGCATTGGCACGAACAAATAAAGATAGAGTGATTAATAACCCTCATGTGAAAGAGGTTGCTGAAAAAATTGTAAGTGTTATTCTTATCTATCAATTAATAAATGATTATTAAAATGCATACTAATTAGCTCTACTTTTCACAGGATTCCCTCTCTCAAGAAGTATGACAGGGCAAGCTTCTTGAGTATGAGGATATCTTAGCTAGAGCATTGGGGACGCCTGACCACCCTGGTTGTGTTAGGGGTGTTGGCTTCAATGTCACAAAGAAGCAATACTTTGGCAAAATTAAGAAGTGAACATTGACTTCTTCATCTGAGGTCCAAGAGTTGAGAGAAGAGCAAGCTGTTATGAAGTAACAGCTAAAAGCCTAGGTGAAGTTAATTGACATGCTATCGAAGGGGCAGATCCCTGGGAGGCTTTTGGCTGACGTTAGCCCCAGCGGGAAAGATAGTTACACAGTCCCTTCAGACAAAATACCCGAGGTAATGCATTTTCTCTTCTAAATTTGCTTAACTAATTTTTTATTTAAACAACTGACATTCTTCATTTATTTAGGGTGAGAATGACTACAACTATTTAGCAGACGATCCGTCACGTAAAGTAGTTACAACGGGACGCGTGTATAACATTGCCGGGGACACAATCCATAACCTTCCCCTCCCGCCTGATTGCATTAAGGTTTTCTTGCTTGTTGCAATTGACCCCAAGTATCCATTACCTTATCGTATCGATAAGATGCAGATGGTAAGAGATGCATTAGGGAGCTTCGTTGTATGGCCTAGCCACCTTGTTATGGTTGGTACACTAAAGCCGATAAAGGACCCAAAGTTGCCAAAGGACCCCTTGCCAATAAAGAAAAAGGTATATATGATTTATATAATTATTTAGAATCTTTAATATATATATATATATGTCTAACTTTTTCATTGTATAGCCAAGGGCAAGGTGTCGGGCCATACTAAAGAGTCAGCCATGGTTTTACAACATGTAGTGCCTATGCCTGTTGTAGAAAACAAATTTCATGACTCTTTTGAGACCTATGCTTTGGCTACGAGGATGGTTCGTCAAGTGTCGATTGGGAATATCATTAATTTTGATGATGGGCTATTTGGTAGAGCATCATTTGAAGTCGTTTGGGATGAAATTTTGAATGAATCCTTAAGCACGATATGACGACCACTACTTTGATGACTTTTTACATGAGGTAGTTCTTGAAGATTTATTAGTTAATTTCTTGAATTATTTATGTGTGTGAGTATGCAAGCATATTAACTTATATATTTTTTCACCCAAGTCACCTTTATACCTCATTCGTGGTTCCTGGTGGCCTTGAGTCGAAAATCAAGCTGGTTAATCCTCATGATGTCTCTCCCCACAATAATATTACAAAGAAAGCCCTTAAAAATCAAGCAAGAATGCTTTCGAATTAATTTCGAGAAAGGGGAGCTGCGAGAGATACTTTATTTCTCGCTCCTTATTGCCAAGAGTGAGTTGTTAATATTTGTTACGAGTAAATATTTTTTTTATATTTATTTGTTTGGTCACATGTGCTGTTTTTTATTAGGGGACACTGGATGCTTATTGTGGTTAATCCCATTACTCCAAAATTATGGTATCTCGATCCCCTTAATGGAGAGCCAATCAACAGGGAAGATATGGTGGTACTTTTTAATGAGTAAGTTGGATTTTTTTCCTTGTTATTTCTTTTTATTTTTAGTTTTCATTCATATATATTTCTCACATTCATTCCATAATTCCTTCTTAGAACTGTGGTGTTGTATCGCACTGCGACTAACATGACTGTGTCCCCTAAGATGATGGCATTCGAATCTTCAGAGAAATGGGTCACTGTTAAGGTATTTATTCAATTGGTCAAGTTTTTAATCAAGAAACTGTCTCATTATATTTTACAATTTTATTGATATGTGTTTTTTTTACAGTATCCATTCTAGCCAGATCAGAGCAATGACTGTGGTTATTGCTTAATGAAGTTCATGAAGGATATTATCACTCATGCCCCTACCACATTATCTGACAAGGTATATATATAAAATTTAATTACACTTCAATTATAAATTTTAAACAATTTTAATTAGCTACCTATTAACTTGTAATTGTTGTGACAATTTACTTACAGTACTTTAAGAACGTCTATTGCGTTCGTTATACGGCTGCACATGTAGAAGAGGTCCTTAAAGAGGTGGCCCAATGTGTTTTCAATATGTGGGTAGCAATATACACATTTTTTGGGCCAATTTTTATGGGATAGGTTACTTAGGTTTGGAACATTAGTTTGCAAATAAGTTGACATAGAATTTTTAGATTTTAACGTTAAATGTATAGGAATTTTTATGTTAATTAGATAGGAGATACTATTACAAACATTCATTATATTGCATTATTTTTGTTGCTGGCTGGCTGGTTTTTATCTTTATCTGTATCTTTATGTAGGGGGCTGCTTTAAAAGCAGCCACCATATTTAAAAAAATTATGCTAAATAATCGTCAAGTATTAATATACTTGACGCTTGTTTCAAAACAAGCGTCAAGTATTTGTAAATACTTGACGGTTATAAGGAAATAAGCATCAAGTATTTATGGCCAAACGAACTGGCAGGTTTTGGCCATCAATACTTGACGCTTGTTTCCTTATAATCGTCAAGTATTTACAAATACTTGATGCTTGTTTTGAAACAAGCGTCAAGTATTTATTCTAAAAAGTGCATATTTAATTCATATACTTGACGGTTTTTTTTTTCAAAAAACCGTCAAGTATTATTTTTTTAATACCGTCAAGTATTGTAAAAAATAAGTGTCAAATATGGGTATTTTTTGTGGTAGTGGCCTAAAAGGAGTTCGAGTCTCATTTTCACTAGTAAAAGGAGAAGATTGAGTTTGGTCAATACTGGAAGATTGCTTAATATCCATGACTTCACAATAATAAAATACAAAATATTACTAATGAGATTACATCCATAATTAAATAAAAAAAACTTCTAATAAAATATAGTTTAACAGGGAGACAACATCTAAGCAAGCATGAAGGCAAAATTTAAAACTTAATGGAAGAAAGACTTGGACAAAAAATTTGCTAGACCATGCCAAATCTCAAATTCATTTACTTTACCATCATCAACCTAAAAGAAGTTAATAAAATAAAAATAATGGATTAATAGATCAATACTTAAAACAAAGATGAAGCAAGCCTTCACTTCAATATGAAAATATTGGGACTATGGATACCAGATAGGCTTTAAGACAAGAGAAACCAAAACAATGCAATATAATCATCAAATTAGATGTATAAAAAATCCTTGGCTTAGAGTATTATTCTCCCAAAAGTAGGGAGACATCTTTGTATAATTTTAGTTTTACAAGAACAACAATCCCCTATAAAAAAACTCAATCTTAGCAAACACCATGTAATGTATACCTATGTACATAAGCATTTTAGAACATCACAAAACTAATTTATGAAAAGATAAAGTTATCCAACTCTACCATCAAGATGACATGTTTGGCTATTATTAAAATGAAAAAAATTGAAACAGCAGATCTGCACACTGAAGTTGAGAAATTAACATAAGCAAGTAGTAGAACTACCTTAGAGATAGTAGAAAGTGAAGGAATCAGAGGACCAACAATAAGTAACTCGAATCAAAGGCTAGAGGAAGAGTAATTTATTTCTTTCAAGCATGCTTGTAAATTAGGTTGATCAAATGAGATATTTCTAATTCTTTTCAAGTATGCTTATAGGCGATGTAAATGTTATATTTGTGCAGTATGTATTGGGAGATAGGTTGATAACGAGATGATGATGTTGATGTATATATGATTTAGGGGCTGTTTGAAACTATTTTTATTTTATTATTTTGAGAATTAGTATTCTGTAGAACATGTTCTGAAAACAAAAAAATAATAAAAATAAGTGTTTTTCTCATTCTTCCTTGTTCTTTAGAACAATAATCATAGAACACTTAAAAGTTATTTTCATTTTTCTGTTCTTCAAAACAATATTTTGTTTTTTTGTTCTCCAGAACACTTTTTAAAAACACGTTACCAAACTGATATTCTTGTTTTTTGTTCAGGAGAACAAAAAACTGTTCCCAGAACAGGTTTCCAAATAGGCCTTTAGTTACCATGTGGTTTGCCTCCACTGCGTGCATAGTGGTTGGCCTTTTTCAATGATCTGTTCCTTAATACTTACCTAGCCAGGTTTGTAAAGAGGGAATGTGGGACAGTGACACCTCCTGGTTGGGGTTTTTAAGGAGAGGAGCCATTGTCACGCTCCAAATATAAAGGGTGACCGGTATGGATGTGAACCACTTCACACATTCCCGTAAGCCTCAAATATGAACATGTAGTCCATTTTTAAAAGAAGAATCAATCAGACTATATAAAAATTCTAATAGTTTGATACTAATTATCATAAGAAAATTTCAACATTTTTGTAGAAATTTTAGCAGAACCTCCTCTGTAAGTAGGATTTCTCAAAAATTCTACAACAAATTTTTTTTGCAGATTATAGTATAAATCAGGAGTGTAGCTCCTTCCAGCCAGCAACTAATATACAAATCAAAATAAAGTCTATCAACAATATATGTGTAGCACTAATCTTTCTTTTAAATCAAAATACATATGACTTATATATTTGCATAAAAAACAACAGTGCCAACCAAAATTTTCATCCAATGTAGCTGTATTTTTTTAGAGGTCGATGGTGGGATCAGCGTTAGCTAATAAATCTCAGGCCAAAATAAGTTTTTCAGTGAATAGCATTCCTAAAGTAAAATTTTAAAATTCAAATTAACAAACTTTAATAATAGTGTAGGCTAATTAAAAATAATTCAACAAAATAAATTCGTAAATCTGTAATCATAATCATAAAAAATGAGTAAATTGAAAGAAATTTATGTTATCATTGTTAAAGGAAACAATTTACTCACATATAAATCAGAGTGGTATAATTGCTAGCCAAAATCATGTAAATTTCGAAAACACATATTAGTCAACATTTAAAATTTTGAGAACTCAACAAAATAGGTAACAAACATGGACACACAGTCCACAGGGATAAATAACCAAACACAGCTTATGCCATGAAAACAAACGTGAACACACAGTTTACGAGGGTAAGTAGCCAAACGCAGCTGAAGCTACATGAACAAACATGGATACACAGTCTACGAGGGTAATACTAACCAAACACGGCTCAGGCCAATAAATCAAATGCGGGTACAAAGCCCACAAATATCAGATGTGAGAACAAAGCTCATGAGACAAACTAGCTAGTTTTCAACCACAGCGTGCTACGAGCTAATGAAACTACCGTTAGCAAAGTGTTTTATTTAGAATCGTCTTAAAAATTGCATTTCAAACATGCGAGAAGAATAATTACTTCTAAAATACAATTTGCATTTTTAATATCAAACTTGCATGAATCATTTCAAAGTTCAATGTAGTATTTGTCAAAAATAATATTTCATAAATAATGTATAAACTTGCATTAATTGAATAACTAAGAATTTTTAGAGATTTATAAATAACTAATTTCATAATCTTCAAAATACATTTCTTGAGGAAACAAATGCATATATCATCATCCAATTATCGATCATCAATATTCTAGAAGTTTTAAAGCCAATGTAATTGTCACACCAAAAAATATAACGCGGACAGCGCGAGAGTGGAGGTTTCGACCTTCAGAAGGAAGACCAGAGAAATGGGAGTCGCCACCAAAATTTTGAGAAACCGATTAAAGGTGGATAAGAGTTGTCTTTAAAAAAAAAAATAGGTTCGGGAGTCGACTGAGTGTGGGGAAGGTGTTAGGCACCCCACAACACCCGTTCGTAAGAACGGTTATCTAAAGATTGTTGTGCTATATAAATATAGTTTTAAAATTATTTTAATTATCCCTTTTATATTCATGTGTTTGATATAAAAATGATAAGAATTAAGTGAAAAATATTTATTTATTTACGAGGGAGGACTTGACTCAAAATCTGACTCTGAGGCCTACGTACCCTGTGATGGGGATCAAAGTCCATGTAGTTCGAGATTGGTAATTGTTTGTGAAAATATTTTTTTGAAGAGAAATTAATTAGAAATAATTCACCATTTTGCAAATAAAATAATTTTTTGAAATTTTAATGTATGTGTTTTAAATTATAAAAAGTGATTTAATTTCAATCATTTTCTCAATTTTTGAATTTTTAGAATAAGAAAAAGGTAAAGGGTTTAAAAATTATATTTTTTATTTTTTATATTTTATGATCGAGAATTTAACTATTATATCTGTAGAGCCTTATTGGCTCATACAGTAATACAATTATTCTTTATATATATGGAGAATCCAAATTCTCACATGATAAAAGAGTTTAACAACTTAGTTTATTTACTTAAGTTTTTTTATTATTAATTTTTTAGTGCATTCATATATACTTCTTTGTTTTTTTTAAAAACTCTTAATCATCATACCTGCAAAGCCTTATTGACTTTTATGGTAATACGATCATCCTAAATATCTGTGGAGATTCAAAATTCTCACACCATAAAGGATTAAATATTATATATTTTAAAAATATTTTAATACGTAATTATATAATTTGTGTTTTTAAATATAAAAATTTCAATCGCTATACCTACGAAGTCTTATTAACTTTCACGGTTAGATAATTATTCTAGAGATCTATGAATATTCAAAAATCTCACATGACCAAAAGATTTAATGCATTAATTTAATTAATTAATTTTATTAAAAAAATTTATAATTTTATTTACAAAATTTATTTATTTATTTATTTTATAAGTTAATGATCATGGCATTTGTGAGGACTCATTATCCTTCACAATGAGGCAACTAAGCTGAGTATCTATGGAGATTCTTTAAATCTCTCACGACACCATTCAAATATTTTAATTAATTATAATTATATTTGGAAAATAATAACAAAATAAAATTATATGTTTAACCACACATTTAAAATCTCCATATGAAAATGATATTAATAAAATTAAAATTACCTTCAAAAATTTTTCAATTAATCTCAAATGAAAATTAAACACAAAATAATGTATGACTTTGAGAAATAAAGAAATAGAAATTAAATTTAGGTTAATTAATACTTTTTCATGCTAGAAGGCAAACTTAAATCTAACTTTACATTTAGCTTAACAATAATTTTTTTTAATATTAAAATCGAAAGCATCATGGAAAAATATTATAACTAAACTAAACTCATTTGTAAAAGCAAATAAACACGTGTTAGAGCATATTTAAGATACATAGCATGATTTAAACTTTCAAAACTTTCAAATTTTTTTATTTCAAATACTAGGCATTATCATCAAAGATCATTTTCATGATAGAAATCTACACATATATCTATTGCAAGAATTTAGAATAGGAATGAGATAACATAAAAAACAAGTATAGCGTACTAATAGCAGAGTAGAGAAGGGAGAAAGAAAACTAGCTACTCAAACTTCTTGTAGTGATAGAAGCAAATAGTTAGCTCCCAGTCACGCTTTTAAACCAGAATGCTGCTCTTTCCTACATGCAAGATGCAGCCTTCATTCTTTTTACACAGAGAAAAAACCTCTCCTCTTTTGCCTCTCCTCCTCTTCTCTTCTCAGTCTTTTTTTAGAAAACACACTCAAGAAAGAAAAGCCCATTTTCGTCTCCTGATTGTTGTCCCCTTTCCGTTTCTCTTCTTCTTTTTTTTCTAGCAAGAGCAGCTCCTCTTTCTCTAATCTCAGTTTCTTCCTCCTCCTCCCAACCTCTATTTTTCTGTTCTCTTTTCTCTCTTACTGATTCTCATCTTCTTGTGTCCTTTCCTCTCATTTTTGGATGCTCCTCCCTCTATTCTCTGTTCTTCTTCCTTTTTCTCGTCATCTTCCTCTTCTCTTTGTCTTGGTTTTCTCTCCTCTTTTCTGCTCGTCTGTGACTCTATTTTTTATCTCAATTTTCTCTCTTTCTTCTCGCATTCTCTTCTCTTCTCTTAGTCTCTTTCCTTTTCTCAGACAAGCTTCCTCTTGCTCTCAGTTCTCTCTTTCTCTCAGTCTCTTCTGTCTTGCTCCCAGTTCTCTCTATTTTTTTTCATTTTTCTTCCCCCTATTTTCGGTGCTCTCCTCTCTATTTTTTTACATTTTCTCGGTCTCTTCTATCTCCAGCCAAAACTAACTCCTCCCTGCCTTTGTTTCACATTCAGCCTTATATAGAGAATGGAAGAGGTGAATCATTGCTCTCCTGCTCCACTTATTCTTTTTTTCCTTCTTTTTAGCTGCATTTTCTGCATGTGCTGAAAGTTCTTTGCTCTGTTTCTCTTTCTTTTGCATGTGAGTGCTACATTTCTACTTCTTCTTCATTTCTCTGCTACTGATCCTCATGTGTTCTATTCTCCCTAATCAGTGTGGAAAAGATAATTGACAATGTGCTTGCATTTTCCTCCACTTTTGTTGTAACGTGTGCATGAACGACCACCTCTACATTTTCCTTCTTCACATTTTGCTGTAACGTGTGTCTCTTCTATGTTGTGGCTGTGTGTTTTGCGTTTTGTTTCTGTTATTTTTGCTGCATGGCCAAAAGTATACGTGCGTGTGTGTTCTCTTTTCTGTGTTGCGTGTATGTGCCTCTGCAGGTTTTTGTTTCTCTCGTGTGTGTGCATGTTGCTGCTTGTGTGTGCTGACTGCCCATTAGTGTTTCATCCAGCTTTCTTCTTCTTGTTTTTTTGATCAATAATACATACATACATACATACATACATACATACATACATACATACATATATAATAAGATTTGAGAAGAGAAAAGTTAACTCTCAAAAGTAGACTCCCAATATTCTTAAATGATTGGGATAAGTTGGGAGAGATCTTTTTTTTTTATTTTTTTAAATTCAAGCAAGATTTTTGATTTTGTTAAATTGTCATTATTATTTTTTTTGAAAATATAATTCTAAAAAAAGATTAAATTTTGTTTTTGTATTTTTATATTTTTTTAGGTTAATTATTATTATTTTTGAAATATGCCTGGACAAAATACAGTGTTCATAGTAATTCTTAAGAGTAAAATATTTCAATAAAAATTTATTAAAAATGAAAATAAAAATAAGTTAAGGGGATGCTATTCACTTACATGTTGGAGTTCTAAATTCTCAAAGGTAGCCCTCCTCTAGTTCTGGTCAGGGTCTCATTCTTTTTCACACCCTATCAAGATATAGATAAATAAATAAAATTTTAATAGATTTTCAATCTTAATAGAATTCCAATTAACCATCATTATCTAAAATTTAAAGCTAAATTTATGATTTAAAATTGGTCCAAGCATTATTGCTCATCTTTATGACTTCCTTCATAAAGCTTTAGCCATGCCATTCCATTTATGTGAGGTAAAATTTTTGACTAGGTATTTTATCAAACAACATACATGCATAATTTATCAAGTTAATATTAATATTTTCCTTCCTAAATTTAAGCTTCTTTGAAACCTTACAATATCACTAATTCAATCATTTCCAAATGGAATCCCAATCTACAATATCATCTTGCTTCCTTGCACAACCACAATATTCATTTAAATAGAAATTCCTCTTTTTCTATGCATGCATGTATAGTCATAAAGGGGATAAATTTCTCACACTCCAATCCTCAACCCACATATATCATATATTATTAGCAAGTTTAGATGGGTTTTAAGCTTAAAGTTTCAACCTTCTTCTTTATGTAACAGCATAGGTGATGGTAGAATAAAAAATAGAGCAAAAAATAAAGAGGAAAAACAGAGACAAGGAGAATGGAGAGATCAACCCAACATAGCCCATGCTTCACTCTGGCCGGCGACCACTGAAGATACGAAGGAGAAGAACAGTTAGTGATCACTAAGGAATGAAGAGCAAGAATTGCGATAAGCTTCCAGATTTCTCTTTCTCTCTCTCACTCTGTGAGCTAACTCATATGATTGAGGAAGTACGCGTATGCTTTGTCTTAAAATCACTTTATTTTATTTATTATTCTAAGGGCAAAGTGGTAATTTCTTGTAAGTTGAAACAATGAGATGATTCAAATTTATATGTTAGTCAATTAATTAAATTTTTAAATAAATTTTGTCTAGGTTATTACATTCTCCCCCTTAAAAATTTGGACCTTTGAATTTAAATTTGAGCTTACCTTAATTCTCAACTAGATGTGGATACTTTACACGCATATTGCTTTCGACTTCCTATGTAGCTTCTTCCTGATAATGATTACGCCACAACACTTTTACCGAAGAATTTCTTTTGATCGCAACTTCTTCACTTGTCTATCCAAAATAGCCACAGGAGCTTCTTCGCAAGATAAGTCTGGGTCTATTTGAATCTCCTGAGTTTCTATCACATGAGAAGGGTTGTATAAATACTTTCATAGCATTAATATATGAAACACTAGAAAAATACTCGATAATTCAGGCGGTAACTCTAAACGATAAGCAATTGCACTAATTTTCTCCAAGATTTCAAATGGACCAACATACCTTGGGCTTAGTTTATCTTTCTTCTCGAACTCATCACTCCTTTTATAGGAGATACTTTAAGAAATATCACCGACCATGAATTCTAACTCTCGATGTTGATTATCAACATAAGACTTCTATCGATTTTGAGCTGTTATTAATCTTTCTCTAATTATTTTCACTTTCTTAATAGCCTCTTGTACTAGATCTGGCCTAAAAGCTTAGCATCACTAACATCAAACCATCCGATAGGGGATCTACATTGCTTGCCATATAAGGCCACATATAAGGCCATTTGTATACTAGATTGATAACTGTTATTGTAAGCCAACTCCACTAAGGTCAAGTAACGATCCCAACTACCACTAAAGTCCAAAATGCAAGACCTTAGTATGTCTTCAAGTATCTGGATGGTTCTCTCAGACTGACTATCTGTTTGTGGGTGAAAAGCAATACTAAGATCCAATTGAGTGCCTAAAGCTTCTTGAAAAGATCTCCAGAATTGGGAAGTAAACTGAGGGTCTCTATCAAAAATTATTGATATTGGGACCCCATGCAACCGCACAATCTCATCAATATATAATTGAGCATACTTATCAGCATTATAAGTTGTCTTTACTAGAATGAAATAAACTAATTTAGTCAATCTATCAAAAATAACCCAAATAGAATTATGTCCATTCAACGTACGAGGCAACTCGGTAACAAAGTCCATTGTAATATTTTCCTATTTTCACTTTGGTATCTCTAATCTTTGATGTAATCTAGTTGGCTTTTAATGTTTTGCCTTAACTTGCTGGCATGTCAAACAGTGTGAAATAAAGTCTGCCATATCTTTTTTCATGCCATCCCACCAATACAATTGTTTCAAATCCTGATACATCATTGTTACTCCTAGATGAACTGTATATGTAGAATGATGGGCCTCTTCTAAGATAAGTCGCTTTAAATTTTCTTCTTGTGGCACGTAAATTCTACCCTTACACTTTAATATTCCTTCATGGTCAATTTCAAGCTCAGTATTACTTCTTGCTATGACTGCTTCCTTTAACTTGCATAACTTTGGATTTAAAAATAGAGCACTCTTAATCTGATCGATTAAAGAAGAAAGAGCTCTTAAATGAGCCAAAAATGCTCCCTTATCAATAATCTCAAACTTTACTCCACTTTGCTCAAGTTATGAATGTCTTGCACCAAAGGCCTCCTTGTCAAAGTCATATGTGCCAAGCTACCTATCGACTTTCTACTTAAAGTATCAGCAATAACATTTACTTTGCTAGGATGATAAAGAATTGTACAATCATAATCCTTAAGTAACTCCATCTATCTCTTTTATCTAAGATTAAGATCCTTCTATTCAAAAAAATGTACTTAAGACTCTTATGATCAGAGTAAATCTCATAGGTCTCACCATAAAGATAGTGATGCTACATCTTTAATGCAAAAACAATTGCTACCATTTTTAGGTCATGAGTTGGGTAATTTTGCTCATGCTTCTTAAGTTTTCTTGACGCATAAGCAATAACTTGTCCATGCTACATTAGAACACAGCCTAAGTCCATATGAGAAACATCATAATAGATTGCATACCCTCTATTACTGATGGTAAACTCAAGACTGGTGCTGAAGTTAAACATTCCTTCAACTTTTGAAAACTATTTTTACACTTGTCATCCCATTCAAACTTTAGATTTTTTTTTGAGTTAACCTTATTAGTAGAGCAGCTATTTCGAAAAAGTCCTTGACAAAATGATGACAATATCCTACAAGACCTAAGACACTGTGAATTTCTATAATAGTTGTCAGTCTTGGCTAATTCTGCACCGTTTCTACTTTGTTTGGATCCACTTGAATACCATCTTTAGAAACAACATGTCATAAGAAAGTAACTTTATCAAGCCAAAATTCACATTTAGAGAACTTGGGATAAAGTTGTTGCTCCCTTAACATTTATAAAACAAGATGCAAATTGTGTTCATGCTCCTCTAGGCTTTTTGACTATATTAAAATATCATCAATAAAAAAATCACAAACTTATCAAGGAATAGTTTAAACACCCAGTTCATCAAATCCATGAATGCTGCCGGTGCATTATTTAACCTAAATTACATTACAAGGAATTCATAATGACTATATCAGGTTCTAAATGTAGTCTTAGGTATGTCCTCCTTCTTGATCTTTAACTAATGATAACCCGAATGCAAGTCTATTTTGGAAAAACATTGTGCTCCCTGAAATTGATCAAAAAGATCATCGATTTAAGGCAATGGGTACTTATTTTTCACTATTACCATATTAAGTTGCTAATAATCAATACAAAGTGTTAATGACCTATCCTTTTTCTTCACAAAGAGTATTGGTGCTCCCTAAGAAGATGTGCTTGGTCAGATAAATCCCTCATCTAATAGTTCTTGCAATTGAGTCTTTAGTTCTCTCAACTCAAAAAGTGCCATTCTATAGGGTGGAATAGAAATTGGTTGAGTGTTTAGAACTAATTCAATGGCAAATTCAATCTCCCAATCAAGTGGTAGTTCGAGTGATTCTTTTAGAAATACATCAAAAAATTCTCGAACATCAGGGATTTGATCTAAATTAACAATGGGTTTATCAATGTCTTTTATTACATCTAAGAATCCTTGAAAACCTTTTTGTAGTAATCATTGAGCTCTCAAAACCGAGATAAGATTAGTAGGTCTTTCTATAAAACTCCCTTACAATACAAAAGGAGTTTCACCTGGAATATCAAATTTTACTACTTTTAAGTGGCAATCAACAGTATCATAGTAGGAAGCTAACCAGTCCATTCCCAAAATTATATCAAAATCAATCATATCAAGCATCATCAAATCAATAAGGGTTTCTCTACCTTTAAGAGACACCTCACAAGACTTATACACACAAGAAACAATCAAAGATTCTCCTAATGGTTTACAACTACAAATGAATTATCAAGTTTGGTAGGTTCTTTACCCAACCTCTTAGCAAAATAAGCAGACACATATGAATGAGTTGATCCAGGATCAAATAATGCATAAGCTTGATTAGAACACACAATTATAATACCTGTAATAATAGTATTTGAAGCTTTAGCATCCTGTCTTGTCATAGCATAAACTCTCGCCTGTCTCTGCGCTGAAGAAGATTGTCCCTACTGACCATTTCCCCTTCCAAACTTACCCCTGCTGGTTAAAGTAGAAGCAGTTCTAGCAGGTGAAATTGATAATGAAATAGGGCAGGGAGAAGATTAGATTGATCCATTGTAATAACCCTAAATAAAAAAAACAAAAGAAAAGAAAAGAAAAAGATAAATTAAATGATAAATAAATTAAATAATTTTTTTTTCTTTCAATTGATATTTTATTTTATTGTTTTAGTTATATAATAAATAGGAAGTAATGGTTTAGTGGAAGCTATGCCATATGTTACTTGGAGACAGGGGGTTTGAATCTTACCTATATTGGAGGAAATTTCATTTTGTTGACCTCGAATGAAGTTACCAAATACCCCTATCTCTTGTGCAATTTTAAAAAAATATCTATTGGATTTTTCTGTAATTTTCCCTAATAAACTTCATTTCTTTAAATTCCTTCCCTTTGTCGGTCAAGAACAGAGCATGAGGGGAGAGAGTGAGAGAAATCCTGAATCTAGAAATTTCAAGCTTCTCTATCTTCTCCATCGGTCTTCTCCGTCTTCTTTGCCTATTCCCATCTGTCGTCGGTGTTGATGAGTCTAGAAGCTTCAGCCGCCGCTGCTAAGAGTTTGAGCTGTGAGTTCTCCCAGGTGCGACGTCAATCACTTCCCTTTTCCTTGCCGTCATGTTGTTTGGTGTGCGTGTGGGTTTGAATTTCAGTTCTACATCAATCACTTCCCTCTTTCTTGCTGTGATGTTGTTTGGTGTGCGTGTGGGTTTGAATTTCAGTTCTCCCTCCTCTGTTTTCGACACTGTGAAAGGATGCATGGAACGTTCTTCTCCCTCTTCCTTGTGCAGTGTCGCAGGTTCTTTCTCCTCCTTCTCTGCTCACGTCGTTGCTGGTTCAAGGTAGGAGATTTGGGATCCTTCTTTTTGGTTATTTCTGTACTCCTAAACACGGTATATTGTCGCTGTGCGTGAGAGTGTAGTTACTCTGTGTGTGCGTGAAATTACAGAATTTGTGTGTGGTTTGTGCTGTTGTGCTATTTCAGGGAAGAGATAATTTAAATATGGAGTTGGAAGGCTTAATAATTATAGTGGCTGAGTTAAATTAATTTGTTTGGAATGGCTGGTATTGAAATAATTGTTAGGATGGAAGTCGAAGAGAAGAGCTTAAATGGAATACTTGGAGTTTTAATTTCTTTTTCTTGTGTTCTGTTGTTGCCGTGATTGTTTAAGAAGAAGATTTTAAATTAAGCAGGAAAGGCATATTAAAGCTTGGTAGTGATATATTTGGGTCAGAATTTTTGAATTTGGATATAAAATTTGAAGAACGATGCCTAAAGATGTTTGTTAAAATGTTTATTAGAGGGAGTGCTTGATTGTGCATTTCCTAAAAATCTCATTAAAATTTTTGGGAGACATAATGGATTTGGATGATATTATTTGGTGAATTGAGGTTGGTATTATGTAAAACTTTTTGATTATGAAAGTGGTGCCTAACTAGTTAAATCCTTTAGAAGTAGGTAGTTATAGAGAAATTGTTGAGTAATTTACTGGGAGATTTGAAAATAATGTGCATTCGGTGTTTAGAAAAAAAAATGTTTAGTAGGAGATTGTATTGTAATAGAGCATTGAGTTATGACTTTTGAGGGATTTTCATGTGTAAAGCCTTGATTTTAAAATTTAAAGTTATTATATAGCTAAATATTGGTTGTGAAATATTGGGAGTAATTTATTGAATTTACTGAAAGTTTATTAAATATTTTATATAAATTATAGGATGTTTGGAAGAGCAGACATTTAATTGAAGTTGAGAGGTGAGCTTTTAAATTTTGGGAAGTAATTCAGGTAAGTGGATAGCGTCCCAACTGAAATTTTTTTCTTTTCAATTAAAATTTCCTTTGCTAAAATATTACGTTTTTCTGAAAATCATTTTAATAGCATTAATGTGATTGTTGGATATTTGTTGATTAACATTACTTTATTTTGAGAAATTAGCTTTACCAAATTTGAAATGTTATTTGACCAATTAAATCAAGTTTGAACTTTGATTATGAGATTTTTATTTTATCAAATATTGGATTGATACAGAGAATGATTCATGCAAGTTCGACTCTGAAATTTTTTTTTTTGATTATTCGATAAATGCACGCATGAGCATTGGATATGAAATTTGATTCTGGCAAGTTTTAATGCCTAAAAGTATTCAAGCGAGTTTGATTTTGAGAATAAGAATTGTATCTGAAAAGTGATGATTTTCTCGCATGTTTGAAAATGGTTTTAAAAAGGGACTTTATACAGAACACTGGTTGCTAACGACAGTTTCGTTAGCCCTTGGCGCGCCATGGTACACCCAGCTAGCAGGGTGTTTATAGGAGGTGCTAGCCCCGTGCGATGGCCAACGCACGTGGAATGGAGGGATGGTTATTCGTGAGCATCGTACTCACGTTTGTTTCGTGGCTTCGGCTGCGTTTGGTTACTTACCCTCGTGGACTATGTGTCCACGTTTGTTTTCGTGGCAAAAGCCGCGTTTGGGTTATCACTCTCGTGGACTGTGTGTCCACGTTTGTTAATTGTTCTGATAAGTTCCTATAATTATGAATCTAATTATCTGAGGATTTCATATTCTATTGGTTTTTATTAAGTAAATTGTTTATAAATATATTATTTCATATATGTGTTTTCTTGAAAGCAAGTCTTATTAATATTTGCCATGATAGTTCAATGAATTAAGATCTAATTTTAAAATTTTACAGAGCTATTCTATTTTAAAGTTTCTTACATTTTTCGGAAAGCTGTTGTCTCTTTGACTCACAATTATTTTAAACTTTTTTTCTCTTTTTATTCAAGTTCTATTATTTATTGTTGGGACGTTATTCACTGAAAATTATTATTTTGATCTCAGATACGTTAGCTGATGTTGTGCCTTCCGCTAATCCTTAAGGGGCTGTAATATTCAGTTGAGATGAAAAGCTGAAATCAAACTTTTTTAAAGTAAATTTCTTATGTCAGGTGCTCCACAGAAGCTATAGTTAGGGTCCTCATCCTTATAATTTATACTGTGTTATTTAATGATCGGAAGAGAATTCCTTGCTGCTGCTACTGTTTTGTAAAATATTAAATCTTTTGTTCATATGGTTTGTATTGAGGATGGCTTAATTTATTATCAAAGGTCTTCATGGCTTATAAATTAAATTTTTCTAAAAAAAAAAGACTTTTGGAATATGGGTAATATCTCTATATTCTGTGCCAACATGTTCTAATTTCGGGGTGTGACATCCATGGCTTTAATTTATGGCTCGGCATAGACTGAAGATATAGACAATTTCTTCTCAAATGGCCTATTTGCCCACACTTGAAACATGCACCAAAAACTCTATAGCACAATCTCGAATGGTATTTCACACAACTAGTACAAGGGACTCTAACGTAACCCGATTGATTTAGAATTGACTGGGCTTAAGGTCTAACATTACTAGAATTTGGTCTCATAATGAGAGTGCTTACTGATGGTGAACCAAATGATCTAGGCATAGACTGTGGGGCATAAAAATGAGATTGACTTGAAAATTGATGACTCTTGGAAGAAGAATTGACAAAATTTCTCATTGTGCTCCATCTTGCGTTTCTTAAAAGTTGCTTCCTTTGCCTTATGTCGATTCTTGATTCTCAATGTGCTATCAACAATATCAGTATAAGTGATATCACGACCCAACATAGGTGCTATGTTGTCATGTATGTTGACCAGTAATCCATGTACAAACCTACTAATTCATTCCCTTTCTATCAATATAATATAAGAGGAAAAAGAAGATAATTCTATAAAATTTTGATCATACTCTACTATTAACATTCCTTTATTGCACTTTAAAGTCAAAAACTCTTCAACTTTTGCATCTCTGGTACTTTAAGGCAAATATCAATTTTGGAATGTAGTCTTAAATTCTACCCAAGTTAAAGAAGGTAGTCTAGTCGCGTGCAAACTTTGAACTGTTTTTGCCTAAGTCCTTGCTACTCCTTGAAGCTAGAACACTGCAAATTCAACATACTGAACATTAGGGCATCTCAAGGCCCTACATCTCTTCTCAATTCCTTTAAGAAACTCAATTGGGTCCTCCCGTGAATTGGTTCCCAAAAAGGATGGTGGATTTAATTTTATAAATTTTGACAGCTTTACTATAGGATTTTCCTCTTACATATCATGTGTCAAAGGGACAATCTGCTCCCAAATCGAGAACTTACTCATTCACTTCTAGAAGGAATATCTTGAAGGGGCTTAAGGGTTCGGCCACCCTAGTCCTGATCCTACTTTGACACCATCCTCTACCTCTTAAGGGCACATCATTTGTTAGAGAAATTCTACCAGAGGCTCTATTACTAGTGGAGCTCTTGGTAGATATTCAATGTCTGGGTGGCATATTTCATTATATAAAGAAACAAAAGAAATATTTAACTCAAAATGGAATTTTATATATAGCAAAGAAATCAATAACAAGAAACCAACAATGTTCGAAAACTTCCTATAGAACTTTCAATGATGCCTCAATTATAATTATGCCCGGTTCATAATGATATTTGAGATCTCACTAAAAAGTTCTTGCTCTACATAGCTATTTATAAAAACATTGGCTCTGATACCAAAACTATCGTCCCAAAAATAAAAGTTGATCGGTATGGGTGTAAAACACTTCACACATCTTTGTAAACCTCAAATATGAAAATGCAGTCCATTTTTAGAAGAAGAATCAATCAAACTATAAAAAAATTCTAATAGTTTGATACTAATTGTCATAAGAAAATTTCAACATTTTTGTAGAAATTTTAGCAGAACTTCATCTGTAACTAAGATCTCCCAAAATTCTACAACAAATTTTTTTTTACAGATTATAGTATAAATCAAGAGCATAGCTTCTTCCAGCCAGCAACTAGTATACAAATGAAAATAAAGTCTATCAACAATTTATGTGGAGCACTAATCTTTCTTTTAAATCAAAATACATACAACTTATATATTTACATTAAAAATAATAAACACGTAAACCTGTAATAGATTTCCTATCTTCCATGTTAGTGACCCAATCAACATCGATCTGTAAAAACATTAAGTTCTAATTGTAGGAAAGGTTGGACATGTAACCTAAGTTTGTAGGCTCCTTTAAGATATCTTAGTGTCCTAACAGCTTGAAAATAGTAGAAAGAATCACATTTAAGAACTAAAATAAATTATTTATAGATAAAGACTAACAATAAGTCTCATTCTAGAAGGAAAACAAAGAGCCACATTATTGGTCCTTGTTTGTAAATAATTTACTTAAGTGATTCTAGAATGTAATTCTCCCAAATAGTATTTGCAGGCTTAGACATGAACTGACTCAACTTATTCATAGGAAAGGTAATATATGGCCTAGTAGTAGTAAGGTACTGCAAAGCTCTCAATGACTTGGTGATAAACAATAGCATCACCTGGAGGTTTTCCATTAGATATTGAGATTTGCCTATCAGTAATTATTGTACCAATCAAAATTTCCACCCAATGTAGCTATATTACCTTTCAGAGGTCGATGGTGGGATCAGCATCAGCTAATAAATCTCAGGCCAAAACAAGTTTTCCAATAAATAGCATTCCCAAAGTGAAATTTTAAAATTTAAATTAACAAACTCTAATAATAGTGTAAACTAATTAAAAATAATTCAAAAAAATAACTCATAAATTTGTAATCATAATCATAAAAAATGAGTAAATTGAAAGCAATTTATGTTATCATTGTTAAAGGAAACAATTTACTCACATATAAATCAAAGTGGTATAAATGCTAGCCAAAATTATGTAAATTTTGAAAACACATGTTAGTCAACATTTAAAATTTTGAGAAGTCAACAAAACAGGTAACAAATGTGGACACACAGTCCACGAGGGTAAATAACCAATTGCAACTTATACCATAAAAATAAACGTAGACACACAATCTATGAGGGTAAGTAACTAAACACAGCCGAAGCTATGAGAACAAACATTAACACATAGTCCACAAGGATAATACTAACCAAACATAGCTCAGGCCATAAAATCAAACGTGGGCTAATGGAACTGCTATTAGCAATTGTGTTCTGTTTAGAGTCGTCTTAAAAATTACATTTCAAACATGCGAGAAGAATAATTACTTCTAAAATATAATTTGCATTTTTAATATCAAACTCGCATGAATCATTTCAAAGTTCAATGTAGTACTTGTCAAAAATAATATTTCATAAATAATGTATAAACCTGCGGTAATTGAATAACAAAGAATTTTTAGAGATTTATAAACAACTAATTTTATAATCTTCAAAATACATTTCTTGAGGAAACAAATGCACATATCATCATTCAATTATTGATCATCAATATTCCAGAAGTTTCAAAGCCAATGTAATTCCTAAGAATAAAATATTTCAATAAAAATTTATTGAAAATGAAAATAAAAATAAGTTAAGGGGATGCTATTCATTTATATGTTGGAGTTCTAAATTCTCAAAGGTATCCCTCCTTTAGTTCTGGTCAGGGTCTCATTCTTTCTCACACCCTATCATGATATAGATAAATAAATAAAATTTTAATAGATTTCCAATCTTAATAGAATTTTAATTAACCATCATCTAAAATTTAAAGCCAAATTTATGATTTAAAATTGGTCCAAGCATTATCACTCATCTTTATGACTTCCTTCATAAAACTTTAGCCATGCCATTCTATTTCTTTGAGGTAAAATTTTCTATTAAGTATTTTATCAAACAACATACATGCATAATTTGTCAAGTTAATATTAATATTTTCCTTCCTAAATTTCAGCTTCTTTGAAACCTTACAATATCACCAATTCAATCATTTTTAAATGGAATCCCAATCTATAATATCATCTTGCCTCCTTGCAAGACCACAATATTCATTTAAATAGAAATACCTCTTTTTCTATGCATACACGTACAGTCACAGAGGGGATAAATGAAAAATTTTTATATATTATTACCAAGTTTAGATGGGTTTCAAGCTTAAATTTTCAACCTTCTTTCTATAATCGCATAGGTGATGGTAGAGCAAAAATAAAGTGTTGTAGCTCCACACATATAGCAGTGACAGCAACACACACTCACATGTATAGCCAATCCATAAATAGAAGGTCTAAAAATCCCTCACCTCAACTTGACTAGCCTAGACAATGATGAACAGCAGAGGAGGAAGAAGAAGACCCTTAAATACTGAACAGAAGAGAAAGCCAACGTTGCACATATTATGGGAAGGAGAAAAGTGAAGCTTGCAGGAGAACTAGGGAGTAGAAAAACTAGACGCTACTCACAAACAAAACACAACAAATGAATCAATAGCAACAACCTAGACTCACTACAGCATCACCGTAGCTTTACAATTCGGTCTCTCGTCCCAAAAGCCACTCAAAGGTGATGACACAGATAGAAACAGTAAAAAATGAAGAGGAAAAATAGAGGCAAGGAGCATAGAGAAATCAACCCAACGTAACCTAAGCTTCACTCTGGTCAGTGACTACTAAAGATACAAAGGAGAAGAACAGTTGGTGATCACTGAAGAATGAAGAGCAAGAATCGTGATAAGCTTCCAAATTTCTCTTTCTCTCTCTTACTTTGTGAACCGACTCATATGGCCGAGGGAGTACACGTATGCTCTGTCTTAAACTCACTTATTTTATTTATTATTCTAAGGGCAAAGTGGTAATTTCTTATAGGCTGAAACAATGAGATGATTCAGATTTATATGTTAGTCAATTAATTAAATTTTTAAATAAATTTTTTTCTGGGTTGTTACAGCCATAGTTTGGGCTTGGGCTCTGTATCTTTGGCTGGGTACATCTTAAGCACTGCAAATGCTTGTTTAGTCTAGCATGTGGGCTAGACTGTATTTAAGCCTATGGTTTTAGTTAGTAGAATAAGGATGGATGGAGTAATAAGAGAGATTTTTGGTATTGCATATTGACATGTTATGAACTATTTTTTATGAAATTCTTATATTATAACTGAATGATTCTTATGTACTCACTTATATAATTGATTGTATAATTGTGTGATTATAGTTTGTGCATGTATGGTTAAACTTTGAATTACTGAGACGTTAGTGCTCACTCATTTTTTAACATTTTCTAGGTGAAGGCCAGAGTAAGAATCAAGGGAAGGCACCAGAGGAGTAAGCCTTTAGCTCTCATACTCCTTGCAACATATGCAGGACTGCATTTACTTTTTGCCATGACTTTAGGACCTTTATCATTTTTGGACTATATTACTTTCTTTTTAATTGCTTTTATTGTTATTGGATGGTAGTCCACCATAAACTGGTTTGATTTGAGATTTTTAGAATTTGGTTATATTTTAATTATGATGTAAAAAAAACGTTATGCTTAGAATTAGATAAAATAAATGGAGCCTTTGTTCCTCAACAATTGTTTGTTAAGTTTCTAGATCATAGGATAGGTGTTACATTGTGCAAGACTACAAGCAAGTGACCAAACTGTGTGAGCCTGTGAGGGACCAAACTTTAAGTTGTTATTAGCTTAACTTGTTATTATAAAATTAGTAAATTAATTATAATTATATTAAATAAATTTAATAGGATCAGATTGGACTAAGTGATTGAGATGCTCAATTTTCTATCTAGTCCAACCTAAAGTAATAGCTTGATCTTTTTAGTCTTTTTAGTCTTGAAGGACTAATTTTTAAAAGGACTGAATAAGACTGGACCTTCTTAGGTTGGATCAGGTCGGACGGGACCAGAAGACTTCTGCATAGGCTTAATTATCATGAATAGGACAACCAGGTACAAAGGCACTCTAAGTTGGGGAGACACATATCTAGATACGACTTCATCCTCATAACTAACAATTTTGAGATAATCTTGTAGCAAAAATTACAAAGACCAGTGTGATGGAATTAGGAGATGTGTTCAAGTTTGTCAACTTTCGGAATTAATGTAATATTAATGTCATTAATCTCCAAAATATCAAGTTAACCCTCAAAAATTTTTTTAACAACATTATAAACACTGTCCCCAACCTCTCCCCAGGAAGCATGATAAAAATTACCAGAGAATCCACCTGGCCCTGGTGCCTTAAAGCCTCCCAGACTGAAAGCAGCTTCGCGATCCTCCTCCCGTGGGATAGGATGCGATAACATCCTGCTCATCCCCTCATCAATTTTAACATCAATAGCATCTAGAGCCTTATCCATGCTTGGATTACCAGAAGTAGTGAACAATTAATTGTTCGAAGAAAGCCGAAATATTATTTGCAAGCTCCCCTTCCTCTTCTAGCCGTAAGATACTGTTTCTCCGCCGTCTGAGAATATATAGTAGATAAATGGAAGAATTTGGAATTACGAGCCCCCGCTTTTCACTAAATATGAATCACTCGTTGAATATCTATTTCTGTTCTTAAATTTATTATTATTTATTTTACTGGCCATGTGACTTAGGAGTTTCTTTGGCCAGAACTTAGGAGTTAGGAGTACTCTTTGCCAACAAGCTATTAAATCATCTTATCTGATGTTTAATAAATCAATTAAATTAAAGTAATCTTTGCCATTAAATTAATCAGACCATATTCTATATAGTATATGCGCGAGATCTTTTTTTTTATTTATTCTTTTTATCACATTATTTTCAGGTGCGAAAATTTCTTTATATGTTCAATTCCTTAATTATATTATAGTAATTTTTATTTATTCCAAATACGTCGCGTATTAATTAGTAACAGAAGTTTTAGCTGCTTTTACAATTATTGAAGACAAGATCTACAAATCAGAGCCAGCAAATTTACAACTGTCAATTGTAATTTATTGTGACTCGAGATAGTCATTATGGCAAAAGATATGCTAATATTGTATTAATTTGATAATTTGAATTTAAATTTAAATAGAATAGTAGAAAAGAGATTATCTTAGTGCAATATCTTTTTTGATCTTGGCCATCGAAAAACGATCGCTTTATATACAGTTCATCAATGAAGAGATTAAATACTTTCTAAAATCACAACTCATCTTTCTTCGCTCTTTCTACCTGAATCACGATCCAGAACTGAAACTACCTTCGTACTGCATACCTTCAACAATGATCATCAAAAAACGTCGTGTCGGAGCTGAACTATGTTTTCCGCCGGCCAAGAAGCCGGGGATATCCAAGCCTTCCCTTGATCATCAACGTCCAAACCTGAAGATGGACGTCGCAGCAACGTACTACCCAAAGCCCATCCCCGGCAAACCCTTAGGGGAAGACTCCTACTTTATTTGCGCCCGCCGTAACGTCATCGGCATCGCAGACGGCGTCGGCGGCTGGGTCCGGAAAGGCATTGACGCCGGCCAATACGCCCGCGAGCTCATGCAAAACGCAGCGTTCTACGCCCTACACCAACCCAGAGAATCCGTCAACCCTAGAACTGTACTGGATGAGGCCTTCCATGACACAAAAAGCCAGGGTTCATCCACCGCCTGCATCGCCACTCTAAAACAAAACCCTAAGAAACAGTACTTGCATGCTGTGAACGTCGGAGACAGTGGGTTCATGCTCTTCAGAAACAACAAGTTAGTGTTCCGGTCGCCGACGCAACAGCACCAGTTCAACAGGCCATATCAGCTGGGGAATAGTAAGAACAGCGACACGCCGGAGAAAGCCGAGGAATTCAAGGTGGAAGTCAAGGCCAGAGATATAGTGGTGTTTGGGACAGATGGGGTATTCGACAATGTGTATCCGAGGGAGATCGAGAGGTATATAGAGTCGAGTTGCTGTGAGGGCGATGACAAAGTGACGCCTGAAGAACTGGCTTGGCTTATAGCAGAAGTTGCAGAGTGCAATTCCAGGAACGAACATGGCGAAACCCCTTTTTCAGAAGCGTCTCGCAAGGCTGGGAAAAAATTTACAGGAGGCAAGATTGATGATATCACTGTTCTTGTTGCCTACATAGTCCCTCGTTGATATTTTATATTTGGTACTTAGCTACTTTACTGATCAGACGTAATATACGTAAATATGTAAACGAGTTGGCCATACGTCAGATACTGTTAAACTTGGGTTGTAACTCTTATTTTTTTATTAAATACTGTGTAATATGTAATGTAGTTTCTGGGTTCATATGAGTCTACGTCATATTGTGAACATGTTCTTTATGTGGTTTCTGGGTTCATATGAGTCTACTTTCATATTGTGACCATTTTTTTTTTAATTGTGTGTGTAAATATTGTGAACATGTTCTTGATGTAAACTGGATTCTGGAATATTGACTGGCCATTATATGTAATTATGTATCGATTCGCTTACTACTCAATTTTCTTATAACGGCTAAATGCTCCATTAAGTTACGTTCCGTGAGATGCAAGCAACCTTTTAGATTAATTTGATATAATAAATGAAATTTTGTACATCAGTATTTTCCATGATACACCTGTTAACTTTAATATATCAATTCATATAAATCAAATAAGGTTTAAGTAAAGTGACATGCATATTTGAATAATTTATGATTGATTATGGTACCTCAATTATCTCGAGTGTGGGTAGACGTATAATCTATTAAACCTCTATAGTTTTTTAGTGAGTGCAAAGATAATTGAGAGGATGAAAAAAGAGTTGTATTTTTGGTTATCGATTGATCCACTTATATGGATCATATCAATAACAAAATAATTAATTAATAATTAGTATTTCACATTATCCTTGACCCAGTCAATTGAGAAATAAAGAATAACTGATGGTTACAAGGTTGTAGGTTGGGTCTCTATTCATTAGGCTTACTTTTGTGGTCTACCTATCACGATCCACACAAAATTATAAAAATAATCAATATGTTTGGGCTAATTAATTAATACAAATCTGTAATATTTATAAATATTCCAACAACACCACCTAAATTTGATGATGACAAAAATTATGAAAATTTAATTTACGTGTTAATTATTATGATGTATATAGTTATAATAAATCACACAATCACATAAATTAATCGGAAAGCATCTCCTATCGAGATTTTCTAATTAATTTTATTAGTAATTGTTCAGATGTAGTTATATTCTGGAATAAATTAATATTAACAGATTTTATTTGATTAATATATCATACATTAGGAAACTACTGAAATCGGATATGCGTTGATTTTATGGATTTGAACTCAAAAAAAGGCTTTATTTTTTATGACGTCGTTTGGTTTTCTTCTTTTATTATAATAATACTTCCGGATCTTGGAACCAAAAGTTACCAATTCCACGAAACTTTTTGCTTGGAACGGTAGAATTCAAAGTTTCATGTTAGTTTTAAAGTTTAAACTGCTCATGATTTCCCTTCCTTTAAATTTATTTATGAACAAAATTAATTTTAAATGAATAGTGTGATTAATCTTCATATATGAATAATAAGTTCACTATTTTCGTACCCAATAAAGGGGGAGGGTAAAGCTCAATAATCTTAAAGGTTGGAGGAGCATAATGACAAATTGAAATTATTTTCATTCGTTGATCGTTTCAAAGTGCAACAATTTTTTGATGCATAAGACCTATTATTTATTGATTTATTCTGGCAGTGACATTCCAATGCGCTAACGCACAGCTTGGTATTTGTGGGCCGTTGGATTAAAATGTACGGTATTGATTGTTGATGGTATGGGATGGAGGCAGCCCTGCGGGGGAGAAAATCTGAACCCCTATTTATTAATAAGGAGTTATATAATAATTAGGAAATTAATAAACACAAAAAATGTAAATATAAGACGTCGTGAAAAATGTTGGTCAAATAAAAATACGTCATATATGAAAGAGGCTGGTGACGGTTAGAAAATAAATCATAGGTATTTAAAAAACTCATCATTTATTTCAACCTAACGTTTCATTTACTAGAAAAAAAATAAAAAATAAAATTGGACTTCATTTAAAGTGTAAACAATACATGAGGGGTTTACAAACAACCGTCATATATTATGGCCATCGTTTCATTTTTTTATAATAAAAAAATATAAAATTTGAACTTTAAAAGACGGGTTAAAGTATGAACAATTAATGATGGGTGTTTTAAGCACCCATCATATATTGTTGGCCAATGTTTTAGTTTCTTAAAGGAAAAAAATAAAAAATTTTGAACTTTAAATGATGATTGTTTGAAACAACTATCATTTAAAGTTCTCATGATATATGAACACCCGTTATATATTATAAATAAATGATGGTTATTAGGATACCTGTCATTTATTTCCTTTTTTATTTAGTTTTCGATCTCATTTTTCATTCTCGCCCGTTCGTCTTAGTATTCTCTCTTCTCTACTTGCATACGAAATCAGTAGAAATCTCTCAATCTTCCTCCATTTTTGTCATTGACCACCTTAGTCCTCTCCAACGTGAAAGTTCCTCCACTTACGCTGTCTGTTGCCCCTCTCATTTGCTTCCTCTTTGTGTTTCATCCTCTCTTCTCCAAGGTACATGAGTGTGTGATTTCTATGGTTTTTCTTCATTTTCTTCCAATATCCTTAGATTTTTAGATTATGGAATTGATTTATTTAATATTATGAATTATTTTATTAGTTGATTTTTGTTGTTTAAATTTTTCCTCATTTGTTGCCCATTTTGATATTGTGGGGTGTCGAAAATTGTTAATATTTGATGTTTTATTGATTTAAGAATGGTAGTACATGATATACATAGCCTTAAGATGATTATTAAGATAAAAATTAGTGATCAAAATGGGATATTTATGATGATTGTATTTTCCTATGAATTTTGACTGATTTATTTCAATAATTTTTAATTTAAATTTCATGCATTGTTTGATCATAGTAGTTTTATTATTCAAAACTACATATTAAAATGAACTAGTGTACCAATTTTCATTACAATTGGAGTTCATTTTAGTGATCAAAACTAACGTGCAGTTTCTCTAAAAATCATTGTTATTTTATTGATATTTGTACATTTGGTAAAGAATGATTTGTTCTTGGCTTGATTGCTAATATAGGATATGTGTAACCTTAGAATGATCAATGAGATAAAAAACATTGATTCAAAATATGTTTATAGTGTTTTTCTTTTTTCTATAATTTTTAAACGAATTTTAGATATAATTTTATAATAATTAGAGTTAATTTGAAAATGCTATTTTGTGAGAATTTTTGTTAGTTTTGTGATTGTATATAGTTGAAATTAGTTTGTTGAGTGAGATGCTAGGATTGAAAAGAGGGTTTTAGCCTGAGAAATACTTTTTTTATGTCGTTATGCTGCTGATTTTTTTTTCGGCGGTTGAAGGAGTATGTGAATGCTTATGCATTGTGACTCATGATTCATTAAATATTCTATATTATATGTAAAGTAGTCAATTTCTTTATTGTTAATCTTTATATCATTTCTTTCCTCTCTATATTCATGAGTCACTGATCACATTTTCTTAAATGAATTGTCTTTTAGATTAAAAAGTTATAGATAAAGAATGAATGTCTGCCAATCAATTAAGTAAAGAGTATTTAAATGGTGTGAAAGAGTTTATGAGGTTTGCTTTTAAGCATGTAAAAGTTCCTAGAAGAATAGTATGCCCTTGTGTAAGGTGTGATCTTTTGAAGCAAATTAGTACATCTGAGTTGAAAGACCATTTAGTGTGCTACGGAATTGATGAAGATTATAAGTGTTAGCATAAGGATGGAAAGACTAGAAAGGATGAGTCTACTAGTAATTAGGAGTATAAAAGAAGCTTTGAATTAGATGGTTATGACATAAATACTTGTAAGAGTGATTGTCTTGAAGAGATGGCCAATGTAATTGAAAGGAAACTTAAGGATTGTCCTAAAATGTTAGAGAAGTTGAAAAGTGATGCAGAGAAGCCCTTGTACGCTAGTTGCATCGAATTCATAAAGTTGTCAGCGGTGTTGAAATTGTACAACTTGAAAGTGAGCAATGGATGAGTGATAAGAGCTTTACAGAAAATCTTACACTTATAAAATAACTTCTAGCTACGAACAATGAGCTTTCAAGGACTATGTATGAGGTAAAACAAATGCTACGCTCAATTGGTATGAGTTATAAGAAAATACACGCCTGTCCTAATGATTGCATATTATTTAGAAATGAATATGTATCATTAACGAAGTGTCCAAAATGTAATGCTTTGTGCTACAAAGAAAATGGGTAGAGTCTAAAGAACTAAAGAAGGCATCGTGGTACTTTCCTATTATACCTAGATTTAAATGACTGTACAGTAGTGCAGAGGATACAAAAAATTTAACATGGCATGCGGATGAACGGATCAAAGATGAAAAGCTTCGACATCCAACTAACTCTTTTTAATGGAAAAAAAGTTGATCTCGATTACCTTTATTTTGGAGCAGAAGATAGAAACCTTCACCTCGTACTATTTACTAATGGAATGAATCCACATGGGCTTCAAAGTAGCAGTCACAATACATGGCCAGTTATTTTGATAATTTACAACTTACTTCTATGGTTATGTATGAAGTAAAAATATATGATGCTATCCATTCTAATTTCGGGGCCAAAACAGCCGAAAAATAACATAGGCATATCTTTAGCTCCTTTAATTGAATATTTAAAATTGTTGTGGGAGTACTATGTTAAGATATATGATGGCCATAGAGAGAAAAATGTTCAATTTAAGAGCATTGTTGTTTGGCACAATCAATGATTTTCTAGCATATGGTAATTTGTTAGGGTATAGTATTAAAGGAAAACTTAGATGTCCTATTTATGAAGAGAGTACACATTCAGTGAGATTAGATATGGGATGAAGAATGTCTATCTCAGACATCGTAGATTGTTGCATCCTAATCATTATTATCAGTGCCTAAAAAAAGCTTTCAATGTGAATTTAGAAGAAAGTAAGGCACTTTTGCCACTGATAAGTGAGCAATATTTTGACAAGGTGAAGAATTTGAATATGAGTTTGGAAAACCTTTTGCAAAGCATCTTGGGACATGTGGGTTGAAGAAAATATCTATTTTTTGACCTACCATATTGGCAATCCTTATACGTGAAACATTTTTATGATGTTATGCATATTGAGAAAAATATATGTAATAGTTTGATTAATACATTACTTTATATTCTGGGAAAGGCCAAAGATGACATCAAGGCAAGACTTGATATGATTTCTATGGGGATAAGGGAAGAGTTGGCTTCACAAGAGAAGGAAAGTCACACATTTCTTTGTGTAGCGGCTCATACACTGTCTAGAAGAGAAAAGAAGACTTTTTATAAGTTGCTTTCTATTGTTAGAGTTCTAGAGGGATACTCTTCAAATATTAAGGGCCTTATGTCATTGAAGGATTGAAATTTGAAGGGTTTAAAATTGCATGATTGCCATGTATTGATGAAAAATTTTATTCCAGTGGCTAAACATTCTATTTTACTTGATATGGTTTGAGCCACGATCACAAAATTGTATTTCTTCGTCAAGTTTATATGTAGTAAAGTAATAGATCCAACAGAATTGCCAAGATTATAAAGTCGAATTGTGTTAATCTTGTGTGAACTTGAAATGTATTTTTTTTCTGCATTCTTTAATATAATGGTGCACCTTACTATTCATCTAGTTAGAGGGATATAAATGTGTGGCCTAGTTTTTTTGAGATGGATGTATCTGTTTGAGCATTACATGAAGATACTAAAAAGATATGTGAAAAATTGGAGTCCACTTGAAGGTTGTATAGTTGAATGATACATTTGTGAGGAGGTAATTGAATTTTGTACTGAGTATTTATCAAATGTCAATCATATTGGTCTTTCGACTTCTCAATATGATAGTAGAACTGATGGAGAAGGAATTATGGGCAATAAAGTAGTTACAATCTCCAACCTACAATGGGAACAACCATATTTATATGTATTACACAACTCTGTAGAGGTTGAAGAGTATGTAGAGATGTACAAGGCTGAGCTTAAGTAGGATAACCCTAATAGATCAAAGATTTGGTATTCAAACAAGCATAATAAGAGTTTTATAGTTTGGTTGAAATAGCATATTCTTAAGAAGTTGACTGTCGATCCTGATTTAGTTTCTGAAAATCTAAAATGGTTAGCAAGAGGTCCAGATAAACAAGTTCTTTCCTTCACTAGCTATCTCATTAATGGGTACACATTTTATACTAAAGAGCAAGATGATCAGAGCACAATGCAAAATAGTAGTATAACTCTTATAGCCCAAGTAATGCATATATCTAGTACTAAAAATAAAAATCCGTTGTACATAAAAATGTCATACTTTGGGGTAATTGAGCACATTTAGAAGTTAGATTACATCAAATTTTAAGTTCTAATTTTTGGCTGTAAGTGGGTTGATCAAAAAAATGGTCTTAAAGTTGATGACTTGGGGTTCTTATTAGTGGATCTTAATAGAGAAGGTTATAAAGATGAGCCTTTTATTTTAGCTTTGCAAGCTCACCAAGTGTTCTTTGATCCTAATCCAGCTAAAGTAAATTAGTTTATCATTTTATTAAGTAGTAAAATAAATGAAGATATGAATGATTCTACAATTAAAGATGATTCCTTTATGGGGATATCATTTGAAAGATACTTCGTTGAGGATAAAACCTTTTATATGAGAAAAGATCACAACGAAGGTATTTAAATTTTAAAGAAAAGAGGTAGAAGCATTCGAGCAAAGAAGGAGAGCAAAGACAAAGAACGTACAAGAAAAAGAAAAAGAACAATTTAAACCTATAGGTTACTTGTTTTGTGTGATTTAAAAATTTATTGTTATTTATGATGTGCTATATTTGTTTTGTAAATTAAACATGTAAATTACTTATTATGTGCTTTATTTTTATATTGTTATTTATTATTTATTTTAGTTTTCTACTTTTGTAGGTAAATGGCTTCTCAGAAGAGTGCTGGTCTCAGTGGACCTAGTAGTGCTGATCCTAGCATTGACATAAATGACTAGTAAATTCAACAAGAAGCAAATCAAATAACAAGAGAATTGACATTGATGATTGAGGTGAATAGAAGAAGGGCTGCTGGATAGAAATATGAAGTTGAATGGAATTTCAAAGGTCAACCTATCAAGACCAATAGAATTAAATTCATCAGCTATATAGGGGTTATGGAAAAAGAAAATGTGCTGATTACAATTAGGTACTGGAACGATATTAGTCTAGCTACAAAAAATTATATTTAGGAGCAAGTAAAGGTAAAATACTTTACTCACATCATTATAGTTAATTGAAATTACTTGACTGAAAATCTAATTAATTTTCTTTGTTTATAGTCAGCATTTGTAGATGTTAGTTGAATAAAATTTTTCATCTAACAAGCTGGAAAGGCAATGCAGACATTTTGGTATTTCATGGGAGAGAAATACATTAAAAAATTAGGAGGAAACATTAGTGCTGAGGTCCCCGACTTGATAAGGCCATTAGTTTCACAAGAACAATGGGATTGTCACCACCCCAAAAAAATCAGGTGTGACCGGTACAGGATATGGGCACAAACCTCATATCCCTTAAGCCGTGATCGGAGGAACTTTGAAATTAATACATTAAACACACTAACAGAGTAATTAAAAATTACAATATTAAATCAGATATTCAATTTTAAAAGAAATGTGAGGATCCTACCTTTAGTCTACATGGAGTACATACGGCCAGACGCTAATGTAGGTATAAAGTTAAAATTTTCATCAAATTAAAATTTGACTAAAATAATTCTTTTGCTTCAATTCAGTAATAAAACTCCTCAGTGGATGTCTCGAGTCACGAGTTCAATTATACCATTAAGAACAAAATATCTTTTCTAGTGAATAATGTCCCAACAATAAATAATAGAACATAAATAAAGTAAAAGGTTTGAAATAGTTATGTAAGTTAAATAGACAAAATTTTTGTAAAAATTTTATAAACTTTATAATAAAATGGCTCTATAAATTTCAAATAAAATCTCAAATTATTGAATTATCATAGAAAATGATAATATCACTTGATTTCAAGAAAGAACATAAATGAAATAAATATTTATAAACAAATTACTAAATAAAAACCAATAGAATATGAAATCATCAAACGATTGGATTCATAATTATAGGGACTTATCAGAACAATTAACAAACGTGGATACACAATTCATGAGGGTAACTAACCAAACGCGACTTATGCCACAAAAATGAACATGGACACTCAGTCCACGAGGTTAAATAACCAAACGCGACTGAAGCCACGAAACAAACGTAGACACACAGTCCACGAGAGTATGTAAACAAACGTAGCCGAGGCCACGAAACAAACGTGAGTATGATGCACGAATAACCATCCCTCCGTTCCATGTGTGTTGGCCATCGCATGGGGCTAGCACCTCTCACACACACCCTACTAGCTAGGTGTACCATGGCGTGCCAAGGACTAACGGAACTGCCGTTAGCAACCAGTGTTCTATATAAAGTCCCTTTCAAATTCAATTTCAAACATGTGAGAAATTGATCATTATTCAATCAAATTTTTCTTTCCAATGTCAAACTCACATGAATCATTTTTTATCGTAGCAATTCAATAATTTCAAAATAAAATTCCACAATTAGAATTCAAACTTGTATTTACTGATTAACCAAAATGATCAATTCTGGTAAAATAATTTCATGAAATAAAGCAATTTAATCAACAAAATATCTCATAATCACATTGTTGTTGTAAAAAGAATTTGCATAAAAATGTAATATTTCAATAAAAGAGATTTTAATGAAATATCAGTTGGGACGCTATCCACTTACCTAAAAATTTCTCAATAATCTTATAATTAGATTCCCTCAATTTCTCACTTTCTCCAGTGATACTCCAAATTAATCTAGCATTTAAACCAATAACATTCAACCCCAACTATTAACACTCTTCTTATTCCATGTTTAATAAAAACCTCAATCATCACATAACTTAACAATTTTCCTTTTTGGTGCTATACAAATCCAACGAGTAAATCAACTTTACAACTTGTATGTAAAGACATATATTTCATCAACAAACTATTCAATTTCAAGGATTCAAATAATCACATTATTATTATTATTATTATTATTATTATTATTATTATTATTATTATTTCTTATCACCTTTGCAATATTCTCTAGCAAACATTTCAACAAACATCTTATAAGCACCAATATTTAAGTTTTATATTTAAGCTATTCTTTTCCAACTTCATCCTAACAAATTTTTCAACTTCACCCAATCTAAACAATTAGTTCAACTCAAAAATTATGACCCATGAGTATATCATTCTCAGTCTTTAAGATAAATTGGCAGCTCAATATTTGAACTATCTCTTCCCTATAACAGCACGGTAGCAACAGAAAACATACTAAAATTCAATAGTTTCACGGATACATAGAGCAAACCATACTTTAATGCACAGCAACAACAGTCCACATTCACAAGTGTAGAAAATTATTTCCAATTCAATTTAAATTTCTCCCTTTTTTTAGCGCACAGATAGCAGTATCACAAGAGGAAAAAAAACTTCAACTAATAATTCACACACTCACACACACAAGATTATCAGGAAGATCTCAATGCTTCTCACCTTAATATAGACAGCACAACAAGAAGGGAGAAGATTTGCAGGAGCTGTACAAGGGAGAGGGAGTCTGACAAAACTCGATGGAGGAGGAGGAAAGAGACGCTGTTGCATGAAGGAGGAGGACGAAGGACGAGCTTCACTCACCAGCACTTAAATGATGTCAACGAGGAAGGGAACAGACGTAATCGATGGTGAAACAAAGAATAGGGGAATGACGAACTCGTGACTCCAACCTCGTCGCAGTGAGCAATAGAATTGTAGACTGAATAAAAAAAAACTTGAGCTTATTATTAACGCACACACGAGCCTCCAGCAGTTGAGGAGGAAGAAAAACTGAAGCTAACACACACGCACATAAAACTGTCAAACCTGAATGAAGAAGCAGCGAAAAACAAGGATGAATAAAGGATTTTGATTGCTTTGCATGCTCAACGGAAGAGATGAACCAGTGAAGCAAGATGCACGCCACCGGTGAGAAGAAGAATAAGTTTAAAGGTGAGGAGGAAGGTTTCAAAAATGATGAAAGAAATGAGATCTAAGTCAGTGAAGAGAAGATTCTAGGATCCTCTATTTTTGCTTCCACGCACGAGATATAAAACCGAAGAAAAGAACTTTTGGAAAAATCACAAGAAAGAACACGAGAAAATCACAAGAAAAAGCACAATAAAATTACAAGAAAGGGCACTATATTCTCTTATAATTTTAAAAGCAAGCTTTTGTTCAAAAAACTTTGGACCCTAAGTCCTTGAGGAAATTTCTAGTATAAATTCTTATAAACTATCCCTTTCTACTTGCTATTAAACTTATTTAAATAAAATATTTATTGGAGAAAAAATTTTGTTTAATTTAAAATTTAGGGTCATTACAGGGATGAATTTGTTGCTTAACATCTCGAGGGACAATTTCAAATAAGAATAATGAGATGAATTAATTTTTTATTATTGTCGATATATTTAATTTTATTGGTATGATTCTATGTGTTTTGCACAGAAGTTGAGCCACCACTAAAAAAACTGTTGATTAGGGATGAAAACTTCTGTCACTAATCATTGAAAAATCCTATCGCTAAACTAGTTAGCAGTGAAATTAGCGACAAAAATATTCCGTCGGTAAAAAATCGTCACTAATTAGTTAGTGAAGGAATTGAGAATTCTGTTAGTAATTAGTGATGGAAAAATTCCATCACTAATCTATCATTCCGTCGCTAATTTTTAGATAGCATATCAACTTAGTGACGAATTAGTAGCAAAAATTCATGGCAAATTAGTGATGAAAATTCCTTGGCAAATTAGCAATGAATGAGCAATGAAAATTCCATTGCAAATTAGTGATGGATGAGCAATGAAAATTTCATGGTAAATTAGCAATGGAAATTCTGTCACATATGCTTTTAATTAGCGATGAAAGTTCCATCGCAATTTCATCGCTAATTTCTGTATATTTTTAAAATTTTTTATTATATTTATAGGTAGCATTTTTTATATACTTAAATATTTGTTGATTCTATTAAAATCACTGTAAAACTAGAAATTCAAATTTACTAAATAATTATACTATAGATCAAACATTTCAAATTCACTAAAATGACATAACTCAGTAGCAAATTAAAATAACAATGTCACAAAGTCCAAAGAAAATTAAAACAAAGTAGTTTCGATAAATAAGTCATAACAGGAGGCAACTAATAAGTATCTTTTTTGCTCAAGATCCCTCATCATTTCTAGAATTTGAATTTTTAGAATTCTTTGATATTTTTTGCTCCAATGCTTCTAGCCTAGACAAGATGTTCATATTCAATTCTCTAAGATCCTTGTTCTCTTGTCTAAGCTTAGTGACTAGCTCTTGTTGCTCTTGTCTAACCTCTATGACTATTCTCCTATGCAATTCCTCTTCAAAATCAAGATGAAGCCTGAGTTGTTGATGGATGAAGAGGACTTATATGAATGAGAGGTAGAATCAACATACAAAGCCTTAGATCCTAACCCATATATGTGACCCTTCTTGTTCTTACCACCTATTGTCTCTAACTATAAGTCAATTTCTTTTTCATCATCTAAATCATTTGATGCTACACTTGGAGAATCCATGTTGGAACTTATGGATGCCTTAAGCCTCATGTAATAATCCTGTTAAAGAAAGGAATGAGTATAGAAATTCCTTTACAAAACTCAAGTAAAAAGAGTAGAGGGATATGCAAGTACTAGATACAATGAGAAAATAAAACCACTAAACAAACAAGCCAATTTGATCAATGAAGCTTTGACCATCTTTTGGCTTTCTTTTTTGTTAAACAACTACATACCCACAATAATAACACCTGACAAGTACCTAGATACTTAAACAAGTGCTCCGCATATTGATTTGACCGACAACAAAGATAAGGTAAATAGTCAATTTTATGTAATAAATAAAGAAGATTTTCTACGGACTATTAAAAAACAAAAAGAATTTTCAAGCCATACATTCATCTCAAATTATTATTGATTTTTAAAGTTGAAGTAATAAACTAGATCTGTCATAAGAACAAAACAAAGCATTTTAGAAGAATAGTAAACTGTGATAATTGGACCATCCTAAGATCAAGTTCATATTTTTTCCTTATAGATGACATTTTAAGCTTCCCAAAAATCCATAGATCACATTAATTGGTGCCCTATAGCATGAGTTATGAATCTTCAAAACTAGTGTACAGAATTTGGATCCAGTGCCAACATCAGATAAGGTAGTTTGAGAGATTGAATAGCTAAACTGTGATAATTGAACCATCCTAAGATCAAGTTCATATTTTTTTCCTTATAGAAGACATTTTAGGCTTTTCAAAAATTCATAGATCACATTAATTGGTATCCTATAGCATGAGTTATGAATTTTCAAAACTACTATATAGAATTTAGATCCAGTACCAACATCAAAATAAGGTAGTTTGAGAGATTGAATAAACTGTATTAACTTGGAGGCCTAAAGTGATGTTACATATTTTCACCTCTTATAGGACGTCCATAGCTTTTAAAAGAGCCTAAGAACACATGAATTGGAGTCTATAACTCCATCTATAAAGTTTTCAAACTAAAGTGTAAAATATGGATTCAATACTATTAAGGAAAATATCACGAAAGTGCTCATTATCTTTGCAAATTCATTACTAAAAGCAAACAAGTACTAGAAAGTTCAAATAATTGATTTATGCATACTTGATTATTGTATTCTAACAATTTTTCAAATAAACAAGGCTAAAAATAAAAGAATATAGACCAACACAAGAAGAGAACATAAATTTTCCATGCAAAAGAGAAAAACAATAAATATAGGTCTACTTTAATTGAAGAAAACCAGAAAATGACGGTAGGATTGAAATCAAGATATAAAGCAAGGCCCAATTTCTTTCTCGGGTGATTTAAACTTTCATTATACAAACAGTCAGGCCTCTACCCTTCAGCACAATTCCAATAATAATGATCAACATATACTTACATAAACTTCAATTGACCTATGACCCATAAATTGGCCGATTTTCTCATTAAAATGTGTCTTCTTAAACAATTCAAACATTGTAAGTTTTCTCCCCAGCTCTGAAGCCTACAATTATTTATAAAGATGAATTATGTCATGCATTAAATAAAAATGATTGCATTTGAAGATAAACTCTTACCAATCTCCTCTTATACTCACTGTTAGGGATGCTATCCCTTTTGTGTTGAGTGCCTCTTGTGGAAGATGCCTAATTGGTTTTAGCTATGTCACACTTGGCCTTATAGTCTTGTGATGTCCATAGTTTCTCTAAATCATCCATCACATTATTTGGAATCCAATTAGGCCTAATATTTTTCTGAAATAAGTCCTGCCTCACGTTATGCATTGTGTTTCTCAAGATGTCTGCACACTTTAAATTCTAATTTTTTTTAATAGCAGCTTCATCTTGTGGTAGCCATTTGTATTGTTTCTTCATAAATGTAATAAAAAATTAAAAGCATATTACAATGAGAAAAACTCAACACATACTACAAATATATAACAGAGATAAAATATACCGCACATTCAACAAACCACATTTGCTTAATCTGAGAGGGTGTTGCTTTCCAGCTAGAACATAGATGCTCAAATTTTGGTTGAATCATAGGGAGAATAGTTCGTATAGTACTAACAACTGGGTTAAACCTATAAAAAATTGAAATAAATAATTATAAATGCAAGAATGACTTTAAGCTACTAAATGGATATATCAAATAAAATAATACAAACCATATTGACTAAGATTTTCTTCTCAGGGTATATCAATGTTCTACCATCTGTTGGATCACGGCCCCATGGTGCAAAACTAGTTGGAGGACCTTGTGGAGTGGAGGGTTGCGAGTTCTCTGATGCAGGTGATAATGAGGGTCTCCTAATTGATTCCTACATATTTGGAGAAGATATAGGTCTAGATGGTTCAGGAATGGTTGGGGATGGTATATATATATCTAGATGGTTCAGGCATGGTTAGAGGTCTAATTGATGTGTTACCATAGTAAGACTAGACGTAGCTGCTACATGAGGAAGAGAAGATTGCTACATGAGGAAGAGAAGATTGGTTAAGTTGCTGGGATGGTAGTATAGGTGTTGGAGTACTCAATTGGCCTCTAGAACATTTTTGGTGATGACTTGACATCTACATATTAAAATTTCAACCTTGAGTTAGTAATAAATAATAAATAAATCTTCACAAAATTATAAAAAATTAAATCTAAACCAAAATTAAATTAAAACTTAATGCAATCAAAATCAAAGTCAAAACTAAATATCAAATCAAAATTAAAACCATAATTTATGTATCTTCATTACTGTCATCATCATCTTCACTACTATCACCACCACTATTACCGTCATCATCATCCATATAAAAATCTTCTTCATCATCATCTTCAACTTCTTCATCATCTTTTTTAGCTTCTTTATAAGCCATGTTATTAATTGGCATATCTACTTCTTCATAGTAAATCTCAAGATCTCTTAGATTATTCAATTCATCATCATCATCATGAACAATTATTGGTAGTATGACTTCCAGTCCATCTACTTGAAAAGCTCCTATGTTTGTTTCTAATGGAGGAATGTCAATCATGCTACGAGCCTTGACCTTGATAGCAACTAACTAATTAGCTTTTTGACGGCAACAAGGATAAGGAGTATAGTACACTTGCATTGCTTGTTGAGCAAAAATGAAGGGGTCATGAACCTTTGTGCCATGATTTGGTGTTGTATCAAACTATTCATAATTGAACAACACTAACCTCTTCACAGGAAGCCCCATGTATTCAATTTCCAATATCTCCTGTAAAATGTCATAAAAGTTATGCTCTGATTATGCATAGTCAGCCATCTTAATGCATACACCACTATTCATTGTTGATTTTTCGAAGGGCCCAGGAATATGTATGAAATTTATACCCATTAATAAAGTATATAAGCCATGTTCCAACTCTTCTCTTTAGGCCCCAAGCAATGTCATGTAAAAATGGATCAACAATATTATTGTTTGGGTTTTGAACCTGCATAACATTTTTTATGAATACTATGTTAGTTAGAGTTTATTTTAAGATTCAAAATGTAAACCAATTGCTACTTACATGATCTTTAAACCATATGGGAAATTGTTCATTAATTTGAGATTCTATTTCATTGTCCATAATTTGAGGGTTCTCTTCCTTTAATTTTTCAACAAATAAACTGCATGACAAGTAACATGTTAACTAAGCATATAAGGTTTAAACTGCATGATAATTTAAGGGTTTTTTTACTTCATATGAGGTTGCACCTCATCACAATTCATTAAAACATAACTTATTGCAGCTTTTGCTTTCTTCATCATCTAAGAAACATTCCTTGCATTCCCCAAAAGTTCTTCCAGGTTAATTAAATATAGAAATTGTTGGCAGCTCTGATACACCACCATCATCATTTCTTGGAGATCTTGTTATTCTTGGTGGAACACCTAGCTTAAAATAGTACGAGCAAAATAGTGTATTCTCCTCAATTATATAAGCTTTACATATAAATGCTTCAACTTGAGCTTTATTCTTGACCTTTTGTTTCAAGGTATAAAGAAACCTACATAAAGAGCAATGACAGTCGAGATTAATTATTATACTTATCATATATTCATCCTTAACTCACATAAATAGGTTTTATTACCTTTCAAATGGATACATCCATCAATATTGAATAGGTCCCCCAACCTTAGCTTCATAGGGAAGATGAATAGGCAAATGTTCCATTGAGTTAAAAAACCCTGGGGGAAAAACCTTCTCAAACTTGCACAATGTCACAACAATATTTTTTCCAATAACTCTAGTTGATCTTTCATTAAGGTAGTGGAACAAATTTGCTTAAAGAATTAACTAAGCTTGACTATAGGATTCCATACAACTTTAGGCGAAGTAGTAAAGGCAATATGAAGCAATCATTCCTTGAACACGTGACAAGCATGACTCTTCATTCTATACAACTTTGCTTCTTTCATGTCAACACATCGAACTAGATTAGATGCATATCCATCAGGGAGCTTTAACTTCTTTATCTATTGACAAATTTCTCGTTTTTGTTCTAAATTTAATGTATATTTTGCTTTAGGTTTCATTATTTTCACTCTTCTTTCACCAAGTTCTTCTTCCTTTTGTCGACAATATTCTTTCAAGTCCATTGAAGCTTGTGTATTGTCTTTTGTTTTTCCTATTGTGTCAATGACTATGTGAAACAAATTCTCAAAAAAAAAATCAATGTGATAACATCAAGATTATGTTGAATGAGATTACTTTTCTAATATGGAAATTCCCAAAATATGCTTTGTTTTGTCCAATGATGAGTAAACTTATAGCCTTTAATTGGTACTATTTTTCCATACTTAATGACCTTTGGCAAAATTTGTACACTATGCTAAACTTCCTCACCACTTAATCAAGGTGGAGACATTGATTTCTCAACTCTATTCTTGTAAAATGTGCTTTTATTTCTCTTGAATTGGTGATTATGAGGAAGAAATTGACAATGATAGTCAAAGAAAGATGTTTTTCTCCCATGCTTCAATTGAAAGGCCTTTAAATTCTCCATACATATAGGACATGATAATTTCCCCATTGTTGTCCAACTAGATAACTTGCCATATCCAGGAAAGTCATTGATTATCCATAATAATACATCATGCATTTGGAAATTTTTTTCATTGAGGCATCATATGTTAACACACCCTCTTCCCGCAATAATTTTAATTCATCTATTAGTAGTTGTAAAAACTCATCTATGTTTCCTTTAGGATTGTTAGGACCAGGGATGATCAATGTCAAGAACATGTATTCTCGTGTCATGCACACATCTGGTGGTAAATTATGTGGAGTAAGAATCATAGGCCAGTAAGAATATTGTCTCCTAGATTGCCTAAATGGTGTAAATCCATCAACATATAACCCAAGCCTCACATTTTTGGATCGTAAGCAAATCTAGGATATCTATTATCAAAAACCCTTCCATGCTTTGCCATCAAAGGGGTGAGAAGGGACATTTAAACCTCGATGATTCTCATAATGCCACCTCATGAGCTTTGTTGTTTTTTCAAAAGGAAATAATCTTTGCAATTTTGTAATTAGAGGTAAGAACCACAACTGCTTCCTTGTAACTTTCTTTTTTCTTCCATGACACTTTTTAAAGGAATATCTTTCCTCGCAACAAAACTTACATTGGATTTCACCCTCATCAAATTTATAGTACAACATACACCTATTCATACAACAATCAACCTTCTTATAATCAAGACCTAGCTTTGATACCAGCTTCTTTGTTTGGTACAAGCATGTAGGCATACGAGTGTCTTTAGGTTGTGTCCTCCTCATGAGTTAGGAAATTAAATTATAGCCTAGCTATGACATGTTAGTTATTGCCTTAATACTTAATAATTGCAAAGCCACTGAAAGTTCAGATTCCTCTGTGCAACCTTCCCACAAAGGTTGTTGTGCAACATGTAACATGTCTTAAAATGTTTTTGCATTTAGACTTGGCATCTCTTCAACACCTTCATTATTGTTCTCCCTAAAAATTGGCCAAGCCACATCCATTACCATAGTCTCATATTGCACGAATTGGTCACCAAGTGGCCTATGTGAAGCATATTGGGCACCTAGTATTGGAGACATGGGTGAATGATATTCAATTTCTTTTTCACCATGATTGCTCCATATACAATAGTCTAGCATAAATCCATGGCTATAAATGTGTGTCCTTACCTCATCAAGAGTTAGATATGGCTTGCATTTACATTGGGCACATGGACACCTAATCTTTCTTGATTTTTGAGAATAAGGTAATTGAAATGCATGGGCAAGAAATGCCTCTACACCTCTCTTAAATTCTATTGTAAACCATCTAGTACTTGGATCTATGCTATTATACATCCATCTTTGATTTTCTGGAACCTCCATTCTATTTTCCAAATAATGAAACATGATAATATTAATTTATAGAGTCATAAATGAAGTTGATAGAAGGATAATAGAAACATGAATTCTAGGAAGGGAAAAACTGGATCAATAAAGCAACTAACTAAGTAATTAAGTTTTCATAATAAACTGTAGTAGTTGGCCCCTCTAAATACCTATTTTATATTTTTCAATTAAAGAGGACTTCTCAAAGCTTCCTACTTTTACAGCTTTAACCCCAATAAAAAGAAAATCGTGGTCGAATGAAAAATTATCCAATTAAAAAGACATCTTTTTATAAGTTTAAATTACCTGAAAGTAAACACCTCTCCACAATATTGATGCTTTACAAGCAAAGCCAAAAACTAGGAATGACAAAAAATATACCTAAAATTATTTAACCAATGTCCAGCCTACAATAAAAGTAACAAAACATACAAACGTAAATAATTATTCTAGTAATTGAGCCCAAAGCCCCAAAGCAAATATGAATCAAGATAGCAAACATAAATCAACATTCATCATTCCAATGGCAGTAACAAATGAAGTAATCTCAACAGATACCAAGTATAAAACAAATTTTAATCAAACAACAATCAATAATGTGCAAATTCAATCATCTAAGCTAAAGTGTACGTAAGGGAAAGCAAGTCAAATTATACCACTATTACAACTGCTTTACTATTGAATTCCTGCCTAATATATTTTTTCCTTGACTATTTTTTTTTTCTAGAAAGGAAAAGAGAAATGCATCTAGAAAGAAAATGGGATAGATACATTTCTCTTTTCCTTTGCTAGAAGGCATTTTTCTACCTACCAAACAGTGAATAGGTTTTTGTCCTCATTCCTAAGCTACCGAGCTAAAAATAAGAAATTTGAACAATAATTCATCTGGATTTATATCAAATATCTGATTGGAAAAATCAGAGCAAAAGTCAAACAATTCAATAATTTTCATATCTCAAAACAAAAATCAAAGTAGAGTGAGTAAGAGTAAATACAACCTATTCCCTAAAAAGAAATGTGAGAGAAGCTAATAGTAATGCAGAAGTAGACAACAACGAAGACAAAGCCGAGAAATTGACACACTGTGCTCTGCTATTAGATTCAATGTGAACTTGTGAAGACAACTTTAGGGCAGAGATGGAAGAAGGAGGAGGAAGGAGGCATGTGAACTAATTCATTAGGTTAGGGTAGAGAATACTTGTGCGTGCGTTTTAGGAATTGGAGGGAGATAAAATTTTTTTTGGAGGGATTAAAAATATAATCTGAAAAAGTGGAGGGAATGTAAATTTAATAATATAAAATTTCATATAAATTTTAAAAATTTAATCTGAAATAAGTGGAGTGGATATAAATTTAATCCAAATTAATAGAATTGTAAATTTCTTTCATGAATATTTTATCAAAATTATTTTAATTTTTTGATTTGTTTAAAATTTAAAAAATAATTTTTATATAAATTTATAGATTTTATAAACCTAGATTTATTTTGCAAATATTTTATAAAAAGGTTGACATTATTTTATGTTTAATTACAATAATAAAAAGTGAACATTAACTTATTATTTTTAAATTAAAGGGTCCATTTGTTTTATCTTATTTCATGAAAAAATTACTTATTTTTTAAGAAATTTATTTTGTGATTTTTTACTATGTTTGTTTAAACTATGTAAAATTTTAAAATAATATAATAATAAATTATTTTTATAAAAAAATCAAGAAAGATATTATGAAAATTAAAAATAATTAACTAATAGTCACTTTTTTTTATTATAATCAATCATAAAATAATGTTTGCTTTTTATAAAATCTTTAAACTACCTAAAAATTACTTATTTTTTAATCTTAAACAAACGGGCCCTTTATAGTATCTTTATATATTTTTGATTTATAAGAATGATTTATTGTTTAATTAATCAATATTAAATACAAGATATTGTTTTCACCAAATTACTTTATATTGTTTTACTACTATTAATATTTTTGAATTATTTGAAATGGCGTGCATTTCATATAACTAAAAGCTATAATGTATGAAGCAAAATTTATCTAGTTTTTTTACTTGTCAAAGGAGCATATAAATGCATGTTCTTTGGTTAAGAAAAAACATAATTGTTGGTCCCTAATGTTCTATTTTAGAATATGCACAAAAGAATAATGAGGTGACACTGAAGATATTGAATATACTAACCTATGACTAAAACTATTAGTCTATATTGATGTAAAATTATAATTCAACATATTGAAACACAAAACATGTAACAAAAAGGGTGGATGACATTGGTAATATGCTAAATTATAATTCCACTAGTAATATGCTAAAGGGTGGATGACAACATATTTAACATAATTATTTTCATCTCATCATCTTTTTAGTTATATTAAAAAAAATATAAGAACATGGATCAATAGTAATCTTTCCCTTGAATCAATAATGGAATAACTAGTAAAGATACATAGTAAAAAAAAAAAAGATGATACCCTGATCTAGGCTCTCCTATAAAAAGGCAGTCTCTCATAAAACTGTACTTGAATAAGAGTCTCAATTGCCAAGCCAACACAAAAATTTGCTCCAGGCATATGCAACGGTTCATAGGTCTAATCTTCTGGTCTTGCAAATCTCATTCGAGGCTGGTATATATGGTAAAAATCAATATGATATGCTTTCGATTTATTTTGTTGATGAAGTGCTTCAACATAATATGACCAATCTTACTATTCTCAGCTTCTACATACGATAATTTTTTTCTATATATGAATAGTTAATATTATAAATATAAACTAATCTATTTCTTATATTTATAATAGGTGCTTGTATGACAAATTTGTTGTTCCTTTCAATCTGCAAATGAAGTTTATCTTCATTAGTCCTCATGAAGTGGGTGCATATCCCTTAATTAAAAGCGATAAAATTTTAGAACAAGGAAATGCATTAAGCAAAAATTTCAAAACAAGAGCTCAAAAGGGAACATTATTCATAATACCATACTATCAAGGGTAACAAAATTTTCATTTATCTTAATAATTTTTTATTTTTAATTTAATGAATTAATTATAATCTTGCAATACTTGTTAATACTATTAGGGATCATTGGATGTTGACTGCCACCGAACCATTTGGCAATACTCCAAAGATATATTATCTCGATTCTTTTAAAGGGGAATCAGGGAGGAGACAAATTTTATTGGACTTGATTAATATGTAAGTGCATAAAGTATTTCACATATTTATTTAATTATTTAAATTCCATACTAATATATTTTTTACTATTTCATTAGGGCGATTGTGTTATACCATACTAATACAAAACAATCAATTTCAAGGTCCTTTATAAATTTTCATGAGGCCTACACTTGGAATATAATTAAGGTAATTGGAATCATTTATTAAATTAAAATTTAATGCATTAATACATATTCATCAATTCTTTAATTTTTAATGTCCAAGACAAAAAAAAATAGTTTGGATTGTGGCTATTGCATCATGAGGTTCATGAAGGACATCATCATCCACAACGAGAGCATAATTTCCGAGATGGAATGTCAGCAATATTAAATTTTAAATTATAAAAATATTTAATATATGAAAATTGATATATGGTGGATCATTTATATATTGCAGTACTATAATGATTCTTATGTTAAAGAATTTGGAATGCGAAAATAAATAAGGTAATTGAAAAATGGTGTCATTATATTTTTCAAGTGTGGATCTCATACAAAGAAGATCAATAGAACTACATTGAAGAAGTAGCTAGGAAGTTTATATTTTTAATAGGTAATTTATTTTTGAAAATAGTTTACTTTATATAATTACATTTGTTTATTGATTAATTTTAAAATTGAATACACTAAATTTCATTGATATTCAAATCTAAAATAGCTAACTATTGCTATTTTGATTTCTTTTTATAGGGGGTGGTATAAAAATAGCTCACGTATTAAAAAAATCATATAATAAATGATGGTTATATAAATAACCATCATTTATACTAATATAAATGACAGATAACTATGATATCCATCATTTATCTGGACTTTAAATGACGGGTATCTTATTTACTCGTCATTTAAAGTATGGTAAGAAATTTTACCATACTTTAAATGAAGGGTAAATAAGTTACCCTTCATTTAAATGGTACTTTAAATGATAGGTAAGCATTTTACCCATCATTTAAAGAGAAATTTTTTTATTCTATTTATAAAACACATAAATAAATTTTTATCATAAATTTTTCTTTTTACTCTCTATTAAATGTTGGAGAGAAAAAATTATTATTAAAATATTTATATTTAATATGAATAAACTTCAAAAATTTATTAAATTTTTAAATAAAATAATGAGTTTTAAAATTTTTCTTAATTTCAGTAAAATATATAAAGAATAACATATAAATAGAACTGGATAAGTAATTTTTTTAATAAGAAACTACTCCTTTCTTTTTAAGTTGTCAAATGAGCATGCATAACATAGGTACGTCATCTCAATCCCCATTAGAGTTGAAAAATGGGTGAGCCTAGCTCATATGAGCTTGGCCCGTAAGGGCTCAGGCCCTTAGGCTCGGTTTCATTAAAATGCCTTATTTTTTAAAACCCAACCCTTATATAAAAGGTTTAGGACCATGCTTGTAAATCCTTATTATTATTATTATTATTTTTTTTAGAATTTTTAAAAATTAAAATTTTTAATTATAATATTTTATACATTTTTTAAAAATATAAGTTATAATATTTAAAAGTTAAAAATAAATAATAGAAATTTTAATTTTAAAGTATAAACATATATTTTAAAATTTCAATTTAACTTAAAATTAACAATATTTTATTTTTTAAGGAAAAAATAAAAACGGGCCTAACAAGACTGCTCAAGCTTAAGCCTATTTTTTTAGGGCTTATCAAGGCCGGGCTTGAAAGCCCGATTTCTTTAAAAAAATATGATTTTTTTAAGTTTGAACCTTTATAAAAATAGGTTTAAATGGGTGGCCCTTCAAACCTAACCCTTATTCCCAACTCTAATATTGCCCCTCCCCCTCGACCTTTTTTTTTTTGGGTTATTGAAATGGGCCCAGGGCCCAACGCCCAAAGCTACATGATTCCAAATTCTGTAGTATAACAACACTCCACCTTTGTCAGCTAATGAAAGCACCCACACTTGCACTTAAATTTTTTTTTCCCCCTTTGTTGGGAAAATTGCTAATAAATTCTTAGTTGCAAGATAAATTATGTTCAAAAGATCAAGTTGAAATTAAGGACCAATATGAACAAAATATTAATAAAACAATTTAAATATATGACTGAAATGCCCCTGTGTTAAACAAACCAAATTTGCAAAAGAAACATCCTCTTTTCCTTTTTGCACGCTTTGTCTAACAAGAGAACCAATGGAGTTTGTTGCAATGGTCGCAGTGATGGACGGCTTTGATGGAAGAACAAACAACGGTCGACAGTCCAAGTGAGGTCTGAGCGGCAAAATTTGTAAAAGAAAACACCCTCATTTCACGTGCATTCTGTAATTCGATCATATTCTCGGTTTGCTTAATAAATAAAATATTTAGTTTGGTCTTTAAATTCACTTGATCTTTGGGCATAATTTGATCTTTGGGCATAATTTGTTTTTTAACTAGAGATTTATTAGCAATTCTCCACTTTTATTTATTTTATTTTTAAAAATTATATAGTCTCTTTTTCTTAATACAATGTTAAAAAAAATGTAACGAGATAAAACAAATTAGGTCACATCAGAGATCACAATATCCTTACACCTTTGTGATAGATAATTAATAATTATCATCTCTAGATTATAACAAGATACCCAATAAATAAATAGCTAGATTGATGCATTACGTGGCCCCTTTTCAACTTAAATGATCAAAGAAGAAACGTTCGTCAACTAATATACTATGAAGTAGCATGTAATATACATGTGTGCGTTAAGCCCTATTAATGACAATCTTTTTTTCTATTTTGAGTTCAATTACTAATAGTACTGTTATAATTAAGATATTATTGCCACTTCCTTAAATCACAAATACATCCCCTTGCTTCATTAAATCTTTGGGTCTGTTGTTAGTAGTTTGTAGTTTTAAATTTGAGTCATGCTAAATGATACTGTCTTTAAAAACTATTTTGCCACACTAGTCTGTTTGCATGTCAGCTCCCCTGGTTATGACTTGTGTTGCAAAAATAGTCAGGGCCACAGAATAGCATAAGCTAAAAAAAAAATTAAACCTAAACAATACAACACAGTATAGAATTGACTCAAATACTCAAGAGTTTGGCATTGAACTCATAGGACCCCTCAGTGTTCATAGGCACGAAGCAGCCTCACTCTTAGTCAGCCTCAACACACAATTAAAGAGCAGTTTTATAAATATAAAGCCACATAAGGCAAATTTACTTGGAGGTTTTTGAATGCTGGCACATTAAAGCAATTAAAGAAATCGGTTTTAGTTTTTAATTCAAAAATACCCTCTTGTTAATAGGCATTCAATCTGCGATTATCATTTGAATTCTGAAATGCCAAATTCAAAGATTTTCAAATAAGCATATTTTGCAAAAATAATTTTATAATTTTGAAAAAATAAATCTAGTAAAAAGAATCCAATGTCTCTTTAATTCATGTGCAGGAGGGGGCAAATCAACTATTTTTAACTAAGATTGCCCTGCATAGGCTTGTCTCTCGTGCGTGAGTCTACTTCTCCTTCAAGCCTATTACTTTGCCTATTTCATTTTTTTTATAGTGCTTAACATATATACACTAGGATGGGGGACTTCTCCTTTTGACACACTTACATAATAATTACAACAATCCTCTACATGTGTCAAAAGGACCATTTGAGTTATTTACATGGAATACAATCATTTCAAATCTAGTGTCTTTCAACTATGAACCAGGCTAAGACCAATAAGACTTAATTAGTACATAGAAATGTTAGTGAAATCATGTTTTTGTAAACTAATAAATCTTAGCTATATACTAGATTTATACCCCAATAGTCTCCACTATTAATGATAGTTTTGCACATTATTAGCCATATGCGGCTTTAGTAAATGCTCTAAAGATTTCACTATAATCTCATAGGAGTGGCCTTACTCCATATTTGTATAAGTATTTTCATCAACTATACCTGTAATAAATATAACATTCATAAGGACTATAAAAATCATTAAGAGCTTTCGCTCAACCTCCGATTAATACATTCTATCACTTTTTCAAGTCAAACGAATGGATAGAAAAATTTAGTGCTAATAGAACTAACAAGTGACTTGTTCTTATCCATTATAGCTTCATGGGATCTCTAATTACAACAATTTGGATGCTATCACTATTAATTTTAAATAGGTTTAAGTCTTATTCCCTCGACATGTCACTAATAAATTTCTTACTCATTGACTTAGCTAATGAATCCACCAGATTTAACTTTGATCTGATATAATTAAATGAGATAACCCTATCTTTAAGTAGCTACCTTATAATATTGTGTTTCAATCAAATATATCTACTCTTGCCTTTAAAGGTCATATTTTAGCTTTTGTTATTACAGACTAGCTATCACAATGCAAAGATAATGATGGTGTGGGTTTTTCACCTATTGGAATATTCGCTAAAAAGTTTTTCAACTACCGAACCTTAATCCTAGCCAACTCTATGGTAATAAATTCAAATCTCTTGAAGATTTTAGAATAATTGTCTTGTTTTGCAAACTTTCAGGTTACCACACCACCACCAAGAATAAATATATAATCATTAGTAGATTTTGTCTATCCAATATAGTGGGAAATCCACAATAGAATATATCATAATTTATGTTACCTCTCAAATATTTCAAAACTCTTTGTTAACACTGTATTTTGTTTTGGTATTTTTTAAAATTTAATAAAATTAATAATAAATTCAACCAAAAAATATAAAAATAAAAAAATAAAATTAATCCTTTTTAGGATTATATTTAAAAATAATAATAATTTAACAAAACCAAAAAAAAATATCTTACTTAAATTTTAAAAAATCTCTTTTAAATTATTCCAATCATTAAAAATATTGGGAGCCAACTTTTGAATGTTGACTTTTCTTCCCTTAAATCTTATTTTTCATTTAATAGAGGGGGGTGTGTGTGTGTGTGAATCTAATTTAAAAAAACATTAGAAGCAAAATATATATATATGTAATAGGTTGGATGAAACGCTAATGGTCGCGTGCGACTAAGAGGAGTAGAGCAACACATAGACGAAAACACAGAGAAAGCAACCTTAAAGAGTCTTCTTCTGCGAGCAAACGCAAACACGACTAAGAAAGCAGAGCACGCCAGAAAAACACGAGTAGACAAAAAAAAAAAGAAGCTTTCGGCCATGCAGAGCAGCAAACACGAAGCACAGGCACAACAAAAATGCAGTACTCACACAGTAAATGGAGAATGAGAGAGAGAAGGAGAAGAAGCTCGTGAAAGGAGGAGGATCCGACAAGGAGAGGAAATGGACGAGAGAAAAATGAAAAAGGAGAGGACTTGATTTTTGGCTCTTCGAGCGAGAATGAATGAAAGAAAAGAGGTTAGAGCCGAGAGAGCGAGAGGACAGCAATTGAGCACTCTGACGTGTAGGTTTAGATATGCATTAGCATTCAAACACACAAGCAAAGGGATAAAGGGATTAATAGCACGTTTATAGCAAAGAAGAAAACGCAGAAACAGAGCATGCATGCGCACATGGGTTTGGACTGAACGAGATCATCATCTTCTTCTTTCTTCAGTCGCACGGGTTTGGGTAGGGAATATATCACAGCCACCTGAGTTCGTTTGCCTCATTTCCTCTTAGTGAGTTCGTTCAACATCACACAGATCTTCCATCTTTCTCTCTCGGACACAGTCAGACTATGATAGACGTGAAAGAAATTCTTGTGATCGTGATTATCATGGAGATGTGTTGGAGAGTCTAAGAAGGGGATCAAGGACGAGAGCGAATTGAGGAAGAGGTTGGAGCAAGAGAGGACCGAGAGAGTTAAAAAGAGAGGGAAGTTGGTGTCCTACGCCCCTGAGGACTGCTCATGTGAAGCACGACAAAATCAAGGAGTCCAATGGCATGAAGATCAAGGAATTTTTAGTTTGGAAAGAAATGAGGAAGGAGAAGTATTGTGCAGAAAAAGCATGTGCAGGCTATATTTATGCTAGAAAAATCGAACTTAGAGGTTGGCTTTATTAAGGAGACAGTTAAGGAGAAGATGGTTCAGCTCCCAGGACACAGGCGAAGCATGTGTAGGCTGTCATCCATTTAATAGATTATAAGTAACGACTCTGAGCTTATCCACTCCTCTAATTTCATGTTCATTGCTTAGGCTGTTACTATTGGTTTCCTCTATGTGTAATTACATGGTATTTGTCTAATATTTTGCACAAATGTTCCTTCTCCTGTTTAGTTTAATCCCTAAAATTTTTATTATTTTTGGAGCCCATTTATACGGTCAAATATGCTAGTTTTCATGAAATTGGTCATGAAAAGTTTTCTTTGTTAGATTGTTACAGTTTGATTTATATATTCTTATATGTTGATACAAAGGTGACTTTAATATGAAATTCTATATCCATGACACTCTCTAATTGTTGTTTGAGCCAAAATTCTTAGGCTTTTAAATCTCATTTACCTATTTGATTACATTAATTTCTAAGAGTTGGTCAATAAACCGCATGTCAATTTTTATAGCTTAATTGGTGATTTTTTTATTTTTTTCTTCTTGTACAGAGGCATTCTTGAGCTCAATTTTATATCCATATTTCTTCATATGTACAATTTGATAACAATTTTTGGATGAAACAGCAAAACAGGGATATTCTTAAATAACCAATATTGTAAGAGAAATTTAAAATCTTAATAGGCATTTAAAATGATTATCAACCGTGAAAATTAATAAGATTTCACAAGTATGAAGATTCAATTTGTATATATTAATATGATCATCATTAAAATTAACTCTTTTTGTATAAATAAAATATTTAAGTTCCATGTGAGATTTTAAGAATCTTCGTAGAAACTTAAATTAATTACATCATTGTGTGGGATAATAAGACCTCGCAGATATCGTGATTCTCAATTTATATAAAAATAAATAAATGAATTTTGTAAATAAAATAATAAATATTTTTTAATTAATTAAATTAATAATTTTGAATTATAATCACATTTACTAATGAGATCTTTAAGTTATGTGAGATTTTTAAATTTTCATAGACTTTTAAAATAATCGCATTACCACATGAGTTAATAAAACTTCATAGGTATAACGATTAGGATTTCATATAAAAAAATATACATTACATGCATAATAAGTCTAGTAAATTAATATATTTAAATAAATTTAATTCTTTTATCATGTGAGATTTTAGAATTTTCGTAAATATTTAGGATAATCATATTACCGTATAAGTTAATAATGCTTTATAGGTATGATAATTAAGATTCTTTTGGAAAAAGTGTATATGTACATACATGCTCAAAAATTATTATTAATACTTAAAAGTATATATAAGAATATAAATAAATAAATAAATTTAATTTTTTTATCGTGTAAGATTTTGAAATCTCTGAAGATATTTAAAACAACTACATTACCGTATAAACCAACAAGATTTTACAGGTATAGTGGTTAAATTTTCAATCACAAAACATAAAAATAATAATTTTAAGCCATTTTCTTTTCTTTATTTCAAATTTCAAAATTGAGAAAATAATTAAAGTTAAATTACTTTTTGCAATTTAAAACATACATATTAAAATTTCAGAAATTATTTTATTTGCAAAATGATGAATTATTTCTAATTAATTTCTCTTCAAAAAAAAATATTTTTACCAATAATTTTGAAACTCAAACTACATGAACTTTGATCCCTATAATAGGGTACGTAGGCTCAAAGTCTGATTCTGAGTCAAGTCCTCTCTTGTAAATGAATAAATATTTCTTAATTAACTATTATCATTTTGATATCAAATGTATGAATAAGAGAAGGATAATTAAAATAACTTTAAAATCATATTAATTTAGCATAACAAACTTCAGGTAACCGTTGTCACAAACGAGTGTTGTGAGGTGCTTAACACCTTCCTCACACTCAATTAACTCCTAAATCTATTTTCTATTTTCGTAGACCATCCATATTCTCCTTTAATTGTTTCCCAAGATTTCTCTCAAAATTTTGGTGGCAACTCCTATTCCAATCTATTCCCATCCTAAAGGCTGAAACCTCCACTTGCATGCCATCCGCGTCACATTTTTCAAGTGCGACACTCTTTCTATAGCCTCTTAGTGTTTACAGCTTGGACATTAGGTATATTTGTTGAATCTTCTTGCATCATAAGCTAATCAAGCGCAGTAAAATTCATCAAATGAAATAGATTCCTAATATTATATACTCAAATTGAGCAACTGGGTTACCCTTGTAGTTTTTAATTGCATACTCAAATCATAATGAGTACTTAGAGGAGCATCTTCAAGATGTCCTAACTTTTTGAGAATTTTCTTAACATAATGTTCTTGGGATAGTAAAATCACATTATCATTCCTTGTGATCTCCACACCTAGAATCACTTTAGCTTTACTTATATCTATCAAATCAAAATTTGTTGAAAGAAAGATTTTGGTCTTATTTACAACATTCGTACTAGAGCAAAGATTAGCATGTCATCCATATATAAACATATAATCATGCAATCACTATTTATGAGCTTTGTATAAATATCTCTTTCTACTTCAACAGTAGAGAAACTATCACTTGTTGAAACTTGATCAAGTTTTTCATGCCATTATTTAGGAGCTTGTTTTAAGCTATACAAAAATTTAAAAAGTTTATAAACTTTATTTTCTTGCACAGAAACCACACATCCCTCAAGCTGTACCATATAAATATCTTCTTGTAAATCATCATTCAAAAATGTTGTTTTAACATCCACTTGGTGAATAAAAAGTTTGTAAATTGAAGTCAAAGCAATAAGAATTTTTATGGAAGAAATTCTTGCCCTGGGAGAAAAGGTATCAACATAATTAATATTTTTCTTTTGTGTAAAACCTTTGGGTACAAGCCTTGTTTTATATTTATCAATTGAATCATCCAACAAAATTTTTTTTCTTTAAAAACCCATTTACTCCCAATACCCTTTGTTCCTTGAGACAAATATGCCAAAACCCAATAAACATGATAGAAAGAACCTAGTACCTCTTTAACTCACGCAGGGGTGAATCGATTGTTTTCAACTACAATTGTCTTATGTAGGCCCGTCTCATGTTTGAGAGCTCATTTCTTCTTCAAGCCCATTTACTTTCCTATATATTAGGTGCCTTCTAAAAGTACAATCTGATTTACTTTATAAATCACTAGCTGATCGGATTATTTTATTTCAAATTAAAATTCTCAACTACCCTTGAAAAGTGAGAGGGAGAGATATAGAAAGAAAAAAAATATTATATGGTTTGTTTACTTTTTGCTTTTTTACTTGAGAGTTATGTTTGGAATTTTATTCACTTTCATTTCTAGTATTTTTGTTGCATTGATATTAATATTAATGAAGTTAGTAGAAATAATTCATATATTATAAGCTCTCTTTGTATGGACAATGTGAGACTTCTTCTAATATTCTTACACAATAATTACCATAGAGTCAACGCGTGCGTCAACATACACAATATAATCACATGTTTATATTTAGAAGAGTAAATATATTGCTACCGGTCTACTCAATGCATGTGATGTGAAGGTCACTGGCGCCAACAGCTACCTGCTCAGTTATCACAAGGAAGTAATATATAATTAAGAAATCAGAGTATAAGAGACGTACAATGTGCTCTTTCGTTTTTTTCCCCCTCTGTTTATGAGAGACTTATTAAAAAGTACCCTATAATCAATTTAATTATTAATAGGTTCTGTCCTATACAAAATTTTGTCATTGGGACTTATTATAATTCACCTTTCTCTTTGGGGTTTCTTCGTAATTCTCCTTTTTTTTTAATGGCCAAAGCCATTTTTATTAAGAATGTTGAAATGAACACAAAAAAGACAAGATGTACTCATAATGAGCATATGCCAAAAAAAAAAAGGAGCGAGCTTGACATCTATTATTGAGGAGAATATATGGTAGAAACTCATTTAAGATTATTTGGATGTATTAAAAAAAAAAGTTGTGAGAAAATATGGTGAGGAGGGTGGGGTAGATAATTTAAGCTTTGTGAAGAGGGGCAGAAAAAAGATTGCAGACAACACTCATAAATAAAGTTACTGAACGAGAGGCCTTCTGATTAACATATTTGAATACAATGACTTTTTGCAACCTATGTAAACTACTATGTAGTAGAACAAGGCTTCTTTGTTGTACACTATACCATGAATTCTCATTAATTAATTCTTATAAATGTTATTCTTTATTTTCATATTCTTTGAATCTTACCATTTTTCATGCCTCCAAATAGCCACCCATGAGGTGAAAAGATGGCAGCCACTATGATAAAGACCTAGCTGGATGATATCCTTATAGTAATAGTATATCAATAAAACTTTAAATTTTAAAAAAATAAACATCAAAATTCATGTAAAGCTAACAAACCTTATTCCCTTTCCATTTTATGTATGACTCATCTTTTAGAGAGAATTGATGATTCTTTTATAAGCTATTTCTTATAAAAACAAATCATTAATTACTTTCTTGCAATTTAATCCTTTCACAATTTTTCAGAGTAAATTGTTACATATGAGGCATAAAATATTTTTGACTGTTGCATTTAAGCTTAAATTGAGAAATTCTTTTTTCATTAGACAATATTATCAATTTAACTACCTCACCTTGATTTTAGCAATGCAGTTAATTAAAAATGACTTATAAATATACATACTCCCTTCAATCTTTAATCTGAGATGAAGTTTGAAAATTTGTTTATCCTAAATATAAGACATAGTTAGTGTAATTAATATTTTTTTAAAACTTTATATTTATTGTCATTTGAATTTCTAAGTAACAATTTATCACATTCATTAATTACAAATAAGGATAAAATTGAAAAGTTAAAAACTTTTTTACAGTGTTAAGTTTTTTTTTTGGCCAAATACAATGTTAAGGTTACAACTAAATTTCTTAATAAATCAAAAATTTATTAAATTTACCTTATATATATATATATATTGAGGAACGGAGTGATATATATAGAATTGCAAGGAAGGAGTACATTGGAATTGTAACTTATTTTGTATTAGAGACTATTAATTACTTTATCTTATAAAAAAATTATCTAGAATGCTAGACTTTTTCAACATTGCTTGTAATTCTTTATAAATTATGGTTGTCAAACTCTCAAGTTGATTCTTTAAATTTATCATTTTTATATTTCTGACTTATAAAATCATGTTAATTCGCTTATAAACTTGGATTGGATGAAATTTGATTAAACTAGTGAGTTAATTCTATGAGTTTACTATTTTTACATTTCTAGTTTACAGAATCGTATCAATTTACTTATAAAGTTAGACTAGATGCCATCAGTTAAATTTGTTAAACTTGTTGATTTTTAATTGAGTTAACAAATTCAATATATATTATGTAGAATTTGCTTCATAGAAGCAGTAGGACACAGTTTAAAAAAAAATAAAACTCAAAAAGCAAAAATTAATATTAATAAAAAAGAAAACAACAAAATAAATTGTCATACTTTGAAATTTTTCATGTTGAGTATGATAATCTATTAATACAGGTATACTTCATTTCAATTATTTAGATTTAAAATATATCTAAATCAAATTATGATAATGTTTTATATTTTAATTATTTAATTATATACTTTTAATAGTTATTTATTAATAAAAGTGAACTTCTATGAGTTTATGATCTAAATTTATGATTTGAGTTTACATCCTAGTCATGAATTTACTTAAACTTGTGAGTTTGACAATTTTATTGTAAATTATATTTTGACTGAGCATTAATATACCTGTCCAGATTGATTGTATGCCGGCTATTACACGTATTCTAATATTTTTACCATCGGAAAAAAGATTGCTTGATCAATTTTATCAATATATTATATGCTGGGGTTAGGGTGCGCTGAATATTTACAAAAGCAGTCAGAACTTGCCGACGTTATTACGTTACTTATAATTTATTATCGATATTGGATCCGATCTTATTAACCAGTGTTTATTCGTCGAACAAGACCAAGTATACACTGGTCACAAAACTCTGTTAAGAAGGTCGAGATTGTATTTAACTTAATCACGTTGAATAAATCATGCCATGCCATCCATTTTGTCTGCGTTTTGGGAGATGTGGTATATTTTTTATTTATATAACTGCCTATATATGTATTTTTTTGCAAACTAGTTATTTAATTTTGAAAATCTGCATGTCACAATCCAAATTAAAACGTGCTTTATATGAGAATAATTTAGACCCAGTCAAATTAAGTTTGTCAAAACTAACTCTATCTGATCAATGTATTATTATTATTATTATTTTTTGGGTTAGATAGTGTTTATCAACTAATTCGCCATTGATCGTTACCACTAACTAGATTAGTCAAGAGATGTGTGTGAATAAGAATTGATTATTTGGCAACGTCAATTTTTTTCCCCATATATCTTTAATTAATTTGTTTACTTTTCTAGTCCTGTTATCTTTCAGTTGGAAAATATTTCTATCAAGGTGGGCCTCTTCACTTGAAAAAAATTACATATAATAAATATGGAATTTTAGATCTGCAGCGTTTTTCTTTTATTTTTTTTTGGGTATCATCTCTATTAAATATTTTGAATATTAAATCTATTTGATTAAACTTTTATCCAATTTTTTCAATTTTTTAATTGAAAGATCATTAATATAATAAATATATATAATGGAATTTTTGATTGTTAAATTATTTTAAAAATTATTTTTTTGTTAAAAAGTACCACCTAAATCTAGGTGTTGGCTTTGCCACTATGTCTATCTTAGATTTGATTGATGTAACTTGAAACAAACTTAGCCGCTAACAAAATGTTTATAAAAATTTAAGGTTGTTGGGAATTTTGTTTGAGACATGAGTATTAAACACGTGCATTTATTTCAATAAAAATTTAAAATTTAGGATAAATGGGCAAAAATACTTATTAAGTGACTGATTAAGAGCATCCAGTAACTTAAAGTGAAAAAAAGAGAGAGTAAAAATACCCATGACGTTATCAAAGTTGGTACAAAAGTGATCAAATCGTTGACTTGCCCTAATGTTTGTTAGTTTTCAATGTTAAATACTGATTGTACCTGCCATATGTTAATATTTGCTGACATAGATTAAAAAAGGAGAAAAAATATCCACGAAGTCATCATCTAGGCATCCAATAGCCTAAAGTGAGAAAAACAGTAGGAGTACCCATAACATTATTTTAGTAGGTATAATAGTGATTAATCCATCAAAATATGTGCCACATGGTTTCTTTTCATTGTCACATATCCCACCCCCTTCTTCCCTCCATCTCTACTCTTTTTTCTTGTATGTAAAATGTAAGATTTAACATAGTGAGATAAGTTACACACAATTGAAGATCAAGAACGAAGAGGCTCTGACTTGCTGCAAAGAACACAATCACTTTATGAAAGAGGTTGTCTATGCTTGTAAACACCTTTGTGACTACGTACACCTTTTACACCATCTACCTTAGAATATTGGCACAACCTTAAGGGATTTCATTTATGATGAGGTTCGAAATCCTCAATTGGCTTTCGACACTACTATAAAGAAGCAATTGATTTAACTTACTGTTTGGTCAAAATATTTTCCCACATGCTATTTATATAATGATCGATCAACTTTCATAGAATTTCATTTTAGAATAATTTTTACCCATATTAATGAAAAATGGTCAACTTCTTTTTAGATATTAGCTAAATAGTCAATATGTAAGAATTTGATATATTAATTACTACTGCACTTACTAAAATAACATTATGGGTATTGTTAGCTTTTTTTCACTTTAGGCTATTAGATGCTTCTGGCCAACAACTTTGTAGGTATTTTTGCTAATTTTTTAGTATAATATTAGCAAACATTAACATATGGTAAGCACATCGACATTTAACATGGAAAACTAATTGACATTAAGGCAAGTTAACATTTTGATCATTTTTGTACTAACTTAATTTGATAACTCTATGGGTATTTTTGTCTTTTTTTATTTTAAACTACTAAATACTCTTGAGTGGATCACTTGTTGGATAGTTTTGCCTCTTCACCCTAAAATTTAATTGGCTAGATTATGATGGATTGCAATCCCCTTCCATGGACCCAATTCACGTTGATGGTAACTAAATGATTTTTATTTATACACAATTTAATATAATATTTAAAACTTCACACCAAAAAAATTAGGAAGAATAACATACAAGGACTACTCAAGAAATTTATTTGCAAAAACAAGGACTAAGGAAAGTCCTATTTGAAAAAAAGATAAGTCAATATTCCTATCTTAACAACAATATATTTTGTATTGACTCTTGTTTACAAATAAATATCTTAAGTGGTAATTAAATGTAATTCTCCCAAAAAAATTATAACATACAATCACACATTAAATCAGGATAACTTACACATGCTCATGTTTTTTTATCATGAAAAGTTAAAAAGTTAAAACCATGTGTATATTAGCGTATATTTTGGCAAAAAAAAAAAGTGCATATCATTATAAAAAAAGACTTTCAACAATTACAATTTGCAGCGATAATAAAAGTCATTAATAATTATAAACTTTTAACAGTGACAAATGCATGTCACAGCTGAAAGCCTAAGTTTAAGCGATGACATGTAAGTTGACTTTAGAATCAGCAATGACTTTTTAGTATCGTCATAGAAAGTGTGACTTTTAATAGTGGCTTTGAATGTCACCATTAAAAGTTTGACTTTCGAAATTATTACTGGTAACTAGATATTATCATCATAATTATTTATTTTGTATTTAATCCAATATTTAACATTTTAAGGAATTAATTTTGTTGTATTATTGTAATTTTATGATGAATATATAAAATACCGTAATGAGTTTTCATTTAATATATTTATGGTTAAATTAATACTTTAAAATAATGAAATTATTTTAAGATATGGTTAAGGTAATGTTTAATGTTAATGAGCTGAATTACATAACTAAGCAAAACTGTATTATTTTAGGTTAGTTTTTATTATCAATTAATGTTCAATTTGATTCAATCCAATTATTTAGACTAGTTTGGTTCATTGTTATTGTTCAATATAAACATTGAATCTAACTGAATTGACTAATGTATACTCCTATGTGAAGTAATAAATTCATTCAAAACCCTATTGTTTAATATTTTAATTTGGAATGCATATGATGTAGTAAGGAGTCTCTATTTTCAAATGTTTTATGATTAAATTGATATTGTAAATAATAAAAGTTAGATGTTAAAAAATATAAGGCATTTTTAGTTTTTCAAGGTGTAATAACCATTGCCTTTTTTTTTAAAGTTCCCTATTGATAGTGACTTTATATATATTATAGAGTATTTAATAGAAATAAATATGAAAAGATATGATTAGTTTAAAATAGATAACTACTTTATTGGGGGATGAGATTCGGTTAAAAATGCCTTACATTTTTGAATGAAGGGAGTAATAATTAGATAAGTTATAGTTAAGTTTATTCATTTATAAATGATATTCCATCTAATCTAATTTTTCAATTTAAATTAAATATTTAATATTGAAAACTTTGAAGCTTGATTTTGGTTTAGATATTCTCAATTCGATAGCTAATGATAAGAAAGAGGAAGATGAAAAGAAGAGAAATGAGATATTCTAAAATTCTACTTTTAATTTTTACAATATATGAAATATATCCATGTATGTGATGCTATACAATTTTTTAAGTGCTATCTTGCTACATAAATATTAAAAAAAGATAATATAGTGTATAATTTCCTATAAAAGTATAATTTAAGAATGAAAAATAATTAAAAAAGTAAAATGTGATGTAAAAACAATGCAATTACATTACTTGACAGAGTTTATAAAAATTTGGAGTGTGGCCCTTCACAAGTCTAGTTGAAATGTGACATTCCTTCTTTGCCCACAACAAAACTCCCCTTAACAAATATAAAATTTTTGGTGCTATATATCCAAAATAAGAAAACAAATATCTTGCATAACTAGTCCATGATTCATAATTTCATATAATATGCACCTAAAAATTTAAAATAAAATATAAGATTTTTTAGATAACAATAACAATTCAGAGAACATTTCTAGAATTCCAGATTGTTGAAAATCGCTGTTTATTATTTGGTTGAAGTTGGCTTGGCTTCTTATTTTTGAATGTAAAGACTAGGGTGGGATCTATTATTTGTCCTTAGATTTTCACCATCTTCACATTTCTAGGTAAAATAAATTTTTTTGTGGACTGTGTTTAATTTATTTTGGATAAATGATTATATATTATTTGTGTTACTGATATATGATATTATATCATTAATATACTGCTATATATCAATGATAAATAAGTTAGTAAGTTTTCACTAATATGCCTTATATATCAGTGATATATAATAATATACTATCATAGATTAACATGATAAGATAATTAGATATAAACTTATTTATCATTAATATACATTCATATATCAATGATATAGTATCATAGATCAGTAACATGAAAAAGACATAATTATTTGCTCAAAACTGATCAAACACAGTTCGTAAAAAATTTTGGACTCTTAGATTATCATAAAGAATTAAATACCTAAACTAGTAAAATAAAATAAATCACAAATTACTAGCTCTATTTCCTCGCCAGTGTGCTTCGTTTCGTTGAGTATCATCGATGTCTGGCCTCACATTTGTCTTTTGCTATCATAACTATGGCTCTCTCACACTACTATGCTTTCTTTGGTCTTTGAGTTGTTTCTTCCATTGTGACTATAGCTCACGTTTGTCTCTTTCATTCGTTTAATTTCTTGCGTTATGACTCTCTTCTAGTATTTGCAAAAAGCAAAGTGTTATAATTTAAAAGGGCATTTTTTGTAAATTAAATATAAACTAAATATTAAAAAGGTTATTTTTAAAATTTAAGAAAGAGTAGGCTATTTCTTTTATTTGGTCTTATAATCTGGGCTATGTGCACAAAAGCTCCTAAAAGTTGTTGGTCATTAAAAGTAAAAATAAAATTTTAATTAAAACTAGCAAGAAAAATCAATAATTATGATTTTATGTATAATCATCTATATTTATATTATTTATTCTTAAATAATTTTATATTATAAATATGAATATGAATAGTAAAATAAATAATACAATAACCATGAGAAGCAAAAAAAAAATGATATTGTATCAATTATATTTATAGTTTACTCTAGACAAAATAAATAATATAATTTTAAATTTTAGTATATTAAAAGAATTAAATTTAAGTATTTAATGATAGTAATAATATTTTATAATATTTAATATTTAAGATATGTGTGCTTGTTTAGTTTAATAATATATATTTAATTATGCAATAATAACCTGTCAATTTATTCTAACTCAATGGCAAAATGGTGGGACGCAAAAGACAGAGGTCATGAGTTTGAACCATGAAGGATGCAATTTGTGAAATGGACATATAAATTGGTGACATTGTGACATGTGGCATGAAGTAGGGGCAATACGTGGAAGGTGGCATGGAGCCATGTAGAGGGTGACATGTGGTAGGTAGCGTGGCACCACGTGGGAGTGGGAGAGTGATATGGTGCCATGTGAATAGGTAAACTAGTGTATCACTTTTTAGCGTCAACCAAATAGTCGCCATTGATGTGTAGTTTTTGCAGCAACATTTATTGCCGTCGATTCTCAACTTTCAACAGTGACTATTTTTCTATAGTAAGATTGAATATTTTCAACATGATTTTTATTGTCGCTACTGATAGAATCAATGACAAGAACTCTGGTGATGACATTGCGGTGAAAAGTCATCGCTAAAAGTCAATTTTCTTATAGTTTATAAGAGTATACATACATATATACATGTAAAAGTACATAAAAAGTTTCCTAATGAAAAAAAATAAAAGCATATAACTTTTTGTTTTTAATGTGCATGGGATACGAAACTCCCGCACATAAGGGCAAAATTGTGTAACAAATAATGAAGATCATATTATATTCTGCAACTTAATTTTTCCCTCTCAAGTCTTAAAGATCATAATTGGTCTTACCATTCAAGGTTTTTGGAGTAATCTCTGAGCATTTTTTTGTTAACAAAGCATCATTAAAGATCATAAAAACCTTAAAGTCCATACCGCCTAATGCATTTTCCATCCCCTTGAACTCCCTCCTACTAGAAATTTGAGATAAGACTATTGAGTTCCTAACAAGATTTAATAGGAAACTTAAAATATGACATTGAGAAAATGGGGATGGCATTAATCATAAATTTGATCATAGTTTCACGTCTAGCAAAGGTATATGTTTATGGCTCTAATCTTATTACTCATTTTTCTCTAATAAAAGAGAGGGCTTGATGCTTGTTCTTCTGTTAGGTGCTAGGAATTCCAAGGTACTTCCCAAGGTCATGTGTGGCATTGATCTCCAGTTAACTACAAACTACGTACTTGTCTCACATCATCAAGAGTATTGTGGGAGAAGTAAATCCTAGACTTCTCTAGATTTTCCATCCACCTAAAGGCTTCATAGTAAATATTAAGAATCTTTACCAACTTTGCCACATTTTCCATAGAAGAATCATCTGTAAAAAAGTTAATTATGAGAAATTTCAAGACAAGTAGTACTCAATTTGATACCTTTAAGAAGACCCACCTCTTGGTTCATAGCAATTAAACAAGATAAGACCTCAGCTACCAGAATAATCAAGTATGGCAAAAGTAGATCTCCATATCTTAGATCCCTAGTCAAAGTAATGGTAGCGATTTTTTTCTTAGAGAGGCAAAGAGTCAAATTCACTAATTCAACACACTTCATGACAAGATTAACCCAATCATTCGTGAAACTAAACTTAATAAGTACTCACCTCAAGAAATCCCCTTCCACTTGATCATAAGACTTACTTATGTCCATCTTCAAAGCAAATTCATATTTATCGCTACTCCTCTTTTGTCTGCAGTAGTGATACATCTCATAAGCAATTACAATATTATTAGTAGGGCTGTATAAAGGATTGGATGGGATTGGATTTCAACTTAACTCAAAATCTAAACTCTTTCATGAAAAGGACTGGGTTAGGCAATTAGTAGTACAGTTTGGTCCAGTGATAAACTAAATATTAATAGGATCAGACTTAGTCCATAAGACTGAGAGATTGGACTTAATAGTCTAGTACTCACTTAGCTTTTTTTTTTCTTTTTCCTCTATGAGAGCCAATAACCTATTTCAACCTAATGAACTCAATTAAAATAATAAAAATACCTATAATCATAATAAATTCATAATAATTTCCAACAACAAGAAAAAATATTTCAGTTATAGTCTAAATGATTTAAATTTATAACTTTAACATAAACAATACTAAAAAAAACTTCAATAACTACATTACAATATAAATTATCAAAAATAAATTATATGCACATATATAAAGTGATTAATTAGCAAGTGTAAAAATGCAATATATAAATTAAATTAAGAGACATAAAATTAAAAATATTACCTACAACATTAACAATAATGTCAATCTCTTGAACATTATCAAACTCATGAAGCATAGAGACAAATTTTGATAGACACTGCCCTGCAACTAACCAAGTTTGGGCACAAATGAGTGCTTAAGTCATCTTGGAAGATGAAGAACTCTTATAATCATCAACAACATGTCCTCCAGTGCTAAAAGTTGATTCAGAGGCAATTGTAGATATTGATATAGCCAATACAACTCATACTATGAAGGAAAGCACTATATACTTGGTAGAATTGGCCTTATACCATGTCAAGATATCAAAATCATCATCATCATCATCATCATCAATATGTGTGTCTTCAGATGCACTACTAGAAGGATATCTATCCAACTCTAATTGGGTATCTACTGATGAGCTTTTTTGCTTCTAGGATACCAACCATCTATGACTAAGGTCTTTTTACCTTTATTTGCATCTAAAGTGTTGGTGTCAAGAGCATTTGGAGAGTTGACACTACTAGAACTACTTGTATGAAGACCAATTGTTGTAGATTATTCCTTAAATAGGCAATATAAAGTTACTCTTGCTTTATTCTTCATGGAGATACAAAGGTTAAGGTTAGTAAAAAGCTACTCAAATACATGATTGATATAGGCAAGCTTGTATTAAGGAATGAGAATCACGGTAATCACTAGTGTAAAATAAAATTTCAATGACACATTTTTTGCCATAGTTTCTCAAAAACCTATGGCAATATATGCGCAAGTGAGTTTTTCATAATTAAATGCTTATGTATTCCATTTATAGCGACAGTGCTAAGATTAACTGTTGCCATAAATAAAATTAGTTAAATTAAATTAATTTAATTAATTTTAAAAAATTAAATAATTTAATTTAATTATTTAGTTAAAGTAAATTATTACTCAATTGTTTATTACCTAAATATAATTAATTTGAAAAATAACTATAATAAATTAAATTAATTAAGACATAAATAAGTAAATTATTTATTAAAAATTTAATTTTAATAAATTAAAATAAATTTAGTAATTAATAATATAATTCTAATAAATTATGTTCATTAAGTATTTCTTATTTTAAGTAAATTAATTTTTCCTAAATAAATTAAATTAATTAAGTATTTTTAAAATTAATTTATCTTATTTTAGGTTAATATGTCTGAATTTCAGACATAATTAATATATCTAAATTTAGATATCTTCAGCGACAGTCACGAGGGTGCCTGTTTTGCACCTATCACCGAAGATATCTAAATTCAGACATCTTCAGACAGCATAGCACCGTACCTTCGTCCATATCTCCATTTCCCTCAGCTCATTTCCTTTAGCTCGTTTCCCTCAGCTTGTTTCCCTTAGCTACCATCGCTACCATCATCCCTTAGCTTGTTTCCCTTAGCTCATTTCCCCTTAGCTCATCCTCTTATTTAGCTTCGCCGTAGGTTCTAGCTGTGCCGTCTAATTGCCTTTCCCATAGCTCACCTCTAGCTGCATTTCCCACAACTTGTCTTTCTGCATCTCCAGCTGCTATCTCTTCTTGATTTCATCTATAACATTTTTTTTTGGCACAATTTTTTAGCTACTTTTTTGTACTTAATTATTTTTAGCTTTTAATTTTTTTACTAATTTTTATTTCCTTTTCCTACTTTTTTTTCTTTTTAAGTTTATTTGTTGGGTTAAATTTTGATTGTTACTAATTATTTTTTATTACTTAATTAATTTATTTTTTTATTACAGCTCGACTCTTGTTATTTTTTAAGTTTTTTTAATTTTTTTCTTCAAAGAATTATACTATTGATTGTTGATTAGAGTTGATAATTATTAAAATTTCAATTAAAATTTACTTAAATTCATCAAATTGAGAGTTTGGTGCTTGAGAAATCTCAATTTATAAGTTGTTATGCTGTCAATATTTTTTAAAATTTTCATGATATTAATTTCTTTATGTTCAGTATAATTTATTTATTTTAAGTTTGTTTGTTAGGATGAATTGTGAACCCCATTATCAAAAATTATACTATTAATTATTAATTAGAGTTGATAATTATCAAAATATCAATCGTGGTTTACTTAAATTGATCAAATTGAGGGTTTAGTGCCTGGAAAAATCTCAATTTACAAGTTGTTATGCTGTCGATTTTTTAAAATTTTCATGATATTAATTTCTTTATGTTTAGTATAATTAATTTCTTTTTAAGTTTGTTTGTCGAGATGAATTGTGAACCCTATTATCATAAATTATAATATTAATTATTGATTAGAGTTGATAATTATCAAAATATCAATCGTGGTTTAGTTAAATTGATCAAATTGAGGGTTTAGTGCCTGAAAAAATCTCAATTTACAAGTTGTTATGTTGTCAATTTTTTTAAAATTTTCATGACATTAATTTCTTTATGTTTAGAATAATTAATTTGTAGTTGAATAATTGATATTTTTAAAATTTGTTGAAATTGGCATTTTAGTAACATTAAATTGATAGAATTGAAGGATTTAGTATCTCAAAGATCTCGCTTTATAAATTGTTATGATGCCGTAGTTGGATAAGATCTTGTGTTTTTGGAATAGGTTATGATGAACCGTAGCTGGACAAATGCTTTGCGAACAAGTGATGAATATGAGAAGGGGGTAGATCAATTTTTAGAATTTGCAAAGAACAACGTTCCTAATAACAGAGGATTGTTCTATTATCCTTGTGTTGAGTGCTTGAATGGGTTGCGACAAAGTTCTATGGAGATTAAAGATCACTTAATTTATTTTGAGTTTTACAAAGCATATAGACAGTGGGTATGGCATGGTGAATCTAGAAAATGTAATACACCACAAGTTGAGAATGATGATATACTTGAGTTATTATTCATGCATATATTGTTATTGAATTTGTAGAATTTCAAAAGTTTAGAGCCATATTCTAAGCAAGAGTTGAGACATATATGCAATTTATGGTCTAGTTTTTTCTTAGAATTAACAAGATTAGAGTAGAAACTTTCTAGATATTTTGCATTGAAAATATATGTTTAGTTCATGTACCAGACATATTTATATTGGTCTTTGGAGCTGTTGTTTCTTAATTAATGCAAGTTTTGTAAGTAAGAGAATGTATATAAATATAAGTATACAAGTAAAAAAAATATATTGTATTTGCAGCCATAATTGTTACACTAACTGTGGTAAAAAGCCATTTATGGCGATAATTGTTGATAGAACTGTGGCCATAAATGAGCCCTAGAATAAATTTTCGCCACAGGTGGTCTCGAACCTGTGGCGAAAGATCACCTGTGGTGAAAGATGAGATCTTTCGCCACAGGTCCGAGACCACCTGTGGTGAAAAATTATATTTTTCGCCATTGTGTTTTTCACCATAGGTGGTCTCAGACCTGTGGTGAAAGATGAGTCGCCACTAGTTAGATGACACCTATGGTGAAAAATATTATATTTCACCACAGTTTCTTTTCACCTGTGGTGAACAATATCTATTTACTACCACATGATTTTCTACTATACAGCATCTTTCGTCACTAAAAATGCATTTTAACTGTGGCAAAAGATAATTTTTACACTAGTGAATAATCAACAAAAGATTTAAATTATCTTTTACTTCTCAATACTTATTATACTTACTCTTTATTCTTAAAGATAACTCCCTAAGAAGAGGGTCATCACTTTCAATATTCTCATCTAATAGGTCTTGAATTATAGCAATTTGATGGAGGTATGTATATGTAGTAACTTTCAATGCGTTAGAAAATTGCAAAGTGACATAATAAAACACCTTTAAGAATTTAAGAAAGAATTTTGCTTTATTGCAAGATTGTTTATTTATAGGGCCATTACACTTAGGAGGAGCTTTCCTAAAGTAAGCAAAAGCATCTAGGTTGTCATTGGGTCTAGTACCTTGCTTATAAACATAGGCATCCATGCTACCAGCTAAAGAAACAAAGTCACTCTGAGCATGACCCTTTGAACCTTTATCAAAGTAGCTAATTATACAAAATCTTCATCCTCATTCTCTAATCTTTGAAATGCTTTTTGAAACTTCAAAGTAATATCCAACATTAAATATGTGGAATTCCACCTAGTGCTAACATCTAGGCAAACAATACCTTTTGCGTCTAACATTTCTAATTCACAAACATATTTAAATTTTACAAGTGAGCAAGAGATGAATGAGCCTATCTAATAGCATTTTGAATGGATTGCAAGGTATCTTTCAACTCCTTCAAACAATCATAACAATTGGATTAAAAATATGTGCAAGACATCATATTTAAAGACAATCAACACCACAAACAAGACCCTTGTAGTTCTTTAGATGTCTTTTTAAGTAAGACAAGGCTATGTTATTATCCATGGTTGTGGTGAACATGCTTCGTATGCCCCAGTCTGATAAGCACCTTTCAATTGTTTGCCTATTATATCACCTTTATGATTCTCAACCATGCAAAAATTAAGAATCCTCTTATGCAAGTTCCGATCATTATTAATGAGATGGGCTATCAAACATAAGTAATTGAAGTTTTTAATTGATGGCCAATAACTTGTAGTGAGGCAAAGATGATTAGTACACTTCTTCAACAAAATTTTCAAGATTCTAATTTCACCAAGATATAATTGCTAGGCATCTCTAGCCACTGTTATTCTTGAAGGGATCTAAAATAGTGGTTTTGACTCCATGACAAATTACTTATTAAAGCCTTCCTTGTCAATAAGCCTAAATGGCATCTCATCATATATGATGAACTCAAGTAGAGCCCTATGACATTGTTTCTAATTGAACGTGTGAGATATTAAGCTTTCCCCTTGCCTACTTAGTGTCACATAATCCAACATAGATTGCTTTGTCATTTGTATAGATTTATGTGGATTCTTAGGACATTTTGGTACATGAGAACTCTTCAAGGATGTTAAACCATACTTGCTCGAGTCACAAGCATAATCTAAATTATAGTGCTTGCATGCAGCTCTAACTTCTTTATTTGTCTCCTCTAATGATAGCTTAGTAAAATGTTCCCATACTTTTGAGATCTTTCTTATAGACTTTTTTCCCCTTTTAACTACCTTCTATAACTTCAATTTCAATTACAACTACAACAAGAAGAGGACATTCTATGTGGTTGGGGGTTGGAGAGGAGGAGTAGGTGCCAAAGATGGTCTAGAAGGAGTTCGAGTCTCATTTTCACTAGTAAAAGGAGAAGATTGAGTTTGGTCAGTGCTAGAAGATTGCAAAATTCCCATGACTTCATAATGATAAATCCAAAATATTACCAATGAGATTACATCCATAATTAAATAAAAAAACTTCCAATAAAATAGAGTTCAATAAGGAGGCAACATCTAAGCAAACATGAAGGCAAAATTAAAAATTTAATGGAAGAAAGACTTGTATAAAAATTTGCCAGACCATGCCAAATCTCAAATCATTTACTTTGTCACCATCAACCTAAAGGAAGTTAATAAAAGAAAAATAAAGAATTAATATATCAACATTTAAAACAAAGAGGAAGCAAGCCTTCGCTTCAATATAAAAATATTGGGACTATGGATACCAGATAGGCTCTAAGACAAGAGAAACCAAAACAAGCCAATAGAATCATCAAATTAGATGTATAAAAAATCCTTGGCTAAGAGTATTATTCTCCTGAAAGCAAGGAGACATCTTTGCATAATTCAGTTCTATAGGAACAACAATCCCCTATAGAAAAACTCAATCTTAGCAACACCATGTAATGTATACCTATGTGCATAAGCATTTTAGAACATCACAAAACTAATTTATGAAAAGATAAAGTTATCCAACTCTACCATCAAGATGACATGTTTAGCTATTATTAAAATGATAAAAAAATTGAAACAGCAAATTTGGACATTAAAGCAGAGAAATTAACATAAGCAAGTTGTAGAAATACCTCAGAGATAACGGAACATGAGGGAATCAAAGATCAATAAGAAGCAACTTGAATTAAAGGCGAGAGGGAATAGCGTAATATGAATCAAAGAAGTGGTGATAGCGCGATGCGAATCAGAGGCAAGAGGCAATGGTGTAATAGAGGGGAGAGGCAATAGCATGATATAAATCAAAGGAGAGGCAACTATGTTGCTTAAATCTGAGGCAAGAGACCACGGCATGATGTGAATCAGAGGGGAGAGGTAACACTACAATGCTAATTAGAGGAGAGAGGTGAGTACTTAATGAACAAAGATGTCTTGATCGACGATGCAGTGGATGGGTGGGTGTGTTATGCAAGCACTTGATGGATGAGAGAGGCGAGAGGCGGATGTGTTTTGCGAGCACCTGATAGGGCTAGGGATTAAATATTGGGCCTAAAATAGTTAAAATATATGTATATATATAATAAAATAAATATAGACAATAATTAAAGTGATTGAATTTAACAAATGTTTGAAACTGACTTTAAGAAAATTAATTGAAATCAAAGTAATCACATAATTTTGCTAAGTTCTATTATATATCAAATCATCTAAAAATTTTCTTCATATATATATATATATAGTTAAATAATGATAACAATGATAAAAAAAAGTTATTATAAGTTAAAATTATAACCTAGTGAAAACCCTACCTCTCTGATCATTTAGTTTTCCTCAACCCTTTCACGTAGCAGCTGACTGCTCTTCCTCAGGTAACTCTTCTAGTTTTTCCTTTATCCCCTTAATCAGTTTCTCTTCTAGGTGTGTCACTCAGGTATACATTTATGTATGTTATATGAGCACCCATAAAGCTGTTAACAATTGTCCTTTTCCTTAAAAAGTTGCCGTTCTTTTTCTTCCCTTAGTGATTTGTCTGCACCATGCCTTGTTCCTCGCATGCCTAAGAAGATAATAAGAACAATAGTTTTTCAATTGCTTTATCCTCTGGTCCCATGCACAGGAATTGAATCCTCATGTGTTTAATGTCTTTATATATATAACCTAATAAAATAATAGTTTTAAATGATATCATATACATATGAGAGAGAGGATGTGAGAGCATCTATATATATATAACTAAAGCCTACCTTCTTATATATGACCTAAGAAAACAAATATATGTCACTGTCCCCTTGTAGCCTTCTGATGCTTATTATAGTTGCGTATATATATAAGCATATTATTATTACGTATTTATAAAAGTAATATAATAAATTATATATATGTAGTTATACAATAATAATTTAGATTAACACTTGAGACTTATAAGTTTAGGAACGTGTATAATTGGATTTTGACATGAAACTTGACTATTAATAAAATTAATTAAATTATAAAGTGATATGAATTTTAAAGGAAAATACTAGGCCCTCAAGGGTAGCGCTAAGGTTTTATAGTCATTTTGGGGTAACTTAGGATAACCGTAGGAAAATTCTTAGTAACTTTAAATTCTTTATTAATATTTTTATATGCATGTGATTTCTATATACTCTAACTAAGAGTTCTTCTTGCTTGGTTTTGCTGTGTGGTTACTTGTGCTCAAGGAGAACAGGTAATTTGGAGTTTTTTCACACATGTGCAAGCTCTATGTTTGATAACAAATGCAAATTGTAATAACCCAAAAATTTCAAGTAAAATTAAATTATATAATATTGTCTTTTACTTGTACTTTTATTAATTTTGGAAAAAAATTAGCAATAAGAAAAGTTAGTCTAGTGAAAAGTAAACTCTCATTTAATTAATAAGGTCTTGAGTTCGACTCCCATTAGCCTCAAGTGAGAAATTTTATTTTTAAATGTTCCATTTTCAGCTTTCAAAAATTACCAAAATACCCCCATGTCATCAGATTTTATTTTTTCTTCTCCTTGTTTTGTTGTGAGTTCGCCAGAAAGGAAAAGAAAATTCTAGATCCTCCATGCTGTGACCTCTGACCTTGCTTCATTTTCTGCTATTCTATCATTATCACCGGTGATTATGGGTTCATCTTTACCTTGCAGAAAACGTCCGAATTCACTACCTTATTTTTTTCCTTCATTTTGTTCTATTTGTGACTGTAAGGTGCCTAATAAACTTAAAGGAAAGTTTTATCGCACTGCTATCAGACCGACAATGTTATATAGTAGTGAATGCTGGGCTCTAACGGGACAGCAAGAGCATAAAGTTGGAGTAGCAGAGATGAGAATGTTACGATGTATGTGCGGACATTCATGTAAAGATAAAATTCAAAATGAGCACGTACGCGAAAAAGTGAGGGTGGCACCTATTGAGGAAAAAATGGTAGAAAATTGGTTGAGATGGTTTGGGCATGTACAAAGAAGACCAAGAGAGGCACCAGTGAGAAGAGTGGAACATATAACTTTGAGTCCGATTAAGAGAGGTAGAGGAAGGCCTAAGAGAACACTCTTGAAAGTTGTTGAACGCGATCTCTTAATTAATAATATTCTTAAAAGCTCGATAAATGATAGAGCACAATGGCATCTTGCAATCCATGTAGCCGACCCCACCTAATGGGATAAAGGCTTGTTGTTGTTGTTATTGTTGTTGTTCTATTTTCTCTAATGCGTATGGCCGTCAATCACTGCTAAAAAGGGTTCAATCAAGCTTCAATCCTTGCTATCGTTGTTGGAGGAATGTGCTAGTTAGTTTTTCTTTCTGTTCATTCTTCTCTATTGCTCCTCAATTTTATGTATTCCTGTCAGCTATCTCTCCTTTGTCTTCCCTATTCAATGTTCTACCTCCTTCATTTGGTTGCAATGATGCTAGTGTATAAGAAAGTTGAGGTGCTGCTCATGATTCTTCTAGTTTTAGGTGTTGTTACTAATTCTGTCCTTCTTCTTTTTGCCAGAATTTCTTCCCCTATTTAGCCATAAGTTTTAGCTCCTCCTCCCCTTTTCTTCATCAATTGTGCTTTAAGATGGGTAAGATTCAAGTCCTCTTCCCTCTTGCTCTGTGCATATGTGGTTTGGATGTTTAATTATTGTCATTTTAATCCTCCTTTTTGCTATTATGCTTGTTCAAACAGAGGAGAATTTGGCTTAAATTGATAATTTAGCATTATGTATTTGATGAAAGTGAATAAACTCAATTTTCTTGGGTCTAAAATTGCCTATGTAGAATGCTTGAAATTGAAATGTTGGATTATTTCAAATGTGGACATTAGGGAAAAAATATGGGAAAAATGAAATTTGAAGAAAAGAGATTTGGTTTAAGTTTGATAATTAATGTATGCAAGGTGTTTGAGAAAATATCTATTAGGAGAAATTAAAATTTATTTTTATTATTTTTGAAATTTCATTGATTTTTATGGGAAGAATAGTTAGTTTTGGTGTTATTAATCTTTGAACTTAACTTCGAAGATTGCAAGGGAGGTTTGGCTATAAAATGAGCAATATGTGATCATTGAACCTTTAGAGATGGATGCTTTGTAGATGAAAAATTTAATGTTAATAAGGATTTTAAAGTGTAAAGTCTTGATTTTTTTTTAAAGCTTTAAGTTTATTATAGTTTGTTATTGGTGGGAATGATGTTAAAAAGGAATTATTGTACTGATTGAAAGTTTAATAAAATTTAATTATGATTCATAGGATGTTTGGAAGAGGAAAAATTTAATTAAAGTTGAGAGGTGAAATCTGAATTTTGAGAAATTTAGGTAAGTGGATAGCATCCCAACTAATCTTCAATCAAATTTATCTTTGCTAAAACATTACATTTTTATGTAAATTATTTTAATAACAATGTGATTATTGCTTATTTTGATACTTAAATTACTTTATTTTGTGAAAATCTTTATCAGATTTGATAATTTTAGTTTATCAGTAAATAGAAGTTTGAATTTTAATTATGAGATTTCATTCTATTAAATATTGGATTGACACAAAGAATGATTCATGTGAGTTCCACTTTGAAAATGAAAACTTTATATATTATTGATGATTTTCTCACATGTTTGAAAATGGATTTGAAAGGAACTTTATACAAAATACTGGTTGCTAATGATAGTTCTGTTAGCCCTTAGCATGTCATGGTTAATGACTGGTTAGTTTAATTTTCATGAGCTTTGTTCTCACATTTATTATTCATGGGTCTCGTACTCGTATTTGTTTTTATGACTTCAAGTCACATTTGGTTAGCATTACTCTCATGGACTGTGTGTCCACATTTGTTTTGTGGCTTTGGTTGTGTTTGGTTACTTACTCTCATAGATTATGTGTCCACGTTTATTTTTATGGCATAAGCTATGTTTGATTATTTATCCTCATAGATTATGTGTCCACATTTGTTACTTGTTCTAATTAGTCCCTATATTTATGAGTTTTAAATTGTTTGATGAACTTGCTTTTCATTGGTTTTGATTAATGACATATTTATAATTATTTAGCACAGTTATTTACTTTATTGAAAATAAATAATAATGACATTTGATATGAGACTTTCATGAATCAGGATTTTATTTAAAATTACATAGAGTCCTTTTATGTTGAAGTTTATTAAATATTTGTTTGTAAAAATAGTCATCTCTGGCATGCATAATTATTTTAAACCTTCCTTTTATACTTATTTAATAACTTATTATTGGGATGCTATTCACTAAAAAATTATTTTGGTCTCAGACTCATTAGCTGATGCTAATCCTACTGCCGACTTCTGAAGGGCACACAACTATTCTGGGCGAAATTTTGCCTAGCATTATTTCCCTTTTGATGTAAATATTTAAACTCACATATTTTATTTTGAAAAGTAAAGTTAGGTGCTCCATGTAGCCTATAGCTATATTTCTATTTTGTTATATGTTGTCTGCCGGTTGGAAGGATTTAAACTCCTGATTGAAACTATATTTTGTGTAAAATATTATGTTGTAGGATTTTTGGGAGATCCTATTTACTAGGGAGGTTCGGCCAAAATTTCTATGAAAATATTCAATCTTTTATTGTAATAATTTTTTTTATTATTAAGTATATTATAATTTCGGTACAAATTCAATTATATTTTAAAATGAAAAGATTTCTCAATTTAGAGCTTAAGGATGTATGATATAGTCTACATCTTGTGTTGGTTATCCTCTGTTTTTGGGGCATGACATGAATAATCATAGATATAATTGTGAGAAATTCATATATTACTTGAATCATGTCAAGCATGCTTGTAGCTTGGCTATATATTATTGCTGGTGTTTCTTTTCAAGCATGCTTGTGAATGCAGATCAATAATGTTTGTTTGATGGAAATTGCATATTATTTAAGAGTAGTTTATTTCTTTTAAGCATTCTTGTAAATTAAGTGGATCGAATGAGATATTTCTATTTTGTTTCAAGCATGCTTGTATGCGAGGTAAATGTTGTATATGTGCAATATGCATTGGGAGATGGGTTGATGAGGAGATGATGATGTTGATGTATATATGATTTAGTGGCCATATAGTTTGCCTTAACTACACGCACAATAGTTGGCCTTTTTCAAAGCCCCGTTTCTCAATACTTACCTAGCCGGGTTTGTAAAGGGGGAATGTGGGCCTAGGCTTTATACCTTTGGCTGGGTATATCTTAAGCACTATAGAAGCTTGGTCAGTCTAGCATGTGAGCCAAATCGTATTTAAGCTTATGATTCTAGTTAACGGAATAAGGATGGATGGAGTAATAAAGGAGTTTTTTGGTATTGCATATTGACATGTTATGAGTTATTTCCTATGAAATTCTTATGTTCTAACTGAATGACTCTTATGAAATCACTTGTATATTGGTTGTATCATTGTGTGATTGTAGTTTGTGCATGTATGGTTAAACTTTGGGTTACTAAGACATTAATGCTCACCCCTTCTTTAACATTTTTCAGGTGAAGGCTTGAGTAAGAATCAAGGGAAGGCATTAGAGGAGTGAGCCTTTGGCTCTTGTACTCCTTGTAGCACATGTAGTATTATATTTACTTTTTGCCATGACTATAGGGCCTTTGTCATTTTTAAACCATATTATTTTCTTTTTAATTGCTTTTATTTTTATTGGAAGGTAGTCTACCATAAACTAGTTTGAATTGAGATTTCTAGAATTTAGTTATATTTTAATTATGATGTAAAAAAAATTCTACTTAGAATTAAATAAAGTAAACAAAGCCTTTGTTCCTCAACAATTGTTTGCTAAGTGTCTAGATGATAGGATAAGTGTTACATTGTGCATGACTATGGACCAGACTGTACAAGCTTGTAAAGGACCAAACTTTAAGTTATTATTAGCTTAACTTGTTATTATAATAATTAGTAAATTAATTCTAATTATATTAAATAAATTTAATAGGATCAGACCGGATCAAGTGATTTAGATATCCAATTTCCTGTCTAGTCCAACTTGAAGTAATAGCTTGATCTTTTTAGTCTTTTCAATCTTAAATGATCAATTTTTAATAGGACCAAATAAGACTAGACCTTCTTAGGTTGGACCAGGTCAGACAAGACCAAAAGACTTCTGCATAGGCTTAATTATCATGAATAAGACAACTAGGTACAAAGGCACTCTAAGTTGGGGAGACACAAGTATCTAGATATGACTTCATCCTCATAACTAACAATTTTAAGATAATTCTGTAGCAAACATTACAAAGACCAATGTGATGGAATTAGGAGATGTGTTCAAGTTTGTCAACTTTTGGAATTAAAGTAATATTAGTGTCATTAGTCTCAAAAATATCAAGTTAACCCTCAAAAATTTTTTTAGCAATAGCATAAACACTCTCCCCAACCTCTCCCCAGGAACCATGATAAAAATTACCTATTAGAATATTCGCTAAGAAGTTAAAAACTAGCTAGCCTTAGTCCTAGCTAATTCCATGGTAATAAATTTAGAATCCTTTAAGGATTTTGTAATAATTGTCTTGTTTTGTAGACCTTCAGGTTACCACACCACCACCAAGAGTGAATATATAGCCATTAGTGGATTTTGTCTTTCTAATATAGCAGGAAATCCACTATAGAATGTATCATAATTCATGTTACCTCTTAAATATCTTAATACTCTTTCTATAGCCTCTTAATATTTTTTTTACTGCTTGGACATTGGGTATATTTGTTGAATTTGCCTACATATAAAATTCATCAAATGCAACAGATTTCCAATAACATATGGATACATAGATTGAGCAATTGGGTCACCATTGCATTTTTTAATTGCACACTCTAGTCATAATGAGAAATTAGAGGAGCATCTTCAAGATGTCCTAACTTTTTGAAAATTTTCTTAACATAATGTCCTTGGGATACTAAAGTCCCATTATCATTCCTTATGATCTTCACACCTAGAATCACTTTAGCTTTACTTATATCTTTTGTATCAAAATTTGATGAAAAAAAGATTTTGGTCTCATTTGCAACATTCATACCAGAATATATCGAAATTAATATGTCATTCATATATAAACATATAATCACACAATCACTATTTACAAGATTTGTACAAATACATCTTTTTACTTCAATAGTAGAGAAACTACCACTCGTCAAAACTTAATCAAGTTTTTCATGCCATTATTTAGAAGCTTGTTTTAAGCTATACAAAAGATTTGACAAGTTTATAAATTTTATTTTCTTGCACAAGAATCACAAATATCTTAAGTTGTACCATATAAATTTCTTTTAAACTATCATTCAAAAATGTTGTTCTAACATTCATTTAGTGAACAAAAAGTTTGTAAATTGAAGCCAAAGTAATTAGAATTCTTATGGAAGAAATTCTTGCTGCAAGAGAAAAGGTATCAAAATAATCAATATTTTTCTTTTGTGTAAAACCTTTGGGTATAAGCCTTACTTTGTATTTATTAATTGAACCATCCAAAAAATATTTTTTTCTTTAAAAATTCATTTACACCCAATAACCTTTATTCCTTGAGGCAAATATGCCAAAATCCAGTAAACATGATAGAAAGAACCTAGTTCCCCATTTAACTCATACACAGGGGGCAAATCAACTATTTTCAACTATGATTGTCTTGTGCAGGCCTATCTCATGCTTGTGAGCTCACTTCTTCTCCAAGCCCGTTTACTTTCCTAAATATTAGATGCTTTTTAAAAGCACAATTTGGTCTACTTTATAAGTCACTAGTTAATGAAATTATTTTATTTCAAATTAAAATTCTCAAATTATCCTTGAAAACTAAGAGAGAGAGAGAGAGAGAGAGACTACTACAAAAATGTAAATATAAGACGCCATGAAAAATAGCGGTCAAATAAAAACACGTCATATATAAGAGAGGCAAGTGATGATAAGAAAATAAATGATGGGTGTTCAAACACCCGTCATATATTGTTAGGCTTTAAATGACGAGTATTGAAAGAACCCGTTATTTATTTCAGTCCAACGTTTCATTTATTTCATTTATTTTTTCCCTTCCAATAAATGAAACATTGGGCTAAAATAAATAACGGGTTTTTTTGTTATACAAACAACCATCATCTATTGGTGCCCGCCGTTTCAGTTTCTTAAATTTAAAAAAATAAAAAATTTTAAAACTCTAAATGACAGGTGTTTCAATTAACCATCATTTAAAGCCTCAATCATATATGACGGTTGTTCATGAATAAATGACGGGTATTGGAATACCCGTCATTTATTCTTATTTTTATTTAGTTTTCAGACTCATTTTTTCATTCATGCTCGTTCGTCATCTCTGTTTTCTCTTTTCTCCACTTCTACACAAAATCAATAAAAATCTCTCAATTTGCCTCCATTGTTGCCATTGACCAAATTAGTTCCTCTCCGATGTGAAAGTGCTCCTCCTATGCTGTTCGTTACCTCTCTTATTTGCTTCCTCTTTGTGTTTCATCCTCTCTTCTCCAAAGTACATGGGTTTGTGATTTTTATGAGTTTTCATCATTTTCTTCTGATATACTTAGATTTCTAGATTATGGGATTGATTTATTTAATATTATGGATTGTTTTATTGGTTGATTTTTGTTGTTTAAATTTCTCCTCATTTGTTGCCCATTTTAATATTGTGGGGTGTCGAAAATTATTAATGTTTGATGTTTTATTACTTGAGAATAATAGTAGATGATATGCTTAGCCTTAGGATGATTATTAAGATGAAAATTAGTGATCAAAATGGGATATTTATGATGATTGTATTTTTCTATGAATTTTAACTGATTTATTTCAATAATTTTTAATTTAAATTTCGTGCATTGTTTGGTTAGAGTAGTTTTATCTTTCAAAACTACATATTGAAATATACTAGTGTACCAATTTTTATTATAATTGGAGTTCATTTTAGTGACCAAAATTGATACGTAGTTTCTCTAAAAATCATTGCAATTTTATTGATATGTTTACATTTGGTAAAGAATGATTTGTTCTTATCTTAAGATTGCTAATATAGGATATGTGTAACCTTAGAATGATCAATGAGATAGAAAACATTAATTAAAAATGATGTTTATAGTGTTTTTCTTTTTTCTATGATTTTTGAATGAATTTTATATATAATTTTATAATAATTAGAGTTAAATGCTATTTTGTGAGAATTTTCTTGATTTTGTGATTGTATATGGTTGGAATTAGTTTGTTGAGTGAGATGCCAAGATTGAAAAGAGGGTTTTAGCCCAAAAAATACTTTCTTTATGCTGTTATGCTGCCGAATTTTTTTTGGCAATTGAAGGAGTATGTGAATGCTCATGCATTCTGACTCATAATTTATTAATTACTCTATATTATATGTAGAGTAGTCAATTTCTTTATTAATAATTTTTTTATCATTCCTTTCCTCTCCATGTTCATGAGTTACTAATCATAATTCCTTGAAAGATCTATACCCTTACAAGAAGAGGCATATAGGATATGCAAGAATTGAGCAACAAATAGTAACTAATATTTATACTATATAATTTTAGCTTATTTCATGGATATATGTACTATACTCACATTCACATTTACTTAAATTCGTAGATTGAGCGAGAGGGTTCAGGGGCAAGCTCAGTTTCACATCACAAACTCTTCATAGAAGGCCGGACCAATAAAAAAGGAAACATTATTGATGAACATGTTCAGGAGCTTGCTGACAAGTGTGTAAGTACATTAACTTAACACTTTTTTTACACTCAATCAACTAATTTAATTTTCTTACTATATATTACACAAGCCGAGGTCGAAAAAAGTGGCACACCTAATGGTGATGTCTTAGGTAAGGCATTGGCTAATCCCAAACACCCTAGTCGAGTTAGGGGATATGGCCTTGCTGTCTCGAAAAAAAAAATATTCAGGTCACAGAAGAAAGTAACGTCAACAGAGGATGTGGGTGCAAGGGCTGAGATTGCCATCCTGAAAAAGGAGCTATCTAGGCAATGAGACATGATTGAAGCTTTGCTAAATGACAAGGAGAGGTGGGAGCTAAAGTTTCATATTAGTCCTAGTGGGAAAGGTAGTTACAATGTCATGCAGCCTGCTAAAAATCTTCCTGAGGTAAAACATTATTAATTGATTTCACTTTTGTTTCACTATTTCTATTTCTCATAACTTTAATATAGTATATTACTTATTAATATAGGGTGAGAACCTCTGTAAGTTATTGGCAAATAGCCCAAATCATCATGTGGTTGCTATCGGTCGGGTGTTTAATTTGTTGAGAGACATGTTACATAATATGCCACTCCCTTCGCCCTATGTACGTGTTGCTATTGATGTGCTAAAGGATTTGAACTATCTACTACATATTCCTATCAAGAATGCAAGGATTGTTGGAGAGGCGATGGGTAGTTTTAAAAAGAAAAACTAGCAAAGACGCACAGTCAAAAAAAAAGATGATACCCTAATCTAGGCTCTCCTCTAAAAAGGCAATATCCTATAAAGTTGTGCGTGAACAAGAGCCTCAATTGCCAAGCCAACACACAAATTTGCTCTAAGCATATGTAACAATTCATAGGTCTAATCCTCTAGTCCTACAAATCTCGTTCGAGGCTGGTATATATGGCAAAGACTGATATGATATGCTTTTGCTTGATGTTATTGATAAAGTGCTTTAACATAATATGACTAGTCTCACTGTTCTCAGCTTCTACATATGGTAATTTTTTTTCCATGTATGAATAGTTAATAATTTTAAATATAAACTAATCCATTTCTTGTATTTATAATAGGTGCTTGTATGACAAATTTGTTGTCCCTTTTGATCTACAAACAAAGTTCATCTTCGTTAGTCCTCATGAAGTGGGTGCACATGCCTTAATTAAAAGCAACAAAATTTTGGAACAAGCAAAGGCATTAAGCAAAAATTTCAAAGCAAGAGCTTGAAAGGAAACATTATTCATATTACCATACTATCAAGGGTAATGAAATTCTCACTTATCTTAATAATTTTTTTATTTTTAATTTAATGAATTAATTATAATTTTGCAATACTTGTTAATACTATTAGGGACTATTAGATGTTGATCGCCACCAAACCATTCAGCAACACTCCAAGATATATTATCTCAATTCTTTTGGAGGGAAACCAGGGAGGTGACAAATTTTATTAGAGTTGATTAATACGTAAGTGCATAAAGTATTTTATATATTTATTTAATTTTTTAAATTCCATACTAACATATTTTTTACTATTTCATTAGGGCGATTGTGTTATACCATACTAACACAAAACAATCAATTTTAAGGTCCTTTATAAATTTTGATGCGGCCTACCCTTGAAATATAATTAAAGTAATTGAAATTATTTATTAAATTAAAATTTATTGCATTAATACATATTCATCGATTCTTTAATTTTTAGTGTCGAAAATAAAAAAAAGCTTGGATTGTGGCTATTGTATTATGAAGTTCATGAAGGACATCATTATCTATAATAGGAACATAATTCCTATGATGGTATGCCAATAATATTAACTTTTAAATTATAAAAATATTTAATGTATTAAAATTATATTAATATATGGTGAATCAATTATATATTGCAATACTATGATGATTCTTATATTAAAGAATTTGGGGATGTAGAAATAAATGAGGTAATTAAAGAATAGTGTCAATACATATTCCAAGTATGGATCTCATACAAAAAAGATCAATAGAACTACCTTAAAGAAGTAGCTAGGAAGTTTTTTTTAAATATGCAGTTTATTTTTGAAAATAATTTACTTTATGTTATTACATTTATTTATTGATTAATTTTGAAATTGAATACAATAAATTTCGTTGATATTCAAATCTGGAATGATTGGCTACTGCTATTTTAATTTCTTTTTACAGGGAGGCTGGTATAAAAACGACTCATGTATAAAAAAAACCATACAATAAGTGATGGTTATTTAAATAACTGTCATTTATACTGACTTTAAATGACGTGTATCTTATTTACCCATCATTTAAAATATGGTACGAATTGTTACCATACTTTAAATGATGGATAAATAAGATATCCGTCATTTAAAGGCAATCTAAATGACTAGTAAATTACTTACCCATCATTTAAAGTTCAATTTAAATGACAGCAAGTATTTTACTTGTCATTTATGCTTACTTTAAATAATGAGTATCTTATTTATCCATCATTTATATTCTCATTTCGCTTATCCTTCTATAAAAATTTTATTTTAAATGATGATTTTATAACCATCATTTATTGATGGACTTTAAATGTCAGCCGAATAAATGACGCGTATTAACTGTCATTTATAGATTAAAATAACCATCATTTATTCCCTTTTTTAAAGTAGTCACAGATAGAAAAAAAATAGTATATGATTTGTTTACTTTTTGCTTTTTCACTTGAGAGTTATATTTGGAATTAATATGTGGTTTGTATTGATATTGATATTGATGAGGTTAGTAGAAATAATTTATAAATAAAACTAAAAAAAATATATATTATAAACTCTCTTTATGTGGACAATGTGAGACTTTTCCTTTTAATATACTTACACAATAATTACAATAGAGTCAACGCGTGCGTCAACGTACACAATATAATCATGTTTATATTTAGAAAAGTAAATACATTGCTACTGGCCATGGTCTTCTCGATGCATGTGATGCGAAGGTCACTGGCGCCAACAGTTACCTGCTTAGTTTTCATAAGGAATTAATATATGATTAAGAAATCAGAATATAAGAGACGCAATGTGTTTTTTTGTTTTTTCCTCTGTTTGTTTGCTGACTTTCGCGTGTTTCATTTTTTTAATTATGCCTTCAACAACTGCGTGGCCTCATAAGATGTCCCTATCATAAATACTAAATGTGCAAGAGGCAATATGTACTGCACTGTCTCGTATGCTTTTGAATTTTTTATGAGACTCATTGAAGAGTACCTTATAATGAATTTAATTATTAATGGGTTCTGTCCTATACAAAATGTTGTCATTGGGATTTATTATAATTCACCTTTCTATCTGCGGTTTCTTCGCAATCCTCCTCCTTTTTTTTAATGGCCTAAGCCTTTTTTTTTATTAAGAATGTTCAGATGAACACAAAAAAAGATAAGATGTATTCATAATGAGCACATAAAAAAAAAGAGTGAGCTTGACATCTATTATTAAGGAGAATATATGGTAGAAACTCATTTAAGATTATTTGGATATATACAAAAAAATAAATAAATAAAGTTGTGAGAAAATATGGTGAGGAGGGTGGAGTAGATGACTTAAGCTTTGTGAAGAGGGGTAGAAAAAAGGTTTCAGACAACACTCATAAATAAAGTTACTGAACGGGAGGCCTTTTGATTAAGATATTTGAATACAATGACTTTTTGCAAACTATTTAAACCACTATGTAGTAGAATAAGGCTTCTTTGTTGTACTCTATACCATTCTCATTAATTAATTCTTATAAACGTAATTCTTTATTGTCATATTCTTTGAATCTTACCATTTTTCATGCCTTCAAATAGCCACCCATGAGGTGAAAAGATGGCAGCCACTATGATAAAGACCTAGCTGGATGATATCCTTATAGTAATAGTATATCAATTAAACTTTAAATTTTAAAAAATTAAACCTAAAAATTCATGTAAAGTTAACAAAACTTATTCCCTTTCCATTTTATGTATGACTCATCTTTTGGAAAGAATCGATGATTTTTTTTATAAGCCATTTCTTGTAAAAACAAATCATTAATTACTTTCTTGCAATTTAATCCTTTCACAATTTTTCAGAGTAAATTATTACATATGAGGCATAAAATATTTTTAACTGTTGCATTTAAGCTTAAATTGAGAAATTCTTTTGTCATTAGACAATATCATCAATTTAACTACCTCTAGCAATGCAGTTAATTAAAAATGACTTATATATATACATACTCCCTTCAATCATTAATCTAAGATGAAGTTTGAAAACTTGTTTATCCTAAACATAAGACATAGTTAGTGTAATTAATATTTTTTAAAAACTTTATATTTATTGTCATTTGAATTTCTAAGTCACAATTTATCACATTCATTAATTACAAATAAGGATAAAATTGAAAAGTTAAAAACTTTTTTGCAATGTTAAGTTTTTTTTTTTGGCCAAACACAATGTTAAGGTTACAACTAACATTTCTTAATAAATCAAAAATTTGTTAAATTTATCTTTTATATATATATATATATATATTGAAACGGAGTGGTATATATAGAGTTGCAAGGAAGGAGAACATTGGAATTGTAACTTATTTTGTATTAGAGACTATTAATTACTTTATCTTATAAAAAAATTATCTAGAATACTAGACTTTTTCAACATTGCTTGTAATTCTTTGTAAATTATGGTTGCCAAACTCTCAAGTTGATTTTTCAAGTTTATCATTTTTTACATTTCAAACTTATAAAATCGTGTTAACTCACTCATAAATTTAGATTAGATAAAACTTGATTAAACTCATGAGTTAATTCTCTGAGTTTACTATTTTTGTATTTCTAGTTTATAAAATCATGTCAATTTACTTAAAACGTTAGGCTAGATATAATCAAGTAAATTTGCTAAACTTATTGATCTTTAATTGAGTTGAGCAAATTAGATATATACTATGTAGAACTCGCTTCATAAAAGTGATAGGACATAGTTAAAAGAAAAATAAAACTCAAAAAGAAAAAATTAATATTAATAAAAAAGAAAACAACAAAAATAAATTGTCATACTTTAAAATTTTCATGTTGAGTGTGATAATCTATCAATATAGGTATAGTTAATTTCAATTATTTATATTTAAAATATATCTAAATCAAATTATGATAATTTTTATATTTTAATTATTTAATTATATACTTTTAATGGTTATTTATTAATAATAATTAATTCTTACAAATTTATTATTCGAGTTTATATCATAGTTATGAGTTCACTTAAATTCGTGAGCTTGAAAATTTTGTTGTAAATTATATTTTGACTGAGCATTAATATATCTGTCCAGATTGATTGTACGCCGGCTATTACACGTATTCTAATATTTTTACCATAGAAAGAAAGATTGCTTGATCAAGTTTATTAATATATTATATGCAGGGGTTAATAGGGTGCACTGGATATTTACAAAATCAGTCAGAACTTGCCGGCGTGATTACATATTTATAATTTATTATCGATATTAGATCCGATCTTATTAGTCAGTGTTTATTCGTCGAACAAGACCAAGTAAACACTGGTCACAAAACTCTGTTAAGAAGCTCGAGAGTCGAGTTGTATTTAACTTAATCACGTTGAATAAATCATGCCATGCCATCCATTTTGTCTGAGTTTTGGGAGATGTGGTATATTTTTTATTTATATAACTGCCTATATATATATATATATATATTTGCAAGCTAGTTATTTAATTTTGAAAATCTGAATGTCACAATCCAAATCAAAACGTGCTTTATATGGGAATAATTTAAACCCAGTCAAATTAAGTTTGTCAAAACCAACTCAATCTGATCAATGTAATTTTATTTTTTTTTTGGGTTAGATGGTGTTTATCAACTTCGTCATTGATCGTTACCACTAACTAGATTAGTCAATAGAGAGGGATGTCTGTGAATGAGAATTGATTATTTGGCCACGTCAATTTTTTCCCCATATATCTTTAATTAATTTGTTTACTTTTCTTGTCCTGTTATCTTTTATTTGGACAATATCTCTATCAAGGTGGGCCTCTTCACTTGACAAAAATTACATATAATAAATATGGAATTTTAGATCCGCAGCGTTTTTCTTTCATTTTTTTGTATCATCTCTATTAAATATTTTGAATATTAAATCTATTTGATTAAACTTTTATCCAATTTTTTAATTTTTTAATTCAAAAATCATTATTATAATAAATATATAATTGTTAAATCATTTTAAAAATTATTTTTTTGGTAAAAACTACCACCTAAATCTAGGTGTTGGATTCGCCACTATGTCTATCTTAGATTTGATTGATGCAGCTTGAAACAAACTTATCTGCTAACAAAATGTTTATAAAAATTTAAGGTTGTTGGGAATTTTGTTTGAGACATGAGTATTAAACACATGCATTTATTTCAATCAAGATTTAAAATTTAGGACAAAGGGACAAAAATACCTATCAAGTGATCGATCAAGAGCATCTAGTAACCTAAAGCGAGAAAAAAAGATAAAAATATCCATGACGTTACCAAAGTTGATGCAAAGTAAAAGTGACCAAATCGTTAATTTGTCATAACGTTTGTTAGTTTTCGGTGCTAAATGTTGACTGTGCTTGCCACATGTCAATGTTTGCTGACATAGATTAAAAGGGACAAAAATATCTATGAAGTCATCATCCAGGTATCTGGTAGCCTAAAGTGAGAAAAATAGTAGGAGTGCCCATAACATTATTTTAGTAGGTACAATAATGACTAATCCATCAAAATTTATACCACATGGTTTCTTTTTAATGCCACATATCCCACCCCTTTCCTTCCTCCCTCTCCACTCATTTTTCTTATCTGCAAAATGTAAGATTCGACATAGTGAGATAAGTTGCACACAATTGAAGATCGAGAATGAACAGGCTTTGGCTCGCTACAAAGAACACAAGCACTTTATGAAGGAAGTTGTCCATGCTTGTAACACCTTTATGAATATGTTGGCACTACCTTAAGGGACTTCATTTATGATGAGGTTCGAAATTCTCAATTGGCTTTTGGCACTGCTATAAAGAAGCAAGTGATTTAACTTGTTATTTGGTCAAAATATTTCCCCACATGCTATTTATATTATGATCAATCAACCTCCATAGAATTTCACTTCGAAATAATTTTTGCCTATATTAATGAAAAATGCTCAACTTTTACTTAGATATCAGTTAAACGGTCAAGATTTAAGGAATTTTGATATATTAATTTCTATTGCACCTACTAAAGTAACATTATGGATATTCTTAGCCTTTTTTGCACTTTAGACTATTGGATGCTCTTAGCCAATGATTGTGTAGGTATTTTTGCTAATTTTTTAGTCTATGTTAGCAAACATTGACACATGATAAACACAATCAACATTTAACATCAAAAAATAACTGATGTTAAGGCAAGTTAACATTTTAGTCATTTTTGCACTAACTTTGATAATGTTGAAAGTATTTTTGCCTTTTTTCTCATTTTAAGCTACCGAATACTCTTGATCAATCACTTATTGAATAGCTTTGCCTCTTCATGCTAAAATTTAATTCGCTAGATTATGATGGATTGCGATCCCCGTCCATAGACCTAACTCACGTTGATGGTAACTGAATGATTTTTATTTATACACAATTTAATATAATATTTGAAACCCCACACCAACAAAATTAGGGAGAATAACATATAAGGACTACTCAAGAAATTTATCTGCAAAAACAAGGACTAATGACAAGTCTCATTTGAGAAAAGATAAGTCCATATTCCTGTCTTAACAATAATATATTTTGTTTTGATTTTTCTCTACTTCTTAAGTGGTAACTAAATGTAATTCTGCCAAAAAAATTATGACATACAATCACACATTAAATTGGATAACTTACACATGCTCATGTTTTTTTTTTTATCGTGAAAAGTTAAAAAGTTAAAACCATGTGTATATAAGTGTATATTTTGGCAAAAAAAAAGTTTATATCATTACAAAAAAAAAGACTTTCAACAATAGCAATCTGTGGTGATAATAAAAGTCGCTGATGATTATAAACTTTTAGCAATGGCAAATGCATGTCGTAGCTAAAAGTTTAAGTTTAAGCAGTGACATGTAAGTCGACTTTAGAATGAGCGATGACTTTTTAAAATCGCCACAGAAAATGTAATTTTTAGCAGTGGCTTTGATGTCGTCGTTGAAAGTTTGATCTTTATAACTATTACTGGTAACTAGATATTATCATCATAATTATTTATTTTGTGTTTAATCCAATATTTAACATTTTAAGGCATTAATTTTGTTGTATTATTGTAATTTTATTATGAATATATAAAATAACATAATGAGTTTTCATTTAATATGTTTTATGGTTAAATTAATACTTTTAAAATAATAACATTATTTTAAGATATGGTTAAGGTATTGTTTAATGCTAATGAGCTGAATTGAATAACCAAGCAAAACTGTATTATTTTAGGTTAGTTTTTATTATCAAGTAATGTTCAATTTGATTTAGTCCAACTATTTAGGCTAGTTTGGTTCATTGGTATTGTTTAATTAACACTGAATCTAACTAAATTAACTAATGCATCCCCTATGTGAAGTAATAACTTTATTCAAAACCCTATTTTTAATATTTTAATTTGAAATGCATATAATGTGGTAAGGAGTCTCTATTTTCAAATGTTTTATGATTAAATTGATATTTTAAACAATAACACTACTTGTTTATAATAATTAGACAAGTGATAGTTAAATTTATTTATTCATAGAATGATATTTCATGTAATCTAATTTTTCAATTTAAATTCTATATTTAATACCAAAAACTTTGAAGCTTGATGTTGGTTTAGATGTTCTCAGTTCGATGGCTAATGATAAAAAAGAGGAAGATGAAAAGCAGAAAAATGAGATATTCTAAAATTTTACTTTTAATTTTTACAATATATGAAATATATCCATGTATGTGACACTATATAATTTTTTTCCGGTGGTATCTTGCTACATAAATATAAGAAAATAAGATAATATAGTATATAATTTTCTTATAAAAGTATAATTTAAAACTGAAAAATAATTTAAAAAGTAAAATGTGATGTAAACAATACAATTACATTACTTAAAAGTTAGAGAAAATTGGTGCAGTGGCTGTAATAACAGAGTTTATAAAAATTTGGAGTGTGGCCCTTCACAAATTTAGTTAAAATGTGACATTCCTTCTTTGCCCCACAAAAACTCCCTTTAACAAATATAAAATTTTCGATGCTATATATCCGAAATAGAGAAAAAAATATCCTGTATAACTGGTCCATGATTCAGAATTCCATATAATATGCACTTAAAAATTTAAAATAAAATATAATATTTTTTTAGATAACAATAACGATTCAGAGAACATTTTTGGAATTCCACATTGTTGAAAATCATTGTTTATTATTTGATTGAAGTTGGTTTGGCTTCTTATTTTTGGATGTAGAAGACTAGTGTGGACTCTATTATCTATTATTAGATTTTCACCATCTTCACATCTCTGGGTAACATAAAATTTTTTTGTGGACTGTGTTAAATCTATTTTGGATAAATGATTATATGTTTTTCGTGTTACTTATCTGTGATACTATATCATTAATATATGGCTGTATATTAATAATAAACAAGTTGGTAAGTTTTCATTGATATGGCTTATATATTAGTGATATATAATAGTATACTATTGTAGATTAACATAACCAGAAAATTAGATATAAACTTATTTATCATTAATATACATTCGTATATCAATGATATAGTATCACATATCAGTAACACAAAAAACACATAATTATTTGCTCAAAATTGATCAAACACAGTTTGCAAAAAAATTGGACTCTTAGCTTATCAAAGAAAATCAAATACCTAAACTAATAAAATAAGAAAATTACAAATTAGTAGCTCCATTTCCATGTCGGTGTGCTTTGTTCTATCGAGTATCAACGATATCTTGCCTCACATTTGTCTCTCGCCATCGTGACTATGGCTCTATCACACTGCTCTACTTTCTTCCATCTTCGAGTTATTTCTTCCATTGTGACTGTAGCTTGTGTTGATCTCTCTCGTTTGTTTAATTTCTCACGTTTTGACTCTCTTTTGGTATTTGCAAAAAGCAAAGTGTTATAATTTAAAAGGCATTTTTGTAAATTAATTATAAACTAAATATTAAAAAGACTATTTTTGAAATTTAAGAAAGAGTAGGCTATTTCTTTTATTTAGTTTTATAATATGGGCTATGTGTGTAAAAGCACCTAAAAGTTATTGGTCATTAAAAGTAAAAATAAAATTTTAATTAAAACTAACAAGAAAAATCAATAATTATGATTTAAAGTATAATCATCTATATTTTTATTATTTATTCTTAAATAATTTTATATTATAAATTTATAATTATAAATATGAATATTAAAATGAATAATACAATAACCTTGAGAAGCAAAAAAAAAAATGATATTGTATCAATTATATTTATAGTTTACTCTAGACAAAATAAATAATATAATTTTTAATTTTAGTATATTAAAAGAATTAAACTAAAGTATTTAATGATAGTAATAATATTTTATAATATTTAATATTTAAGATATGTGTGTTTTTTTAGTTTAATAATATATATTTAATTATATAATAATAGTCTGTAGGTTTATTCCAGCTCAATGGCAAAATGGTGGGATACAAAAAAAGAAGGTCATGAGTTCAAACTATGAAGGATGCGATTTGTGAAATGGACATATAAATTGGTAACATTACAACACGTGGCATAAGGTGGGAGCGACACATGGAAGGTGACATGACACCATGTAGAAAGTGACATGTGGTAGGTGACATGGCACCACGTGGGAGTGAGAGGGTGATATTATGCCACATGGATAGGTAAACTAGTGTATTACTTTTTAACGGTGACAAAAAAGTCACTATTGATTGGTAGTTTTTGTGGTGACAAATTTTGCTACTAATATTCAACATCAACGATGACTAAATAGTTGCCATTGATATATAGTTTTTGTGGCGACATTTGTCGCCATTGATTCTCAACTTTAGCATCGACTATTTTTTTATAGTGAGATCAAATATTTTCAATGATGACTTTTATTGTCGCTATTGATAGAATCAACGATAAGAGCTCTCGTGATGATATTGTGGTGCAAAATCATTGTTGAAAGTTAATTTTTTTGTAGTGTATAAATGTATGCATTCATATATACATGTAAAAGTATATGAAACCTTTTCCAATGAAAAAAAAAAAAAAAGCGTATAACTTCTCATCTTTAACGTGCATGGGACATGAAACTCCCACACATGAGGGCGAAATTGTGTAACAAATAATGAAGATTATGTTGTATTCTGCAACTTAATTGTTCCCTCTCAAGTGTCAAGGTCATAATTGGTCTTACCATTCAAGTTTTGTGATGAGGGCAGACTAGGCATATCAAAACAAACAAATTATAAGCTTTTAATTTTAGCACGTTTAAGTTATTAAATATATTAGAAAAAAAAAACACACACCCTATTCTACAAGTAACCGGCCGAAAGGAACAAGCATTGTGTTAGACATCTGGACGTATATTCAAAAGATTAGATATGTGACGATTTGGACAACAATATTTATATTCTCTTGGGACGACAATCATTTTAAATACATAATAATTGACATGTAATTTGTAAATGTTCATTGAACTTGAATATGAAACACTGTTTGCCGTTATATATGATATAGACTCAATTATTTTCTTACCATATAATAAATTTTAAGAAGTCAATATCATAGCTAAACACGTAGCTAATAAATTAATCAACATAATCTCCCGTGAATGAATGCCATAATATATTATACATCCATTTACTATATAACTATCATTTTCTTGTGATCATCATTTTTTAATCATGCTTTTCTATTTTCCCTAATTTACAATATTTATATTATTTTCGACAATTGATGATGACTTCGAAAGAGAATCTGTGCCTCTAATCTATTTTCCTCGTAATTTGATTGATTTTTTATTTTGTTTGATACAATTACCTAATATTTGACATTGGAAATTTTTTTTTTGACATGATTTGGCATTGGAAGTTTAAATCTAAACACTAGCTATTAGATCTAATTAATAATAGTTCTTCCAATAATTTTTTCCCATTTATAAAGTTTGAACCTTCAATCTTAGAAAGATAAAATATTAGTTATTACTCTATATACCGCACCACTACATCGATCATAATTAATTATCTCCTCCTTTATTGTGTGCGTATCTACTCCCTTATCAAATGATAATTTATCTCTTAATGATGCTGACTTACACCCACTAGTAGACTAAGTAACGCCTGAAAACCATTAATAAACATTTTATGCTTTTATAATCACATATTAATTAACTCATGTTATAAGATCAAACTAAGTAAACAGGCCAATATTTATTATATTTTGTATTATGATCAATTTATTATATTTATCAATGATATATCATTGAATATAAATGAAAAACCCCTTATATATCAATATGAACCAGTTATACTCTCAAATTTTCAAAAAAAAAAATCATAGTTTTTGGACATAAAATTTTGTTTTTGGCCAGTAAGCCAATTTATCCTATTAATTGTGCGAACCTAACTCCCATTATTAAACTTTTGTGCTTTATATTTACGTATTAATTCTGCATCTAACTGCCATTATTAAAAATGGATGTCATGACCTTATGTTCTTTTTAAAAAAATAACCTTTTAGAATAATTTTTAAATTTAAACCAAACAAATTTATAATTTTATCAGAAAATAGATAATATTTAATTATATATTTTAAAAATGTAATTTATCACATATATGTATACATATATGTACAATATATAGTTGAACATGAAACCGAACAGTAGTAAACAAGACAACTATATATAATGCATGTTTGAATTACACGTATTGTAGCCTCTAGCCTCGGCCACAATAGTGCCTTGTTGAGCAGTGCGCGTGCAGGAGATAGCCATGGCATCGTCTTTGCCTGCAAACTTGATAATCTGTGATCCATCTTTGTTGAGTGTGCAAGAGCTCGTTAAGAATCCTCTTCCCTCTCTTCCTAAACGCTATATTCGTGAAGATCATTATCAGCTCTTTGAAACCCTCACTGATGCAGCACCAATACCTATTCTTGACATGAACCACTTGCTCTCTGGAGAACACACAGAGACTGAGCTCCAGATATTGCACTCAGCTTGTAGAGACTGGGGTATCTTTCAGGTTATAGAATTCGCCTTGTGCCGTTTTGTTTCTTTTTCATTTGAAGCTTGTTTGATCCCAACCTCACATTATTCTCTTCCTGATGAGTTCAAAGGAACATGATGATCACCGCCATGTATAAAGCGTTAGAATATCACTTGGACAGTTCTTTTAGTTTGTGCTTCTTGATTATTTCTTATTTTCATGATGTTTTATGTGACCAGGTTCTGAACCATGGAGTCAGTGAGGAGGAGCTAGAGAATATCAGAAACGAGATTGAAGGGTTTTTCAGGCTGCCACTGCAAGAGAAGATAAAGTTCAAGATAAGGCCAGGTGATGTTGAAGGCTATGGAACTGTAATTAGATCACAAGATCAGAAACAAGATTGGTGTGATAGGTTCTATATGACGGTCAACCCCCTCCACAAACGAAAACCATATCTTTTCCCAGAGCTCCCTTCATCCCTCAGGTTCTCTCTCTCTATCTCTCTCTCTCATCATGCAAATATTCACATGTTTGATTCACACCCAATTTTAATCATGATATCTTGAATATATCAAGAAGTAAAGATGCATGTCAGCGTTATGAAGGGGAAGGGAGAAGATAATAGGGAATAGATAGAAAGAGAATAGAAATAGAAGAGAGAAATTCAGAAGAAGGCAAAGAAATATGGAAAATAATTAAATAAGAAAATGAAGGGAACAAAACAAAATAATAGTAAAATAAAGGAAATATGGTAGAATGATTTGGGATGAAGGAAAATGGAAATAATCAAGAATAATGAGAAAAATGAATTAGAAAGGAGAATGAAGAAGATAATAATGAATAAATAGAAGAGGATAAAAATAAAAAGATAGTAGAAATAGAAGAGAGAAACTCAAAGGAAGACAAATGAATATTAATTTTTATTCATTCAAAAGACAAATAAAGCAAATACATTAAAATGGTATTTACAGGCCTTAACCTAATTTTAGAAATAAAAGTATTAAAAGCATAATATTCTATAAATTCTAATATTTAAATGCAAATATTCTAAAATAATTTAAAAGATAATATAGTAATCCCAAAGATTATATATATTCAAATTAAATCCTAAGATAATTCTAATAACATAAAAATGTTAAATCTAATTAATTCTATATTCCATCATTTATTCAGTTTAGTTCATTTTTTTGGTATTACTTGATTATTTTTATTTTCCTTCATCTATAGCCATTCTACTATATTTTCTTCTTTTTACTATTATTTTGTTTTGTTTCATCCATTTTCTTATTTAATTACTTTATATTTTTTCGTTGCCTTCCTTCACTCATTTGATTCTTCCTTTGATTTAATGCTAAAAAAAAGACAGAAATAAAAGAAATAAAAGTATTAAAAGCATATTATTCTATAAATCCTAATATTTAAATGCAAATATTCTGAAATAATTTAAAAAATGATATAGTAATATAAAAGATTACATTTATTCAAATTAAATCTAAAAATCATTCTAATAAAATAAAAATCTTAAATCTAATTAATTCTATATCCCACCCCACAGCAGCATATCAAACTAGCCTGTGACTTTGATTACTGTATATATATGTGTGCAGGACTGTCTTGAATTCATACATACAAAAGGTGCAGAATCTAGGAATGGCACTTCTGGGTCTGCTGGAAAAGGCTCTCAAAATTGAGGAGAGGGAGATGAGTGAGGTGTTTGAGGATGGGATGCAATCAGTGAGGATGACATACTATCCTCCATGCCCAAAACCGGAGCAGGTGATGGGGCTTGGTGCTCATTCAGATGCTACAGGAATCACTATCCTGAGCCAGGTCAATGGAGTGAGCGGCCTTCAGGTTAAGAAAATGGTGTTTGGCTTCCTGTGAACGTCCTCTCCAACGCCCTTGTTGTCCATGTTGGAGACATTCTGGAGGTTAATTTCCCATCATTCTTCATTATCATCATCATCATTCAGTCCTTCTGTTGAAGTGTCCTTTTGTTGAAGTTTATAGGCATGCTAGCTATATATGGTTAAAAACGCCTACGTGGTTGTGCAGATTATAAGCAATGGCGCGTACAAAAGTGTGGAGCACAGGGCAACAGTGAATTCAAACAATGAAAGGATCTCCATGGCTTTGTTCTTCCTTGCCAAACTTGAGTCTGAAATTGGACCTGCAATGAGTCTGATAAGCCCAGAAAATCCTCCTTTGTTCAAAAGGGTTGGAATGGAGAAATATGTGAGTGATTTCTTCTCTGACAAGCAGCAAGGGAAGTCATTCTTAGAGCACTTGAGGATCAAACAAGAATATCTCACCAGCACTATATAATCAGCCGTTGTTAATTAGCATAAGTGTGACTCTGTGTATGTCTATCATCTTGTATATGTTTTTAAGGTGGTTGATTAGGACTGAATAAAAGTGGCAAGTGATTAAGCGTATGTATTACATTCCTTTGCGTGCAGTTCCGTTTGCAGGTCATATATGTTGTTACACACACACCCACACATGACAAGTAAAATGTATTGTGTCATATACTGTATTATATTCCTGAATAGTTTAATTAAATCTACGTCCGATTATTCGTATTGTCATGCAAGAAAATTCCAGAGAGCTAGAGAGAGAAATGATTTTATGTATTCCACGTGGCTCTCCCTGGGAACATGGCTTTCCAACCTTATCCGGGCAGACGTAGGCCTACTTGGTAAGACTATTCCACCCTTTGACTTTTGAAGTTGAGGCTGAGGAATGTATAATATTATGAAGATCCCTTGTACGCAAATCTCCTAATAGCAGTTTCTAGATTGGTTACGTAATATCTGCATGGTGAGACAGATATTTTGCGTATTTTTAACGTAGAAATAAACTTCCTATGAATTTTGAAATTACAAGGAATGTCTTCCAAATGTTCAAACAAACAGAGACGAGTTCTTAAGATTTCTACATTAACGTGACAATTCAAAATCAAAAACCAGGAGGCTTTGATTGAATAGAAATACCGAAGGGCACAAAATTACCTATCGTGCTACAAAATTAGCATTTTCTTTTCTTATTTGAGAAGAATATGCTGATATGGAAATAAGTGATGATTGCTTAAGTAGTAAACAAGTAAGAGTATGTCAGGTGCAACCTCACGTGTAATTACCCTTGTATCCCGCGTCCCCTTTGAATAATTCTCAATCCATCAGTTCTATCTGACAACTATGTAAAAGCTGCATAACATAACTCTTGACTCTAATGGAGTCTCCGTCGCAGTGTATCAAATACTCAAAGGTGCCGAAACTATTATCTCAAAGTATCTCCATGCCAGCTATTTTCTTCTGTACTTTAGCGCTTTAGTTTATGAAGCTGCCAACTAACTTTGCACTTTAAATTAAGACTATAAAGGCCATTAGCTCAAGAGAAAGATACTCAAGGGAATATGGCAATAATATTTGGGAGAGATTCAGCTGTGTTTCTGTTCTGGGTTTGTGTTCAGCTATTGAAGCAGGTAATTTCTACGATGATAGTGACATCACTTGGGGCGACGTGCAAAGATACTTAAAGGAGGGAAGCTTCCGACACTCTTTTGATGAGGTTTCTGGCTCTTGGATTCCAATCCAAAAGAGAATATCTGTTTTGGAGATTTGACATGAAGATTAAGCTTGTCTCTGGCAACTCAGCTGGCACTGTTACTGTGATAACCCACAAATCTTAAGTAAAATTAAATATATAAGTTTATATTTTAATAATGATTGTATAAATTTTTGAACAAATATGACACTATTGGTGTAGTGGAAGAGTGCATGTAAATTAACCATCAGATCCCAGGTTCGAATCTGAATAAGGCCACAGGGAGTTTTACTTTTTCTGCCACTTTATGAAATTACCAAATTGTCTTTATCCCAATGAGATTTTCTCTCTCTCTCTCTTATTCTTGTCTTCTTCGAGTCTTCTAGAGCAGAGACAGAACTGAGACTTTCGCACCGAACCCTTGCACTGCCTCTCATCGATCTCCACCACCCTCCTTCTCAACCACCGGCTACGTCGCTGTTCGTGTGAGTCGCCATCATCGGTGCGCTTGTCACTGTTCTTCTGCCACAGCTGCGAGTTCTTCCCCTGTCTCACAGTCGTTTCTCTGTCTCTGTCATTGTTTCAAGTATGCTGAATCTCTTTCTTTTTCCTTGTTGCTTCGTTGTGTGCAAAGACTTGGGTGAGCTGAGATTTTTCTGCCTCTTTGTTCGTTTTATTATCATCGGTATGCCCATCCATTCTTCATTCACAGTGACAGTCCTTCCGTCTTCACTATTCGAAGTGCCTCCTCCTTTCTTTGTTCGTGTGCTGTTAGTCTGTCCAAGGCAATAAGATAATCTCCTCTCTTTCTCCTTTAGAAAATCTCGGTGCGTGTGAATGAGTAATGTTGCAATTGTGTTCTGTGTCCTGCTGGCTGTTACTAATGTAACTAAGAGAGAAGGAAAGAGTATGAATTGAAAATAAATTTCTGGTTTAGTCTTGCCATGTGAATGTAGAAATTGGTATTTAATTTTCTTAAATTAAGACTGATTGGTGTAATAAAAAGAAGAAAATTAGGAAGCTGAATGTTTACTTATATCTGTTAAAGAATTGTGGGAGATAGAATCAAAGAGGAAGGAGTTAGTTTGAGCTTGAAAAAAAAAATAAAATATTATTGCTCCATAAATTTGATTTGAAGATTTTAAAGAAAGTTTGAGTATAAAATTAATGTCAACTATTTAAATTTTTGAAAAATATATGATTGTGGATAAGTTTTGTGATAAAAGATAAGAATATTAGAAACTTTTATGAGTGAATTGGAAATGATATATGGTTGGTACTTTGACAAAAGATTAAGGGGAGATGGTATTTTATTCGAATAATGAGCCAAAGGGATTGTTAAGTGTAAAAGTTTAAATTTTAAATTTTTCATAGCTAAATTTTGATAGTAGTAATGTTAGGAGGAAATAATTGGATTTATAGAAAAAAAGAAGAAAGAAATCCTATTTTGATTTACAAGGTATTTGGAGGAGGAGAAGTTGGAATGATAGTGAGAGGTGAATTTTTAAATTCTCAAAATTTTAGATAAATGGATAGCGTCTCAATTGATATTTCACTAAAATTTTCGTTATTCAAATATTACATTTTCATACAAATTCTTTTTACAACAACAATGTAATTATGAGATATTTTGTTGATTAAATTACTTTATTTTCTAAAATGATTTTACTAGAATTGATTATTTTAATTAATCAGTAAATATAAGTTTGAATTCTAATTGTGAGATTTCATTTTTGAAATTATTGAATTTCTATTGAAAAATAATTCATGTGAGTTCGACATTGAAAAGGAAAATTTGATTGAATAATGATAAATTTCTCGCATGTTTGAAATCGAATCTGAAAGAAACTTTATATAGAACATTGGTTGCTAACGGCAGTTCTGTTAGCTCTTAGCACGCCATGGTACACCTAGCTAGCAGGGTGTTTATAGGAGTTGCTAGCCCCGTGTGATGACAACGCACGTGGAATGGAGGGATGGTTGTTCGTGAGCATCGTACTCATGTTTGTTTCGTGGCTTCAAGCCGCATTTGATTAGTATTACCCTTGTGGACTGTGTCCACGTTTGTTTCATGACATAAGCCGCGTTCGATTATTTACCCTCGTGGATTGTATGTCCACATTTGTTTATTATTCTAATAAGTCCCTGAAATTATGAATTTGATTATTTAGTGATTTTATATTCCATTGATTTTTATTTACTAAATTATTTATAAATATTTATTTCATTTATGTGCTTTCTTGAAATTAGGTAATATTAACAATTGTTATGATAGTTCAATAGTTTAAGATTTTATTTAAAAGCTTACAGAGCCATTTTATTCTGAAGTTTATTGAATTTTCATAAAAGAAGTTGTCTCTTTAATTACATAATTATTTTGAACTTTCTTGTTTATTATTGGGACGTTATTCACTGGAAAACTTATTTTTGGTCTTAGATTTGTTAGCTGATGTCGATCTTACCACCGACCTCTGAAGGGCAATATAGTTACATTGGGTGAAAATTCTGTTTGGTACTATCACTTTTTGGTATAAACCTAAGTCGTATGTATTTTTAATTTTAAAAGAAAAGATTAGTTGCTCCACATATATTATTGTTAGGATTTTATTTTGATCTATATACTGTTGCTGGCTAGAAGGAGCTAAGCTCCTCATTGATACTTTTTTCTAGAAAATTTACTGTAAAATTTTTAAGAGATTGTATTTACAGGAGAGATTTTGCCGAAATTTCAAAAAAAAAAAAATTGAAGTCTTGTTATGATAATTAATATTAAAAGTGTTAGAATTTTTATATAATCTGATTATTTTTAAAATGAAAAGAATTTTTATTTTAAGATTTATAAAATGCATGATATAGTTTGTATTTATATCGATATTTTTTATTTTTGAGGCGTGACAGTTACTGCGTACTAAGTAAGGGCAAGACAAATCCCTCTTGTCTCTGTCTGTGATCTGGTATTTACAGTGTCTTTTGAATTTTCAGAGTGTTGTTGACTGAGGTTGTTTCTTTTCTTTGATTTTTTTTTTTTTTTGTTTTTTGGGGTTTAGTTATCTTCAGAGGGGCCAAACCATTACGAGGTAGATTTTGAGTTTTTGGGAAACGGCAGTGGACAACCATACACAGGTCACGCCAATACTCTGGGTAGAGGTTCCAGAAAGCAACAGTTTTATCTTTGGTTTGATCCAACCAAGAAATTTCACACCTATTCTGTAGTATGGAGCCCACAAAACATTCCGTAAGAAGCAATAAACATACACCTCTCCCGACCCAACATTTATTTTTTTTAAAAAAATATTTTTCTTACAATGGAAAAATTGTATAAACTATTGATTTTTTTCCTGCTGAAAATACATTCATCCTAAGAACATTAATAGATATGTGATGCATGCTTTTCGTCTAAACCTACCTTCATGCTTATGGTATAGATATTCACTATTGACTTTGTTCATTGATCCGTAATAAACCAAGTTAATCTAACAATATCTCAAACTAAAATGTGCTGAGTAGGAAGCCTCGCACAATTTTTTGCAAAACAAATCTTAAAATTCTATCATTAGTCACGAAGTAATTCTTTTAGTTTAAATGTCATTTGTGCCTCACTTTCAAAATAATTTTTTATAAGATTATTTATGTAAAATGTTAAAAGTCATAATCCTTCTTCTCGCCATCAAGCTTCGCATGAGGGGGGTTCCCTTCCCTCACAGGCAACCAATGAAGCTATACGCCAGCCTCTGGAGTGCGGACCAGTGGACAACCAGATGAGAGCTTGACAAAACTAACCGGTCTTGTGCTCCTTTCACTGCCTCCTTCAGCAACTTCAATGTGATAACTACCAATAATCTTCCTAATAACAGTGCTAAGCAGCTCAAAACTCTAAACGTTTTAATGGCAGAAAACTACTCAGTTGGGTGCGCAAGTATTACATGGTTTATAACTACTGTCAAGATCTCAAGAGATTTCCTCAAGGTCGACCACGCGAATGCAGGCTTTCTAGTTTATAGGTTCCCTTAGGAACAGTCAGCAATGTAATGCACTTGTTTTTCAGATATCTAGAATGTTCATGTTCTCGAGGTCATTGATGTGCATGGTTGTAAATTATTCCTACCCATGAAGATGATCTAGGTTAATACACAAAGCGAGTACCTTTCGCGACTATCGAGCTGTTATGGGCTGATCGGCTCATGGTTTCTTTCTCTCTGTTTTTTTTTTCCTTTGATAAGTGTGATTTAAATTTAAAATATAATATTGGATTTAATATGTCACTGGGAGAAAATTTTATTTGTGCTCCTTAATGCTATTTGTGGTTTTATTTTCGTCTTTTGGTTTTGCTTAAATTTTAAATTTCTTTAAATTTCATCTGATTCTAAATTGATTCATTAGTTTTACATTTGTTTCGATTTTGATCCTTATTTCATTTTATATAGATTAGAGCCATTGATCTAGCACTTGGCTTCTCTCCACTAACCTTTCCTCCACTAACTAAAATGAAATCTGGACCATCCAGATTTGGTGCAGAATAAATTTGGATGGTCCAGATTTAAAGTTTTTATTCTTTATTTATATTTATATTTTATACTTATTAAATTTAAAATTAAAATTTTTGATAAATCTATTTTATCACCATCAAAATAGTCCAGATTTAATTTAGAGGGTCCAAAAATTAATATTAAACTTTTATAAATTGATTATTCAGATTTATTCTGAATAATTCGTATTTAAATTTTTTAATTTATAATTTTTTATAAAAATACTTTTTTTAGAAAGTGTCAGTTGGTAGATTATCTTCACTTTTAATTTATGTTTGTCAAAATAAAAAATAAAAAATTATAAAAATCAATAATAATTATAAAAAATTAATATTAAATTTGAACTTTTCAGAGTAAATCTGGATTGTCAATTTATAAAAATTAAAAAAATTTAAAACTAAATTGAATTGAACGTATTAAATCTATATTATCTAGATTGATGATAAAGTAAATTTATTAAAATTTTAATAAGTATTAAATATAAATATGAATAAAAAATAAAAAAGTTAAATGTGGACCATTCAGACTTAGTGTCCACCAAATCTGGATGGTCCATATTTCATTTTAGTTAGTAGAAAAAAAAATGGAGGAAAAGGTTAGGGGAGAGAAGCCAAATCCATTGATCTATTGTATGATGATATGGTGATGATTTCTCCTGATTTTTTTTGTATTTTGCATGGCGGAAATAATTAATGACTTATTCTTTAATGATGTTATAATATCAAAAAGATTTACTAGCTTGTCAGTAAAATATTCTTACTTAAATTACAATAAAAATAATAGGAATTTAATTTTACTAGAACTTAATAAATCATCGATGTCAATATTAATATTAATATATTATATAAAAATAAAACATTTAATTACTATTTCTTTATTGTTATTTATTGATGTGACATTCTGAAAAACAAATCATTTGATTATTATCCTTTTTAAGGATTATTCGGATATTGTAGCTAAATCAATTCAGGGCATGAAAATAAAGTCAAAGGCGAAGTTAAGGGACTAATCGGAAACCAACTAATTATGAAAGTGAAATTTAAAAAGCTATTTATAAGGGCTCGAATTAAAATTTAATTTTTCTTTTTTATAAATATTTTTTCCCTATATAGGATATTACTCCAGTACGTGGTACGTGTCTATATATGTGCATGCATTTATAAATATGCATAAACACAAGCTGCTTCTTTGGCTCGGTTTATTTGCTCAACTTATAAGGTATTGGGCTTTGTGATATTTGAATTTGTAATATTTTAACTATTTTACTGGTTAATTCAAAACTAAATTGACTATTATTTTCATATTTTTAGCGTAAATACGCACATTTTTTTTGGTCAACGTGCATCTATTTCTCTCTATCTATACTATATCTATATAAAAACAAGTCCACCTACAATAATGGGATTTGAAATTTTTATGATAAAATAAAATTTAAAACTAACACTTTTTTATGCAGGTATAATATAGGGAAAATGAAAATAAAACCATCAAAATATATAAATAAAAATCAAGTCCATTGTAATGTCATAATTTTTTTGAAGTTCTTAGATATCTTTCTAACATTAATAATTTTAGGTTAAATGACTTAATTGCACCTTATTTAAAATATAAAAATAATGGGGTTCAAATGAAAAGTTTTGATTTTTTGTTTAATTCTTGTGATTTATAGAATAAAAATTGAGATTACTTAAACAAAAATTGTAACTAGTTATTTTCAGAACTTGAACTTCAATAATAAAAGAAATTTCACGTAAAAAGTTGTGATTTTTTATTCAATTCTTATGATTCATATGATACAAGTTGTGATTACTTAAACAAAAGTTGTCATTAGCTATTTTCAGAATTTGGACTTCAATAATAAAAGAAATTTCATGGGGGAAGTTGGAATTTCTTATTTAATATAATTTTTATAATTTACAAAATCAAAGTTGTTATTGTTTAAATAAAAATTGTGATCGGAAAAATGGATGGAGTCAAAGCCATTATTTGTATTTTAAATGAAGGGCAATTTAGTTATTTAACCTAAAACCATTAATGTTAGAAAGATATCCATGGATTTCATAAAAGTTATGGTATTTTGAGAAACTAATTGTCATTTATATTTTTTGATGAGATTTTATTATCATTTTCCTTATAATATAAGGAGTATCATTACCACAAAATGTCCCAATACTTGATGGTTATTTTTCTTAATAATTGACTGTTATAAACTGTCAAGTATGAGTGCAACATATATTATAGCTACCCTTATTTGACGGCTAAGAATGATCAAGTATTCGACAATTATTTTAAAATAACCATCAAGTATATGCTTATATATTTGTTTTTGTAAGCAAATACTTGACGGTTATTTTGAAATAACCATCAAGTATTCCTGATATTTTTTTGAATAAAAAAAAACAACTAGTCAACAATCAGAAATGATACAATTGATGTTCCTATTAAAATTACTTTCCAAAAGTATTAAAATTCTTATACCTTTAGCCCTAAATCTTAAAAGATCTATACTCATAGCTAATATGTGAACTAAATTTTCAAAACTAAGTAGCCTAAGGCATAAAAATTGGCGAAAAAAAATGTAATGTGTAAAAATGTATATATCTAACTATTGAGCCCTAACCGCTACTCGACCCACATATTGAACACAATTTGGACCACTTTTTCAAGGATTTCGTCTACATGTGTGGCTATATAACAAAAGCAATAGACGTCCTTGAAGTATTGTAAGCACATAGTCACAACAAATTCAAGTTAATAGCTAGCTATTTAAAGTTAGTTAAAATTTATAATTGAAGTGTAATTAAATTTAATATATACTTTGTTAGATAATATGGTAGGGGCATAATTGATAATGTCCTTCATGAATTTCATCAGGCAATAACCACAACCATTACTCGATTTGGCTGGAGTGGACACTGAAAAAAAAACCACATATTAATGAAATTGTATAACATGTCATGGTTTCTTGATTAAAAAATTGGCCAATTAAATGAATATCTTAATAATGACCTATTTTTCAGAAGAGTCGAATGCCTTCATGCTGGGGGACATATTTTTGTCGATCATAGTGCGATACAATACTACATCTCTAAGAAGGAAATATGAAACAAATGTGAGAAATGTATATGTAGGGAAATTAAAATAACAAGTGAAAAAAATTCAACTTGTTAAAAAATATGACCATATCTTCTTGTTGCTTAGTACTACATTAAGGTGATTAAGATACCATATTTTTAGAGTAACAAGATTAACCATAATAAGCATCCAATACCCTATAAGAAGAAATAGTAAGTATTAGCAAACAAGTAAATATAAAAAAAATTTACTCATAACAAGTGTTAGTAACTCACCCTTGGTAGTAAGGAGCGAGAATCAAAGTATCCTTATCTGATTCCCTTTCTTGAAATTGATTCAAAAATATTCTTACTTGATCTTCAAGAGATCCTCCTTGGTAATATCGTTGTAGGGAGAGACATCATGAGGACTAAGTAGCTTGAACCTTGACTTAAGGCTATTAGGAACCACAAATGAGGAATAAAGGTAACTTGGGTGAAAGAATAAACAAGTTAATATACGCGCGTGCGCGCACACACATATATAATTCAAGTAATTAACTTAGCAATAGTGAAGAATTACCTCAGGTAGAAGATTATCAAACTAGAGCTTGCCATACTATGTTGAGGATTTCATTTAAAATTTCATCTAGGATGACTTCAAATGATGCTTTGCCAAATAGCCCATCATCAAAATTAATGATATCCGCAATCAGCACTTGATGAATCATCCTTATAACTAGAGCATAAGTCTTAAGAGAGCCATAAAATTTGTTATCTATAATAGACACTAGTACTGGATGCTACAAAACCGTGGTTGACTTTTTAAGATAGTCTGACTCCTTGCCCTTCAAGTTGCTTTTCTCCCTTAGTTGCACAACAAAAAAGTTAGACATTTATATTAAAAGATTCTCAACAATTATTTAAATCATATAAACCTTTCTTTTTGGAAATAGGTTTCTTTGCTAGCTTTAGTAGTCCTATTCTTACAAGGTAGTCAGGCCATGTAATGAATCCCTAACTCATCTCCTACTGTCTCTGCCTTATTGGAAGGATAAGGCAATGGATACTTGGGGTCAGTTACAATGAGCAAAGAAACCCTCACGCAATTGGATGGGATAGGAAGGTTATGTATTGTATCCTCGGTAATCACTTTGTATGAAGGATCGTCTACTAGACAGTTGCAATCATACTTGCCCTAAACAAACAATGTCAGTTTCTAAGATAAAAAGATGGTTAAGTAAATTCAAAAGATAAAACATATTACCTAAGGTATTTTTTCTGAAAGGACTATGCATCTATCTTTTCCTCTAGAGCAAACCTCAGCTAAAATCCTCCCAGGGATATGCCCTTTCAATAGATGTTAATCATCTTCACTTGAGCTTCCAGCTACTGCTCCATCATGGTTTGCTTTTCTCTCAACACTTATACCTCAAATGAAGAAGTCGATGTTCACTCCTTAACCTTGCCAAAGTATTACTTTTTCATGATATTGAAGTTGACACCCCTAACACGACCAGGGTAATTAGGGGTCTCCCAACACCTTGGCCAAGATATCTTCATACTTAGAAAGCTTGCCCTATGAGACTTCCTGATATGAAATCCTATACAAAGTAGATATGATTAGTGTGCATTTTCATAATCAATTATTAGATGATAGATGATGATGATGATACTTACAACTTTTTCAATAACGTCCTTCACATGATGATGATGATACTTACAACTTTTTCAACTTTGTTCACTACAAAAAAATAGGGTATATATAATGCGTTATATTCAACAGTTATAAAAAAAATGTTGAATAAAAAAAGGAGAGATTTCAAAAAGATAATATTTAGCGGTTAAAAATATAATTGTTGAATATATATATATATATATATTCAACAGTTAAATAAAAGAATTGTTGAGTAAATGCTTCGAAAAAGCGCCTGGTGACATCATTCCATTATTCAATGATTCCCTAAAAAACTGTTGAATAAACCATCAAAATATCCAACGATTAAATTAAACAACTGTTGAGTAAATGCTTCAGAATTGCCTTATGACATCATCGAATTATTCAATAGTTCCTTAATCAGAACCGTTGAATAAAAATTTAGAATATTTAATGGCTTCTGTTAAGGAACCATTGATTAAACATGTATTCAACAGTTTTGTAACAGAACGATTGAATCATAGTATTTAAATTGCCCTTTCATCTTGCGAACCTATTATTGTTTAAATGCTCAAGACTTCATTTTCTTTCTGTAAAACTAAATACCCACTGTCAAATCTCCTTCCCTAAGCACCAACTTCATACTTCTGGCCAAATCCTTCCATATTCCATTATTGGAATGCCATCGCTTGCCTTCATTGCCATTTTTATCTTCCATTGCGTGGTGTGTGAACATATAAGTACTTTGTTACATGCCTCTTCCTCTCTCTCTTCCTAACTTCATCTTCTTCTTCCATTTCAGTTGTTAGGTTTGTGGTTCATCTCCATTCAATCATGGTTCCTTACGTTCGTGAGTTATATTGGCAAACAAAAAAAGAAGGTTAGTTTTTTTAAATAAATTGAATGGCTTATGATTATTTAAAGTGGGGATGATTTTATATACAATGTGCTTGAATTTTAGTTGAATGAAAATGCTCTATCTGCTGCCAATTCTAAAATTTGAATTGTGAAATTGCTAAAAATGTGATTGATTGAGTGATTTTTAATATAAATTTGTTGTTATTTTAAGTTCAATTTGTTAAAAGAGGGCAATAAGCTTGGGAAATGCTTAGTTTTATGTCGTTATGCTATCAATTATTTTTTAAATTTTTAGTCATGCAAATATGACCATTGTTAAAGTTGTTTTATGGTCTGGAGGGATTTTAATTATACTTCTATCTTGTTTCTTGAATTATGTCACGTCCTAAAATTTTTAGGTGACTAACATGCAATATATGTACAAATTCATATCCCCTAAAGCTTCCATTAAAAAAAATTTTGAATTAATGTATCAAATTTTACTTTTCACATAAATCAAAATATCAAATTTTTTAAAAAAATTTTTGCATCACCTCCCCTAAAGGTAGAGTCCTTCGAAATCCCTACAACAAAAAATTTACATCATATATCCAACAATATAGAGCTTTGCTCCTTAGCAACAAGTAATTAACATTAAAAAAATCAGGACCCTGACTATAGTTGATGTGGAGCACTCTAAATTGGACTTTCAAAAGATCCTTCATAAGCTTTTGAATTTTACATGAATAAGATGATATTCTCAAAAGTAATCTTCTGATCAATTCAGCAACGAGCCCATTAGAAATCAGCAAGGAGTACAAAATCAGATATGATATCTGAGCCCAAATAAAATACTTTCCAGTAAATAACGTCTCAACAATAAATAATTGAATATGAATAAAAAGAAAGGTTTGAAATAATTATGTAAGTTAAATAAATAGCAATTTTCATAAAAATTTAATAAACTTCAAAATCAATTGGCTTTATAAAATTTTAAATAAAATCTTAAAACACTAAACTATCATCACAAATGTTATTACCACTTGAGTTCAAGAAAGCGCATAATTAATATAAATATTTGTAAATAGTTTACTAAATAAAAACCAATATAATATAAAATTACCAAATAATCAAATTCACAATTTTAGGGACTTATCAGAACAATATACAACCATCCCTTCATTTCACGTGCGTTGGCCATCGTATGGGGCTAGCACTTCCTATGCACACCCTGCTAACTAGGTGTACCATGGCGCGCTAAGAGCTAACAGAACTGCCGTTAGCAACCAGTGTTCTATATAAAGTTCCTTTCAAATTTGATTTCAAACATGTGAGAAATTGATCACTATTCAATAAACTTTTCCTTTTCAATGTCGAACTCGCATGAATCATTTTTCCATAGCAATTTAATAATTTTCAAAATGAAATCCCACAATTAAAATTCAAACTTGTATTTACTGATTAATTAAAATGATCAATTCTGGTAAAATAATTTCATGAAATAAAGTAATTTAATTAATAAAATATCCCATAATCACATTACTGTCGTAAAAAGAATTAGCACAAAAATGTAATATTTGAATAAAAGAGATTTTAATGAAATATCAGTTGGGACACTATCCACTTACCTGTAATACATTCAAAGCTTAAAACTCACTTCTTATACTCCAATTGAGCTATCCATCTTACAAACACCCTATAAAACATAATAAGATCTTAATGTACTTTACTTTTGAATCCACAATTTCCTTGCCAAGAGAGCCTACTCAACCATAATTAACTATAATAACTTTGAAGTTTTTGGACCACAATTCACACATAAAAGTTTCTTCATAACACTCAAGCCAAAGTTAATTACTCAATTAAACTTTAATCGCTTCTTAAGCTTTCTGCCCTACCTCTAATGTGTAACATTCTAAACTATACAATAGAACTTTGTAACCTTTAATTCTCTTGCCTAACAATTTCCAACATCCAAATATAACTGCCGAAACGTTAACATATCTTACAGATTATCCGTCATATAACCCTCAAGAATCAAAACTCAAATTAGACCTCAATAGCTTCTTAGATATATTCCTTAAAAAAAATCAATTTATTTTTATAAATAAATAATGCCCAAACCAATAGCAATGTTATGGATAAAACTTTCCATTTATCAAACATCTCATATGCATCAAACTTCAAACAAATACCAAGCTTTTTGCTTAATTTCCTTTCTAAAATTTCCCCATATTAATATTTAGATTAATTACGCTTCGTAACTTTCATTCTTTTAATCAAATCAAAATAAGCTAATTAAAATTCAAATTCACACTACTTCATTTAGCTCTAATAACCTGAAAATTTCAACTTGTCCAAATCCCTCCTTCTCTATTTAAGCATCCCATCACAGAATAACAGAATAAAAGAAAAAAAAGATATATATATCATAATCTTCATCATTGAATCACACGCACAAAGACAACAAACAAAAGGGAGAAGCTCATACGTACTTGAAGCAGAGGAAGACAATGAATGAGGGACTCGATGGCAATACCAACAGCAGTGCACGAATGGAAGAAAGGATCAGCTCTAACTCACACAGTTGACGTCGGTGAGGAAAAGAGGAACAGTCTTTGATCTACTACAGCAGTCAGGGAAGGAAGAATAGAAGGAGACGGTAGAAAAACCTGAACGAAGTGAAGCGTAGGTAGAGGAAGGTAGTGGCAAGTTGAATCCTTGCCACCCACGCCGGTGACGCTAAGAATAGAGGAGGGAGAAGGATCTAACACCCACCGTCAACAGGGGAGAAGGCTGATAGTCACTTCGTCGGGACACCTTACAACAGCGGAAGACGATACACCTCTCACCGGCGAAGGAGGAAAGCCAAGCAAGGAGGAGAATGAAGGTTCAAATCTGGATCTCACTCTCTCACGTCTCTATTATCTGTTTCTGCTTCTGTTGGACTCACGAAAAATGAAAAGAAAATGGTCGAGGAAAGAGAAAAAATCTGATTGCTTTTGAGGTCAAAATAGTAAATTTGCAAAGCTGAAACCGACATGAAAAAAAATCTATCTTTCTGAAAGAATAATCTGACCTTGACCTTGTGGACCTTGTACCTTATACATATAAATTATTAATGAAATTCCACCAAACCAACATTCTTTCTTAATAAAAAATATTTTTTTAAAAAAAATTAATCTAAATACAATTAAAATGTTATGTTATATTTTAATTTTATTTAAAAATTTTAGATTATTACAAATTAGTTTAAAATTTTGTAGGTTAAAATAGTGTAAAGAAAGGGCATAATGCCTAGGAAATAGTCATTTAAAATCGTTATGCTATTGATTTTTTTTCAATTTTAATTTTGCTCTTGAAAAGAACAAATATAAGCATATTTGAAGTTGTTAAAGTAACTAAACTCATGACTCACTGAATGATTTCCTATCTTTACAATCTTTCTTAAATAAGGGCATTATGGATAAGGAGTGGATATCTGTCAATCGCCTATCTAAAGAATATTGGAATGGAGTGGTAGAATTTGTTAAGTTTGTTGTAAATAACATAAAAAATTATGAGTGAATTGTTTGTCCTTTTTTTAGTTGTGGCAATGTGAAGTTAGTTTCTCTTGATACATGCAAACTTCACTGTTTAAGTATGGAATTGATCAGAGTTACAAGTGTTGGGTGAAGCATGGGGAGACACCTGAAGATGTGAATAATAATGGCCAAGGGTATATGAAAAGTTGTTCATCATCACCGTTTTTTGACATAAATTCATGAAGGACATAATCCAACATGCTCCGACTGGAATTCTTCCGAACGATGTAATATATAGTGTCTTCCTATTCATTAATATTTTATTAGTTTTTATCAATAAACATGATTTTAATTTTTTGTTGTTGTTGTTGTTGTTGTTGTTATTGTTGCATATAGTACTATGAGGACACATACTGTGACATGTATACTCATGCTCAAATGAAATAAGTCCTTGAAGAGTTAGCACATGGTATTTTTGAAGCATGGTTTAGTTTTAACAGCCAACAGCAGTGATAGTTAGGAACTTAAGCAAATTTTAGGATTTGAAGCTTTATGTTTTAGCCACTAACTGGTTTAATTTAAGCACTTCAAATTGTATATAAGTTTTTTTATAGGAATTCATTATACATTTATATATATATATATATACATGACTATTATTGGCTGGAATTTGTGCCTAGGTACTAGAATATCATTTTGTAATTTACAATGCAAGGGGATTGCTAGAACTGTAGTCTACCCAATGCAAAAAATTAGATCATAATATTCAACAATTATGAGGGAAAACTGTTGAATATGATGACCAATAATGTAATAAAAACTATTCAGCGGTCGCGTCGTAGAACTGCTAAATAAGTACATATATTCAACAGTTATTAGTGAATAATCGTTGAATAATAGCAAAATATTCAATGGTTTTTAGTCTAGAATCGTTGAATATTGTCTCTCACAATTTCTCATTTCTAAATTCCAAAAATTTATTCAATGATTTTAGAATAAAAATTGTTGAATAAATGAACAATATTTAATGGTTAAAAACCATTGAATAAATGATTCTAGAATATTCAATATCAGATTACTTAACAGTTCATAACCATTAAATAGTAAGGAAAATAATTGTTTTATATTTTCTTTTTTGTAGTAGTGGTTCTATAAGGATATTCATTTTTGGCTACTCTCTCTTTATTCAAAGTGCTTAGTTCCTTGACAAATAACAAAAAAACTTCTATTAGTGCAAATATATACGATCAATAAAAGGCATCAAAATTTAAATTTAAGAAATACAAATAACTGAAATTCCTTTTCGCCCTGTGAGGCAACAAAAGCATCTCAATCCTCCTATTTTATCAAAGGCTATGATAGGGAGGAACTTGAGTTACAAATTTAGCATTAGGATCTTTTAAATATTCCTATGTGATGACATGTCTGAAAGACCATAATGCCGTCCTAGCCTTTTGAAGGACAAAATCCTTCTTGCTCTCATATATTTCAAATCTTGATTGCAAAATAAAATAAACATGTTATGTGCATTAATTTAAGAATAAACGTATAACTAAATATAACTTAGTAAAATACAACTTAAAGCCACAGTCTCCTAAATAATGTCCTTCGTGGCATGATTGACTTTACACCATGAACTCACTATGATAGACATAGTAGTCTTTGTCACCACCCCAATATAACTTATGAATTTTGAAGACTTGTTGGTTTCCCTTTTTTAGTTCCATTGCACAGCTATTTTTTTTCCTTGCAGCTCTTGTTTTTGTAACTTCTTCCATTATTGTCAAGTCCTGTTGAATGTTATTATATTCTTGCTCTACTTTTTTTTTTTGTGAGGACAGAGCATCAGTAAAAGTTGTAGTAGGATCTAATAGAGGGATTTTAATAGACTCAAAATTAGAAGTCATTTATCTGTAACACAATTAATTCAAAGATTAATCAACTTAAACAAAAATAACACAATTAGTTCACACAATATTGATCAACTTAAACAAAATGACATGATTAATTCAAACACTAATCAACTTAAAAAAATGACATGATTAATTCAAATGTTAATCAACCTAAATAAAAATGAAATAATTTTAACACAAATATTAATTAACTTAAACAAAATGACAATTAATTCAAATTTTACTTGCTCACGTTGCTCTTTTTTGTTTCCTTGACTCTTGTTTTTCACTTCCCCCTCCTTGAAATATTTTTTTCTTATGCTATAATAATTTATCCCTCTTTGAAATCCAAATGTCTTCATTGTGATCATTTCTCATTTATAGAGCATCGTTTGTTGTAACGTTACTTTGATTTGATGTCCCTTCAAATAAGTTATCCCCAATTGCCACATCTTCATTTATTTTTTCATTTAACAAAAGAATAGACCAACCCTTATTAACAAGGTCAGGGATATAGAATACTTTTTTTTTAGTGAATAGGGATATAGAATACTTGTTTATCTTGTTGCGCCAAAGTGAAAGGCTCATCTTTATACCCTTCCTTGCCCAAATTTACTTGTACAAATCTAATTTAATCATCAAATTTTAAGCCATTATTATGATCAATCTACTTGCACCTAAAGACTGGAACCCAAAAGGATATGTATTCTAAATCCTATATGTGCTCAATTACACCAAAGTATGACATATTTGCATAGAAAGGATTTTTATTTTTAGTACTAGAAATATACATGGAATGGGCTATATGAGTTACACCACTATTTTGCATCATGCTTCTATCATCTTACTCCCTTATATACAATATGTACACATTGACAAGGTGAGTGTAATGCCCTCATTGACATACATATGCTTCACTACAATCTTCCTAATCAATTGAAAATCATTCTTTAAAAACTTTGAAAATTTTGGGATCCTAATAAAAGATTTCCAAAAAAATTATTTATAAATTTCTTGAATCATAAAATGTTACGCATAGCAGAAGCAACAAGTCTATGTGCATCAAATACAAAGAAAACATGTGCAATGCATAAAATTTAGTCAAATTTGGCACCTTGCGCCGTGGCTTATGCCACATGCACTGCAACATGTGGCATAGAGACCACAACCATTCGCTCTATGTTGTGTGTCGCAGCATGCGAGTACATGCGCTATGGCACACACCCCTGATTTTGCTGTCATTTTATAGCTTTTTGAGATGAATTTTAGATGCGTACCATTTTCACATCTAATGTCCAATTGGGATGGTTCAAGTATATACACGAAGCTTACCTCAAAATCTAACAAATGACACTGTTTCATTTCAATTCAATATTTTTATCAAAAATTGGACACCCGAGTGCATTTTGATTGTTTTAAGTCAAAATCTTGCTACTCAAGTTTCTCAATTCAAAACCAAATGCATTAGCCACTTTTTGGGCCTTAACTGCATTCAAATGAACAATACACACCCAATTGACCATACACATATATAATATAACACATGTATACAAATTTATTTTATAAATTGCCCATACCACACTTTGGGCCAAAATTACATTTTCATTTCTTAATCTCATATATGGCCAAATCATCACACATACCCTTCACACATCTCATATCCACACACATGTACATTCATCCACTAGCCCATGTAATCATTTTACTATTCACACATATACAAGGGCTAAGAGTTCCCAAAACTAACTAAATATCATATTCACATATTATGCACATGTTCAAGTCCTAAGGCAACTTATACATAGTCTTTACTAACAATTTACAGAGTCATTGCACCAATTCTTACAAAGGCTTGGGCGAGAGATGTCAACTCAGCTTATGTCTTTTCCTTTTCACCTACTAATGTCAGAACTTAAAAAATGTAAATAACTACGGATGAGATAAGAATCTCAGTAACCAATATAGTTCATTTAATGCCTATTACCATAAATAACCATGCCAAAGTAATGAAAACCATAATGTAGCATATATATATATATATATTATATGATAGCTAAAACATTTTTTTAACATATAAATCATTTCTTAAACACTTTTACACCTTAGCATGGTCATCTATCTACCAATCCTCCAAAGCTCCTTGACACAAAACCATAGGCCCTCTAGATCAACCACTTGCTGACCCGAGCACACTTTTAGTGGTAGAAACACCCGAACAAAGATAATCTAACCCACCTAAAGACTATAGTTTACCTCTTTGTACAGTTATGATAAAGGTGTCATTGATTTCTAACTGTACCCTAATGGGCACTAGAGAGTTGCCAGACTACCCAGATGTCCCATGGTAACAGTCCCATAGTATGCTGTATCGGATTACCCATGGTAACAGCCCGTATAATGCTGCACTAGATGTCCCATGATGTCAGCTCGATCATATAGATTTTTCACTCCTCTAGACACACATCCCCACATATCCTAGGTGAATTCCAACCCCCTATGATCATGCTCTTTTCAAAATTTCCACTACTTTTCTTCACATTTCCATAGTATGTAATGTCATAACATATATATATATATATATTATCCTTTCAAATCATTCCACAAAATAATGTTCATACTAAAACCATTTTCAATAACCAATTATGCACAGAAACTCATAAAACAATAATGTCTCATTTTGTATTTACTTCTACATAGTTATAATAGTTAATAAACATAATAAACTATATGGTTACTTTAACTTTTTTGTTTGATAGAAAGGTTTACCCATATAATGTCTTACTCGAATCTCTTGTCGCTTATCTACTCATTACATACTAGAATCTACACAAAATTAGCATTTAAAGTCAATTTCACTATTGACAAAAAGTACCAATTATCACAATTAAGCACCTAATCATTATCATTTCTACAATTTACACTCAGTTACACTTATTACCACTGATTACCCCTTATCACAATTTTTAACCTTTTATAGCAAAATTTGTCTCACTACTCTCTCTGGATTGGGGCAAATCTTTCATATGACATCAAAGCTTTACCATTCTGACCCAAACTAGTCACAAAGTACTAGTTTAGTTTTGAAGAACTTTTCTATTACTATAGGGTAAGAAATCAACTCCTTAAAACTTTCAAATTCAATTTCTCACTAGTTAAAACTAAGAGAAAATAGGGTAGAATCAGATGTTAAGGCAATACAAGACTTACTTAATAAGTAATAAGTTGAAAATGTCATCCTTGCTCCTAAAACCGCTTGCCCCAGCAGATGCTCTACTCTTCTCCATGTTTGAAACCTTTTCTCCTTGTTTCCCTTCTGTTCTTCATGAGCTAAACATATCCTTATTAACCAAAGTTCTACACCATATGTCACGGCATATTTATCCCTTACCGTAGTGCATGGCCCTTACTATGCCCATATGCTCTACTTCAAGATTCTTCTCTTTTGCTCGTATCCATTCATATAACATCCCAATAGGTCAAAATATTACTTTACTATTCAAAACCCTAATCCCATATTAAATCACTAATTCAACTATTAACCAATCATTAATGCAGGATTAGAAATTCGGGATGTTACAATGAGCAGTGTAAGAAATAACTTGTCTACTTGAACCTTTAGGCAACCATCTAAATTTTGCAAAAACTGAATTGGAATCAACATTTGACATATAAAGAATGTGCTCCTTAAACCATCCTGTAAAATGTTTATTGAGTTTCCTAGCACACTAAATTTCTAATCTATTAAGGTTATCATTCTTAAGTTTAGCCATATGCTTGTCTATATACTTTTTAACCTCTTCAATGCTGTGCAATATATATAGGTGGGCTTGCTCCCATTATACACTTAAGATAGTAACAAATTTATTTATTATTATCCACTTTCCACCTGTTCTACCCATATATTATGACTTTGGGAGCCTAACAAAGCTAATATGGCTCAAGTGCTTAATACAAAAGTCAACAACTTCTTCACAAATATACCGTTCAATAATGTAACCCTTTAATCGACTCTAATTTTTCACATAGCCTTTTAAAATCATCATGTAACTCTAAATTGGATACATTCATCTTAAATAATAGGCTTATATATTTGAACCTCCCTAACTAAGTGAACGGTTAGGTGGATCATAATATTAAAGAATGCTAATAGAAAATACTTCTCAAGCTCATATAGTGTTACTACAATTTAGGCTTACGACCTCAGCAACTTATATGGGTTAATCACTTTACTATAAATGAATTTGAAAAATAAACATAACTTAGTTATTGTCTTTTGTACTTTAGCTGTAACATCTTAAAAATTAAAGAACCAAATTAAGTTAAGAAAAAGAGAGTAATTGAGTAAATTAGTACGGTATGTGTCTAGAGAGGTCTAATAAGTGTGTTTCATTATGATTTCAGCCTTAAATTCAAGTCTGAAGCTAAGTTAGATCACTCAAGCATTACAGAGGGAGAAATTTTGAAGGGAGTGGTTATGTGCCATACACTATGGCTTGTAGTATGTTTATCGTAAAGCACCTATGATCATCAATAAAGGAGAGACTTTTCTATGCCAAGCATCATGGCATGTGGTGCACGTGTAGTGGCACACAGTCCAAAGTTAGAAAGAATATGTCACAAATCTAGTATAGAAACCGAATAAAACTAAAGGGGGAACGAAGCAAGCATTGGAAGCTCTATTAGGGCTAAACACTTGGAGTAATTTTAAGTAATTTAGAACTAGAGAACACCTAAGGTAAGTGTAATAAGCATTCTCCTCCCTTTCTCTTCCATTTTCATAAGGATTTAAGTTAAGGTTTGAGTTTGAAAGGCATTTTCAATTCATATAAGTCATGGGCCTAAACTCATTAACTTAAATAGAGTTAATAGAATTTGTTTATATTATTTAAACCTAATATTGATGATTTTATAAGTGTTTCATTGGTGTATGTCATTAATGGTAAAAAATTTCATTAATGGAGGTGGTTGGTTGTGTTTTGAAGCTAATAATGGTGATTTAATAGCTCATTAATGATAATTTGAGCTACAGGAATCTAGTGAACCCAATGGTTATGTTGAAAATTAGAGATTGTATTTTATGTGAGTTAGGAATGTTGAGTCAAGTGTTGGAATTTATCCAAATAAGGAATGATTATCCTTGTGGTTAAATTATAAATTAACTAAATTTGGCACCATTTAAGCTAGTTGGAGCTTTGAAAGTTTATGTTTTGAGGGGTAAACGTTTGACCTCTGAAAGGTTTGAGATAATTAGAAAAAATTTATTTTATACTTTTGTGCATTAATTAATTATATATTTGAGGGAATGATTATAAATTTTTCAACAATTGTAAAATTACATTTGATGCAAATTTTGGTAAGTTTTTATGATATGTGTGAATCTATGTTAGTAAGATGATGAAATGATGAGTTTATATGTTTATGCATATCAAAAGAAAATGAGATTGAGAATGGAGTTATGTGTGTTATGTGAATATGTCATGATAGTGTTGAGCATGTTGTGATGCATATGAACTCACATGCTAGAAATGATATGAATTTGCATAATCTATATTGATGCATATGATCATTTATGACGGGAGTTCGCCTATAGGGATAGGAATAGATGTGATAAATCCACGTGGTAGTGGTGGCTTATCGTTAGAATCAGAAGCTAGCCTTAGTACCAACTATTGAAATCGGGAGACAGTTGTTGTTCCATAGTTTATTAGGGATTGTCCTAGTCTTGTTCTTCGAGGGACTCAAACCTACAAACCTAATAACTAGTCTCCATCAGTTCATGAGGGGGCTAGTTTGAGGTTACAACATCTCATAGTTGTTATTAGGAAAAACTGTGGATTACAAGTGAGCAAGGTAGCCTTGGCCATATAGCTCCTCATGAGTAGAAGGCTGGGTTAGTCAAAGTTTATGGACGTAGCTACTAAATAACCATTAGTTTTATGTCGAAGGTATTGGTAAGGTATAAGGTTAGTATTGATCATGCATTTCATATTTTGACCACATTGTTATTATAAATGTGATCCGACGTGATTTGTTAGGGGTGCATAGTTATTATTATTGTGACTCCATATGTGCATTATTAATTATATTTTTTGAGATGCTATGTGTTTGTGCTTGGCCACATGGTTGTTAGTATTGTGGTCATGGCAGTCCTTTTGAAAAATGTATAATATTTGTGAAAAGATTTTGTAGTTGTCATTTACATTTATAATTAATCGATATGCACTTATATAGAATAGATTGACCTTAGTTACTGTAGTTGTACTCACCCTTCATTCTTCAACATTATAGGGACTAACTCATTAGAACTAGAGGCTTAGGATTCAAAGAAAGTCTTACTAGTAGGCCTTATAGTTATATTTATGTGTATTTACATTAATGATTTGCCAACTAGGATTACATATGATTTTTGTCTACTTGCACTAATTGTGTGTTGATTTGAAATTGTGTATTTTCTGCCTTGGGTTGCATATGATGTGATTGTAAATTCTAAAAAAGGCCCAAAATACTAGTACAAGTAGGGAGTTGTGTAATTGAGCTAATATGATGATTTATATGTGGGTTTATGAAAATTAGGATCCCCCTTATATTTTTGTGATTAAAGGGTTGAGCATTGAAAAAGTGAATATATGTGTGATTGGTTGGTTATGGTGTGTTGTGTGAGTATATTACAGTCCTTTAAGTATGATTTAAGGGTTGCTGTAAGCTCTTAGCACTTGAATTGTGATGTAGGCAACCCAGTTGTGCGTTATTGTTAAAAAGGAGTGAGTTTTGAAATGGGTGTCCAACTTTTGATTGAAAAATGATTGGTTATGAAAGCTCTCTATAGACACTTAGATTATCTCAATTGGACATCGGACAAAGAAATAAGACATGTCAGAAATTCATCCTTAGAGTTATCTTATGATAACAAAGATGCTATCAAATTTGTGCAATATGCCACGCTCATGATATAGAGGCAACATGTTACGGTGTACTTGTGTTGTTTTGCTAAAAACAATGTTTTTTAACTTCTTTTGCAAATGCTTTGTCATAAAAAGATATCACATGCTTTCTTGTACATTGTTTTATTCTAATTTATGTTTTATTCCAATTTATGTATGATACGACATACAAGTATATCGGAGGTGTTTTTAATTGTGAAAACTTAGGATCCTACTTTTGTAATTTTACAAACTTGGTAGTCTTTTAGTCCCTTGATTGCCTTGACTTTGGAGTTAAGAGTAAATTAGTAAGGGTCACTTTACTTATTTACTTGGACATTTTACATTAGGGTAAAATTGCATGTATAGCCATTGGAATGAAATCCTCCATCAAAACATTACAATAGTGAGACTTTAAGCCTTTCAGTTTCAGATCTTTCATTGATACATGATTTTTAATATTTCAAGAGTAACCCTAAAGAACTTTAACCACACTAAGGAACTCACAAAATGTAATTCTCTCTTTCTTAGATAGCGTATGAGCTACTGAGGAAGAAAGTTATGGTTTCCTTTATCTTGGGTAATTCTTCTCTTATTTCTAAAGAAACCATGTCTAACATTACATTTATGCCATATTTTGTTTTTCTTGATGCTTGGAGTAAAGTGCCAACAAGACTCCCACATACAGTTTTCTCAACATTCATAAGATTAAGAAAATGCTAAACATCTAAGGTAGTCTAATGAGGGAGTTCAAAGAAAATACATCTCTTCTTCCATTCGCTTGTTCCAAGATGCCTCATAAAATATTTGTTGAATTCAATATCTAAATCTTTAATCTTCTCAAATAGTTCATCACATGTTAATGGCAAAGGTGGCTTACTTTATTTTAGATTTCCATTGAAGGCATATCTCAATCACCAATAATGATATTCTTGGTATAAAAAACCTATGATGCTTGAGGTAAATATTCTTCATCTCATGTTGTAATCTTATAGAATGTGTTCCCTCTTCACAAATAAGAGATCCAAGTTACCCTTTAATATTATACCCTAATAAATTATTATGGGTAGGAATGTTATTAATTGTATCGAAGAGCATAGCTCTCAAATTGAATCTTTCTTTCCTCTACCCATCATATACCTCTATACTTGACTCCCATATGATCTTCAAGTAATCAATTAGAGAAGCCAAATATATATATATATATGTCATTCCCAGGTTGCTTGTGTGCCATAATTAGCATGGACAATATCATATACTCACACTTTATATAAAGCCACAGGGGAAGGTTATAAATCATCAAAATGACAAGCCATATGATGTGGCTACTTCTTTGTATCCCATACAGATTCTTCTTATTAGTAGATAAAGAAAGGCATAGGTTCCTACTTTCTTCCTTAGATTTAGGGTACTCATAATAAATCTTGCTCTATTGTGGAGAATAAGTAGAATGACGAAGCATGTTGTCTTTAATCTTTTTATTCGCATGCCATGTTGGATGTCTCATGGTAACAGTCCCATATAATGCTGTACTGGATGTTCCATGGTGTCAGCCCAACCATATAGATTTTTTACTTATATATCTCCATACACACATATTTTCACATATCTCAGGAGAACTCCTATCCACTATGATCATGCTCTTTCACAAATTCCATCACTTTTCTTTACATGCCCACATCACAATCTTATATACATAGTATACATATATATATATATATATATGTATCAACTAAAATTGATAACCTTTTGCAAATCAATTTTTCATGCAAAAATCATTTATAATGTCACATTATGCACAAAACTCTTCAAAACCACAACTTTATCATTTAAAATTACTTTTACATAGTTAAAATAGTTAATAAATATAATAAACCATATAGTTCAACCCTTTTGTCACATAAAAAGGGTTACCATAGCTCAACGTTAGCTCTACACTTTTTATATGCACGATATGGCTCAAGCAATGCTCAATCTACACCAATAAGTGACAATCATTAATTATCACTTTGGATAACTCTGAATTCACTAGGTTCTAAGTGCTTAAAATAAAAAAAATTTCTTTTCTAACAACATCAACCATTCTCACACACTCTAACCATCCTATTACACATTCCAACAAACCAAATTTGCTAATCAATATCCCACATTATCTTAAAATCCTCAAATTATACTTAGGGTTCATCTAAACCCTTAACAAAAATTCTCAATTACCATAAAAACTCATAAACTTAAGGTTAGGAGCTTGATTTAACTCTCCAAGATCTTAAATAAACTAATGGGTTCAGTCTAAACCTAAGGGAACCGAAATCAAAGCCCCTATTACCCCAAATATTCAAATTTTTGGATAAAAGAGGGAGAAGAGGGAATGTACAACTTACCTAATGGTGATTCAAGCTCCAAATACCCTCAAAGTAGCCTAGAGATCATGCCCTAGCAAACCAAAGCTTTTTCCATCACTCTCTCTCAGTATCTCTCTTTTCTCTTTTGTTTTTGATCTTTTTTTCACATCTGATAAGTGCATATTTTACACGTGCGTCGCGACGTGTGGCATAGAAAGCCCTATAAAATTTTAAACTTTCTTCTATGCCATGGCCTGCTTGAACCTTGACCTAGCCCTCTTTTAAGGTTGTCTAAAGATCCAAAAACTATATTAGTCTCCATAAACCTTGCTAAACAACAATTTATCTAAATTGACCAAATTACCCTTAAAAGTACTGATAATTACTAATGAGGGAACTTAAAATGTTACAACGAGAGTCTTCACTACTTGTGATAACATTTTTGTTGATTGCTCACATGTATTTTCTTATTAAAGGCGATACTTTTTAAGGCATAGTTGGGTACCAAATATGGACACCTCTCTTAGTAGGGATTTAAACCTTGGTGTGCCATATTGTGAGGGATTAGAGGTTTCAATTAGGGCTGTGTAAAAGTCTAATATAATTATTCTATCCAACCCAGACAAACTCAATCATGTCTGGTTTAGTAAAAAAATTGGTCTAAAGAATAAAGATGCTAAAAAAAACCAGATTAACTCCTTGGATTGGATTGAATAGGAGACTAAGCTCTCATGCCACTTAGTCTGATCTGGTCTTATGAAATTATTTTAATTCTTTTTAATATATTTGAATAGTTAGAAGTTTGAATGCAGCATTTCCTTCATTCACATTTCACCTTTCTATTTAATATAATTTTAATTTAGTTTGTTGCTAAATTGTTGTACTATACATCATGTTGCTAAAGTTTGTTAAATGTTGTTGTTGAAGTTATGAATTTGAGGCTAAGTTTGGTATCATTGAGTCAACTTGACCTAATGGTACTAGACTTAGCCTTAACTTCCTTAAGGTGGTAGAGGTTAGAGGTTTGAGTCTGGGAAGGCTCCAAAAAACCTCTTTAGTGGGTTGAGGAATAACCTAAGTACTACTTTAGGAAAAGCTGGCCCCCATTACAGTGATGTGGGTGGGTCTAGTCTAAAAGACCCCCTGGAGGGTGGAGTAAGGACTATTACAGAGTCCCTTAAACTTGATAAGGTATCTACTACTTCTTCTTTACCTTGTGATTCATTTCAAGATGATTATTTGTTTGCCTTGACTTGTGCTCCTTGGTTTTCTGATATTATGAATTTCCTTGCTTCACATGTAGTGCCTTCTTACTTATTTAGATTTCATATTGATAAATTGAAAAGAGAGGCTAGGTATTATGTTTGGGTTCCACCCTATTTATGGCACATGTGTAGTGATAGTATTGTGAGATGATGTGTTCCTAATGGTGAAATAACTTCTATGTTGGCTTTTAGACATTTTCATGCTTATGGAGGCCATTTTAGTGGCCGAAAAACTACTAGGAAAATTTTAAATTGTGGTCTTTATTGGCTTACTTTGTTTAAGGATTCCTATTTGTTTTGCAAAAGTTGTGAAAAATGTTAAAGGTTTGAAAGTTTAGGAAAGATACATGAGATGCCTCAAGTACCCATTGTTGTTTGTGTAGTATTTGATGTTTGGGGCATTAATTTCATAGGCCTTTTTCCTTCTTCATTTAGGCTCTTATACATCTTGCTTGCTGTAGACTATGTTAGCAAGTAGATTGAAGCTATTCCTACTCATTTAAATGATTCTAAGGCTGTTTCTAGGTTTTTAAATTCTAACATTTTTTATAGGTTTAGAATCCTAAGGGCTATATTGAGTGATAAGGGCTCCTACTTTTGCAATTCTATTATTCATTCTCTACTTGCCAAGTATGGGCTTTTGCATATAACTTCAACTCCATATCATCTCTAAAGTAATGGATTTGTCGAGGTCTCAAATAGGGAGATAAAGAGAATCTTACAAAAGATAGTGAACACTTCAAGAAAACATTAGAGAACCAAGTTAGAAGATGCTCTTTAGGCTTATCAAACTACCTATAAAACTCCCATTGGGATATCTCCATTTCAGCTCATCTGTAGGAAGCAATGTCATTTGCTAATGAAGATTGAACATAAGGCTTTTTAGGCTATAAAGTATTGTAATATGATAATGGATGGTGTCTCTTCAACAAGGAACTTCAATTGCAAGAAATAAAGGAGATGAGAATAGAATCCTATGAGAATTCATTATTGTACAAAGAACCAAGTTATTACATGACAAATGTATTTTGAGGAAGCAATTCAAAGAAGGAGATATGATGTTGTATAATTCAAGGTTGAAGCTCATACCAAGTAAGTTGAGAACTACTTGGGATGGTCCTTCCTAAATTGAGCATTTTTCTCCTAACGGCTATCTTCAACTTTAACATTTGAAGGGTGGAGCTTTTAAGGTTTATGGCCACCTTTGCAAGCCTTTCTTTGAGCCTCTTCAACCAAGAGAAGTGTAATCCTCAAGCTTTTTAACCTGCCATAATTAGGTTGTCTCTTTCCAACTTAAACTCTTCTTTATTAATTTGCATTGATGATATTTATTGGCTTTTATTGTTGTATAAGAGTTTAAGTGTAGGGGAACATTAGATTTTATTAGTTTGCATTTTCATGCATTGCATTTAGGTCTTGGTATTTTCTTTATTTTAAGGATTTTGATAATTTTGTCTCATACATTCATGCTCTTTATGGCTATAGCACTGCTCACCTTGTGCCTTGCCATTAGTCTATTTTCCTATTTTTCATGTATCCTTGCTCTTTAGTGCCATGGCATGTTCACATCAGTGTCATGGCACCAGGCCTACTGTTTTCCTTAAGCTTAGCACACTTTCTAGTGCCACGGTACACCTCTTCCAATGCCGTGGAACCCATCCCTCTACATTCTTCTACCATTAATCTTCATCTCTTTGAATTTTGGATTTTGTAAAGCTCACATTTTCTCTCTTTGGTTTTATCATTTTTCTCTCCTCTATTTCTTAACATCCAGCCATTTAAATCACAATTTGATTTCACCACTGTCTTCCTTACTCAATCCGCATCAAACCTTGTCAATCTTGCTCTAGTTTGTTTAAGTTTTTGCTGTTCAAAAATTCTCCTTGAGTGCTATCATGGCTATTCACTCGATGTGCTCTGATGAAGATTTCAGTGATGCTTCCCATGCGTGGCTAGACGTTCTTCTTCCTTTGGAGATGGATGCATCTATGAGCTTTACTACTATGAGATTTTTATTCTCTTTTACCTCTTTAATTCATGAATTGGGATTGAACTTGTTGAGATATATTAATGATATGTCTTTAAATTCATGAATGTATGGCTAATTTGACATACTTGAGGTGCTTAAGATTAATTTTGGATTAGTTTGTTTGCTCGATAGATTTAATTGTTACATTCCTTTGTTGAATTTAATTGCTTCTTGTCAATTTATATAAGTGAGACACAACTGTGCTTGTTATATTTGTTGGCTAGTACTCAAAATCTAAATTAAACACAAATTGTATTATGGTTGGGGCAAAGGTTAGGGGCAGTCCAAATTAAGCTATCAAGTAATTGAGTAATTTTTATAGCATTGAGTTGTTTATTATTACTGATTGGCCACCAATGAAGATAAGTAACTTGGTGTTTAACTTAAGAAATTGTAAGTACCATTAACCCAATTAATTGGAGAGGAATAATTAAGATTAAAATTAGGAGCAATGATTATGTGGCTAAGTCATCTAAGGAAAGTCCATATCATTGATTTTACTTGCTTTTTTACACACTCTTTCCACTCCATTCATTCCAATTTAATTCATTAAAATAAACAAAAGAAAAAAATAGTAATAGCTTTTATTGGTTTTATTTTAGATAGTTTGAACAAACTATTACTTGTTGTTTTATTAGTGTTTTTAACCATTAGAATTTTGGAATAGCAACTCTTTGAAAGATTCAATATTAGTTGACCCTAAATACATTAGAGTTAACTTTGTTAATTTGAACCTACACGACTAAAGGTTATCATTCTTTAAAATAAGCAACGAGTAAAATAGGAAGAGAATACTTGACGGTTTTTAACCATCAAGGGTAGCTGTAATATATGTCACACCATTACTTGACTATTAAAAACTATCAAGTATTATTAAAAATAAGTGTCAAGTATTGGAGTATTCCATAGTAGTGTTTCCTCATCCGATTATTATTCTTCAAATTACTCAAATTGTTTAATTGTTAATGTTAAATCTGTTGGAATTATTTTGGATGAGAATTGTAAACTTGATTGTTTAATTTATGTTAATATTTGAATTATGGATGAAATTATGTATAAATTTAGTACGAAGTTTGTTTACTTTAAATTGTAAGGTTAAGGTGCATTTTTGCCCTTAAAATATTTTTCAAGGAGTACCTAGCATCCTAACGTTTTTGTTGGGGCAATTTTGCCCTTAAAGTTATCAAAATAAAGCATTTTTGCCCTTTCTGTCAAATTTTTTAATAGTCAACGTTTGAGTTTAATGTTGAAATTTTGATAGAAAGGACAAAAATACTCTCTTTTGATAACTTTAAGGGTAAAATTACTTCAACAAAAACATTAGAATGCTAGGTGCTCTCAAAAATACTTTAAGGGCTAAAATGCACCTTAACCCTAAATTGTAAAGTTATTAAGAAGTATTCCCTATCATCTTAAGATTAACTCTATTAAAGAAACTTTAATGAAAATCCAAACTAATTTAGATCGAATTAAGAAAATATTCTTTTTTTAATTATGAAATATACACTTAGATTTTAAATTTGGAATTTTTTTTATTTATCATCTATTTTTAGTTTATCTAATGTCCACCCATTTCTTATCTCAAATATAATAAAGAATAATTGTTCAAAATGACTATTAACAAAATTTATATGGTTAAAATAATTTTTTATTAAAATATTTTTAAGATAATTAAAAAACTTTAGATAAAATTTATTTTTAATAAAAGAAGGGGAAGAATTTAACTTGAAAGAAGATAAAATTTTAATAATTTATTTATTAATTATTGAGAAAAATATGGAAAAAAAGTAAAAGATATTTAATGTAAACTAATATAATACATACTTATAAATACTTATAAATAAATTATATAATTAATTATTTTCATTTAAAAAATAAAAATAAAATTTAAAAATTGGTTGAAATGTTTATAAGAAAATTTTTTAATATTGAAAAATTATTTTATTTTAAGTTCATTTTCCTAACAAAAATAATATTTTATTAACAAATATAATATATACACACACACACATACTCATATAAATTTTTTTATCATATTAATAAATGAAAATAATATATATATATATATATATATGTATACATTTTCAATAATATATTATTTGATATATGTGTATGTAGTTAAATAATACATATTTAATTTCACATATAATAACTGTGGATCATTTCAATTTAACTAGCAGAAAATAAAGACTTAAAGCTTAGGAGGTAGAGATCAAGGGCTTAAATCTTAATTTGAGCATATTTCACAATGAATATGTGATTTGACCCGTGGTATAAGTTGTCAGATGATGTGGTGCGCACATGCTAGTGACATGTAGCACATGTCGTGGCATAAGCAGGTACACATGTGGTAGGGTGACATAACACAAGGTGTCAAGTGATGTGGCATGAGATGACTCTTTTATTTTTTTAAAAACTAACTTTTAACTGCAACTTTTTGTCACCACCAAAAGTCCAAAGGTCACTGCTAAAGGTTTTTAGTAGTAATTTTTAGCCACCAAAGGTTGCCATAAAAAATATGATCACTAATAGTTTTTGGCAGCAACAAACATAGTCACTACTAAAAGTATACCTCTAGCAATGACAAATTGTTGCCACTAAAAGTAAACTTTTGCCTGTGAAAAAGCTAAAGGTATACTGTTTGGCAGCAACTATGTTTGTCGCAACTATTAGTGACTAGACTTTTGATAGTGACCTTTTAGTGACAAAGTCACCGCTAAAAACCTTTACCAGTGAATTTTGAACTTTTGACCATGACAAAAAGTCATTTTTTTATAGTGTATGCCTTCAGTAACTGTGTCACCTTATAAGATGTCCCTATAAGAAATACTAAATAAGCTAGAGGCAATATGTACTGCATTGTCTCGCATGCTCTTGAATGTTTTATGAGAGAATAATTGAAAAGTGCTTTATAATGAATTTAATTATTAATAGGTTCTTTCTTATACAAAGTGTCACATGTTGACGTGTCATCGAGACTTACTCCTCTGGTCCTATTTAGAGGCTGAGAGAAAAAAATTTGATCCTATTTATAAAGCATTTATCAATTTTCAATACTCCTTTTTATATTTTTTCCATATTAGAACATTTAAATAAAAATACTAGTAACGAAATTTGAGAATATGTATTAGAATAAAGGTAGAAACTTATTAAATTTTAAGACAAAGTTAATTAAGTTTAAGTTTTTCCTTAGTTTTGATGAAACATGCTGGAAGTAACTTATAAATAGGATGAAATGGAGTATTATAATTCACTTTTCTATTTGGGATTTCTCTATAATTCTCCTTTTTTTATATATTTACGTCCTAAGCCTTTTTTTTAATAGTCTATTTTTTTATTAAGAATGTTGAGATGCATGCAAAAAAAGATAAGATATGTTTATAATGAGCATATACCTGGAAAAAAAAGAGTGAAAAAAAGAGTGAGCTTGACATCTATTGTTAAGGAGAATATATGGTAGAAAATCATTTAACATTGTTTGGATATGTACAAAGAAAGTTGTGAGAAGATACCCTGAGGAAGGAAGGGCAAATAATCTTAAGCTTTGTAAAGAGGGAAAGAAAATAGGATTAAAGATGACACTCATAAATAAAGTTATTGAATGAGAGGCCTTTTGATTAAGACTGCGTAAAAGTCCGATTGTCTTATCCAACCCGAACAAATATAGTTCAGTCCATTCTAGTAAGAAAATTGGTTTGAAGGACTAAAGAGACTAAAAAGACTAGATTAACTAAATAGGAGGCCAATTTCTTAGACCACTTAGTTCGGTCCTATGAAATTATTTTAATTATTTTTATTAATTTGAATAGTTTGAAGTTTGAATGCAATGTTTCCTTCATTCTCATTTCACCCTTCTATTTAATGTAATTTTACTTTAGTTTGCTATTAATTTTTTTTTTTGTAATGTAGATTAGACATATTGCTAAAGTGTAATTTGTTGAATATTGTTGTTGTGTTGTTGTTGTTGTTGTTGAAGTTATGAATTTGAATCATTTGGATAGTAACTAAAATATTTTTGTTGTTGTTGCTATTGGAAATTTTTATGGATTTCTTATAATTATAAATATTTTTATTATCTTAATTGAGTTTATCAGGATGGAATGAATTGCTCCTTCTCATGGATAAAAAAGGAAAAAAAAAAGCTAAGTGATTACTAGACTACTATGACCGTCTTCCAATTCCATAGACCAAATCTGATCCTATTAATTTTTGAGTTACAATTGAACTAAATTGAATTGTGAGTTGCTTAACCTAGTTTTTTCTGTGAAAGAGACTAGACTTTAAGGTAGGCCAAAGTCCAGTATTATTCAGTCTTTTGTGTAGCCCTACTTTTGATTAACAATATTCAAATAAGATGATGTTATGTGACATATGTAAACGACTATGTAGTAGAATAAGACTTCTTTGTTGTACACGATGCCACTCTTATTATAATGAATTCTTATAAAACTAAAATACATAAAACTCGTATGAACTTTGATGTAGTTGCATATAACCTCTCTCATCTTTAAACGTTTAAAATTAACCCCCTTAACTTTTAATTTTGTTTTTCAAAAATCCCCCCAGTTAATTCTATTTTTTTTTTTCATAAGAGTTAACATGTCATTTAACTAAAAAATATTATATTGTAGAATTATTTATAATCAATTTCTTATACTTTTTTGAATAGTTGAGGCATTGATAGGAAAAAAAATATTGTTATCACTCTATAAAATTTGAAATATTCACTTTTGTATTATTTTTATCCATTTTTTTAGGTATCAATGATGCATTGTTTTCTTGTATTAAAGGATGAATATTTAAATACTTACTAGGTAATATTAATTTATCCTTTAAAACAATAAAACTAGGCCATTGATAACAAAAAATTTGATAAAGCTAATATAAATGTAAATATTTAAAATTTTATATAATGATAATAATAAGTTTTTGCCTATTAATGCATCAACTATTCAAAAAATATAAAAAATTGATTAGCCATAATTTTACAATATACTATATTGTTTAGTAATATTTTTTAGTTAAATGACTATGATAACTCACAAAATATATATATATATATATATATATATAATATGTATATCTATACACACAATTCTTTAAGTAAACTTTTCAAAGAAAATTGTTGGTTGAGTGACAAATATCGTTGTTGTTAAATTTGAGGTCTGAGGTTTGAATCTTTCAGGTGTAAGAGTAGGATTATTTTTGCTTTTCATCCTTTATAAAATTACCACTATGCCCTGGCACCATCAGATTTTTTCTTTTTTTGCTTCCTCCTCCGATTCAGTTTCACATTGGACAGCAAGTGAGAGAGCAAGAGAGAGATTGAGATCCAGAAGCTTCTTTCCCCATTCTTCATTTCGTCCTTCCACCGTTCCCTTTCACCACTGTCGTCGGTAACCATGGATGCTCGAATCCCCTCTTCCTTTCATCCTTCCTCCCCTGTTCTTCCTCTAAGTTGTGTGACTAGCCTCTTCTTTCTGGCTCAACGTTGCTGTCGCCTTATGTTCGTGACAATGGGTACATTAGCATCTGTTCATTCTTGCTCCCATGCTCTTCTTGGTTCGTCTGATGGCTTCCCCTGTTTCTTCGAGGTTTAGTGTCGGTGCTGTGTTCTACCGTGCGTGGCAGTGAGTGCGTTGGTTTCATCCTCCATTTTTGCCAAGCTAAATTCCTCTTTTTGCTTCTAACTTTGATGGTTTGTGGTAGGTGCTTTAGGTCCTATTTTCCTTTGCTTATTCTGTACGTGTATTATTGGGCTGAGCTGTGAATTCCTTCTTGTTGCCGTTGTGTGTGATAAGGAGATTAAAAGCATGATTTTTGGGTTGATAAATTGGTTTTGCGTTGGCTGTTGCAGAGAAATAATTTAAATTTAATTTTCCTTGAATGAATTAAATGGTTGGTGTTGAATGAATAAAAAATTTGGAAAGTCCTCAAATATTGATTTTGGAAACCGTTGGAATGAGATTTGGAGAGAAATAACTTAGAATTTTAATTTATAGATTAATGCATATAAGATGTTTGGTGAAATACCTAATTAGGAGAATTTGCTATATGATAACAAGATACATGTGGTAATTATATTATTGTTAACTAAATAGGAATTAGAAGACAAATCTCTTCAATAGAAGTTAAAAGATGATTAGTTCATATATTTATATAGGACCACCTTTGGAAAGGAAATTTAAGAGGATAAGAACTTGGTTTTATGGTCTAAATATCATGCAAAGTAAAGGATATTTGATAAATATTTAAAAGATAAAATTTTGGATTTTACAGGGCAAAATATATATGATAGGTGTGTCATTATTGATTCAATAATCTTGAGAGGCATATGTATTTTGTAATTAAAGTTAAAATAGAAATTTGACATTTTTGGGAGATATTTGAGTTGGTAATTTAAGGACCAAGTTGCTATTTATATATATAATTAATTATATTTTTATGTTTCATATAATTTGAGAAGGATAAAAGTAAAAGTTTTCTTTATCTTATTTTCTTAGTTGTTTTGGATTAATAAATATTTTTGAATAGTAAAGTATGTTTGAGGAAGTGACAATGATATACTTTGAATATTAAAAAATTTAAGGACAAGGCATTGTCATCAGAAAACTAGTTCGGAAGTAAGATACGCACTTGGGAACTCTACAGGTAAATGGATAGCATCTCAACTAATTTTTCAATAAAGATTTCCTTTACTACAATAGTACATTTGTTTGTAAAATTGTTTTAGTAACGATGATGTGGTTATTGAATAGTTTATTTATTAAACTTCTTTATTTTGTGAAATTACCTTAATCAGTTTTGAAATGTTAGTTAATCAATATATATAAGTTTGGACTTTGATTATGGACTTCATTATTGAATTGCTATGGAAAAAATGATTCATGCGAGTTTGACATTGAAAATGAAAATTTTATTTTAAAAGTGATGATTTTCTCGCATATTTAAAAATGAATTTGAAGGAAACTTTATACAGAACACTGGTTGCTAACGGCAGTTCCATTAGCCCTTGGCACATCATGGTTCACCTAACTAGTAGGATGCTTATAGGAAGTGTTAGTCCCGTGCGATGGCTTCGAGCCGCGTTTGGTTGGCATTACCCTTGTGGACTATGTGTCCACATCTGTTTTATGGTTTCGATTATGTCTGGTTATTTATTCTTGTGGACTGTGTTCACATTTGTTTTTGTGGCTTTAGCCACGTCTGGTTAGTTGCCCTCTTAAACTGTGTGTCCACGTTTGTTATCTGTTCTGTGAAGTCCTCAAAATTTTAAAGTTTTTTTTATTTAACTGGTGTATTTGAAATTTCAATGATTTCAATTAGTAAGTATGCTACTTTGGTTTCTACTTGAATAATTTGTTTTCTTCAAGCATGATTGAATAAAGAAATTTTAGTTTACTTTGATTTTATGATTATGATTAAAATTTTTAGGCTTATGGAGTTTAATATATTGAATTATCATCTTTTCAATTATTTTATATAATCATTTGAGTTATTATTTTCACTCTTTTAAATTCTTTTTTTGGGGATGCTATTCACTGAAAAATATTTTGGCCTCAGATTCATTAGCTGATGTTAAACTTCCTGTCAATTATTGAAAGGCTTGTCGCTGAGCTGGATGAATATTTTTTATGAGATCGCATTTTCTTTTGATATATATATTCAGTTAGGTGCTATCTTTTGAGACTAAATTTAAGTGCTCCACATTAACTATAGATGTGATTCTGGTTTGTAAATTTATATTGACTGTCTGTTGTCGAGAAATAAAATGTTGTGTTATTAATTTGTCTATAAGTGGTCATTGTAGCAATTTGAAAGGTTCTATTTACAAAGGAATATTTTGCCGAAATCTCTACAAAATGTTTGGAAATCTTTTATTTATATGAAAAATGTTATTATAATTTTCAATCCTATTTCAAATGAATTAAGATATTAAATAAAATTTTTTATTGATCAAGGCTTACGAGATGTGTGTTTGTACATTTGTCCTGTGCCGGTCATGCCAAATTTTTGGGGCGTGACAATGACATTTTAACTCTTGTGAAAAAATAATATAATTAATGATAGGGGTTTTGATAAATAAAATTAAAGATTAGAGGGTTAATTTTAAAAACTTAAAGATGAGGGGGTTGTATGCAATTGTTTTAAAGTTTAGGATAGTTTTATATATTTTAACCTTATAAATGTAATTCTTTATAGTCTGATTCTTTGAATCTCACCATTTTTCCTCTTTCAAACAACCACCCATGAGGTAGGGAAATACTTAGGTAGATTAGATTCATCACATCGTTTGTAATCTATCCAATTAAAATACTCTAAGTAATTTAAATAAAATCTTGTATAACATTTGTTTAATTGATTTTATTTTTATACCAAAATACACATTTAATTTTTTTCTTTTCTCTCTCCACTATCATTAATATCAAAATTAATTTATATTAGATACCATCTAAATGTCATGTTTTTATGAATAGACCACAAATGACGTGGTGTAGCCAGTTTATCTAAATATTTCTCTATGAGATGAAAAGATGGCAGCCACTATGATAAAGACCTAGCTAGATGATATCCTTAGTAATAGTAAATCAATAAAACTTTAAATTTTAAAAAATTAAACATCAAAATTCATGTAAAGTTAACAAACCTTATTCCCTTTCGACTTTATATATGACTCATTTTTAGAAAGAAATTGAGAATTTTTATTTTATTTTATTGTCAGATTATCATTTAACTACCTCACCTTGATTCTAGTAATGCAGTTAGTTAAAAGTGACTTATATATACACATACACACATATAGATATATACTTCCTTCTATCCTTAATCTAAGATGAAATTTGAAAACTTTTTTATTCTAAATATAAGACATAGTGTAATTATTTTTTTTTTAAACTTTATCACTTATTTATTTATTGTCATTTGAATTTCTAAATAACAATTTATCACATTCATTAATTACAAATAAGGAAAAAATTGAGAAGTTATGAAATTTTTTACAATATGTTAATAAGTCTGAAGTTTGTTTAATTTATCTTATATATATAGATGGGAACGGAGTAGTATAGAATTGGAAGGGAGGAGCACATTGGAGTCCTAACTTATTCTGTGTTACTCTCAACTTAATTATCTCTCAATTTATATACTATATTACTTGATCTTATAAAAATTATATAGAATACTAAACTTTTTCAATATTACTCGTAATTCTTTGTAAATTATATTTTGACTGAGCATTAATATATCTGTCCAGATTGATTGCATGCTGGTTATTACCCGCATTTTAATATTTTTGCCATAGGAAAAAAAAGTTGCATGATCAATTTTATTAATATTTTATATGCTGGGTAATAGGGTGCATTGGATATTTACAAAATCAGTCAGAACATACGGCCATCATTACATACTCACAATTTATTATCGATATTGGATCAGATCTTATTAATTAGTGATTATTCGATCGTCGAACGAACACCATGTATATCTCTCAAGAAGCTCGAGATTTTATTTAACTTAATCACGTTGCATAAATCATGCCATGCCATCCATTTGTCTGAATTTTGGGAGATGTGGTATATTTTTTTATTTATAAAACTGCCTATATATATATATATATATTTGCAAGCTAGTTATTTAATGCTGAAAATCTGTATGTCACAATCCCAAATTAAAACGTGCTTTATATGTGAAAAATTTAGACCCAATCAAATTAAGTTTGTCAAAAGTCAAAACCAACTCTATCCGATCAATTCACTTTTCTTTTTGTTAGATAGTGTTTATCACCTTCGTCATCGATGGTTACCATTAACTAGGTTAGCCAACAGAGAGGGACATGTGTGAATGAGAATAATTTGTTTTCTTTTCCAGTCCAGTTATCTTTTATTTAGACATTATATCTACCAAGTGGGGCCTCTTCACTTGAAAAAAATTACATGTCATTGATGTGGAATTTTATATCTTGCACCATTTTTTTTTTATATTTTGCATCTATTAAATCCATTTGATTAAACTTATATCAAATTTTTTCAATTTTTTAACTCAAAGATCATTAACATGATAAATATATTTAATTGATTTTTTAATTATTAAATTATTTTAAAATTATTTTTTTAAAATTACCCCTAGCTTTGATTTGATTGATATAATTTGAAACTAACTTAGCTGCTAATAAAATGTTCATAAAAATTTAACGCTGTTGGAAATTTTGCGCTACATTATGATGGATTCCGTCGACCCAACTCCCGGGCATGGATGGTAATTAAATGATTTTTATTTATACACAATTTAATATAATATTTAAAACCCCAAACCTAAAAAAGATTAGAGAGAATCACAATTAAGGAGTACTTAAAAAATTATTTACAGATAATAACTAATAATAAGTCGCATTTAAAAAAAAGTCCATATTTTATTTTAATAATAATAATCCATTTTATATTAATCTTTGTCAACATGAATAAGTTTTTTAGCTAATTATTGGATGTGATTCTCGCATACAATCACACATTAAATCATGATAACTTACACATGCTGATGTTGTTTGGAAAAATCACAATCAAGGATCATTGGAGATAATTTATTATACTACAGGACCAAAGAACCTAAATATAATTAAAATTTATTATAAAAAGACAAAATTACCCCTTATGTGTTCGTACATTTTTTTAGTAACAACTCCCCATTTGAAGAAAAGTAAATGCCATTTGCATTTTGCCAATAATCAATTCACTTATTAACAATTCCAAAAAAAATTAACTTTTTGGTGGAGAAAAATAAGTATTGTGAGTTGAACATTTGGTAAACAAGTCCTCATTTGGAAAAAACAAATCTTATTTTCTTTTAACAGCAATCAATTCCCTTATCAACAACTTAAAAAAAAAAAAAACTTAGTAGTGGAGAGGAACAAGTATTGTAATTTGGTGAATAAGTCTTCATTTAGAAAAAAAAAAAAAAAAGTTTCATTTCCATTCTAACAGCAAATAATTCCTTCATTAACAACTACAAAATATGAACTTGGTAAAGAGAAATTGTTCTAATCTGGTAAACAGGTCTCTATTCAAGAAAAAATAAGTTTCATTTCTATTTAATAATAATCAATTCTCCTATCATAATAAATATATATAAGAAATAGTTCTATCTTTTCACAACAAAATTTAATTGTATTTAGATCCTTTGGTCTTGTAGAGTAATATTAAAATTATTTGATCGTGCAATACAATTAATTGTCTCTAATGGTCCTTTATTGTGATTTTCCCATGTTTTTTTAACACCAAAAGTTAAAAAGTAAAAACCCTATGTATATAAGTGTACACATATACACATATATATACACGTTCATATGAAAGTACTCCATTTGTTTCTATTTGTAGAAAAAACTATCACTTTTTACTTGTTTTTTACTATAAACAAAATTACTTATTTCAATAAGTATTTATTACACAATTCTTAAATCACCCCTCATAATTTATATTAATGAGAAACAATTAATGTATGCTTATGTTGATAGGGCATTTTAGTATAATTTTTTTATCTTCAGATATAATTATTATAGTTAGTTAACTTTTTTAAACTATATGATACATTTTTTTATCTTATAATGGAGGGAGTATATAAAAAGTTTTCCAATGAAAAAAAAAAGCATATAACTTCTCATTTTTAATGTGCATGGGACATGAAACCCCACACATAGGCAAATTTGCATAACAAATAAGTACTCTTCTAGTTTATTTATAGGATAGAGAGAGAAAAAAATTTGGTCATATTTATAGGGCACTTGTCAATTTTCAATGTTCCTCTTTATATTTTTACCCTTATTAAATTCTTTGAATAAAAATATCAGTAAGGAAATTTAAAAATATTTATTAGGAGTAAAAGTAAAAACTCATTAAATTTTAAGATAAAATTAATGAAGTTTAAGGTTTTTCTTAGTTTCAATGAAATATGTTACAAGTAATTTATAAATAAGATCAAAGAGAGTAATGGAGATTATGTTTTAGCCACTTAATTTTTCACTCCCAAGGTCATAACTGGTCTTACATTTCAAGTTTTGTGAGGGCAAACTAGGCATTTCAAAACAAACAAATTATAACTTTTAATTTAAGCACGTTTAAGATATTAGAAAAAAACACACACTATTCTACAAGTAACTGTCTGAAAGGAACAAGAATTATGTGAGGGATCTGGATATATTCAAAAGATTAGATATATGTCTATTTGGAAAACAATATCACAGCTGAACGTATACGTAGTTAATAATTAATTATCATACACATGATCTGCCGTGAATGAATGCTTGATTGTCTCCCCGCCATAATACATTATACTCCCTCCATCCTAAATTATAGGGTATTTTTGAAGGACTTTTTCTATCTCAAAATATGAGATACTTTCGATAGATTAAGGTTTCATTAAATGCATTAATTCTAATATTATCCTTTCTCTCTCTATAATTACTTTTTGTCTCTTCTCTTTTTAATATATTAAATGATAGATGTTTTTAAGTTTATATTTTTATTTTAAAAAGATAAGGTTGCTAAGTGTATTTAATGATATTTATTGATATGTGAAATTTTGTCTAAAAATATCTTATAATTTGGGACGGAGGGAGTACATCCAAACATTTACTGTAACTATCATTTTATTGTGATCATCATTTTTTAATCCTGTTTTTTCCATTTTCCCTAATTTACAATATTTAAATTATTGTCGCCAATTGATGATGACTTTGAAAGAGAATCTGTGCCTCTCATTTATTTCCCTTAATTTGATTGATTTTTATTTTGTTTGATACAATTAACTAATACTTGGCATTGGAAGTTTAAATCTAAACATTAGCTATTATATCTAATTAATAATAGTTCTTCCAATACAGTTTTTTTTCATTTATAAATTTTGAACTTTCAATCTTGAAAAGATAAAATATTAGTTATTATATTATACTTCATCCGAATCATAATATAAGGCATTTTTGAAAAACCCTACCTAGGCCAAAGTATAAAGCATTGAATAACTTTTATTTGTTATTTTTTTTGAAAAAATCATGCATTGAAATTTTAATTATTATTATTAAGGCTATTATATAAGGTATTTAATGAGGGTATGAATGAAAAGATGTCTACATCTTAATGTTTCAACTAACATATATTATTCATGAACTGTGAATTAATTAACTATGACTTATAATGTGGTACAAAGGGAGTATGCCGAACCACTACATTGATCATAAATAGTTATTTCCTCCTTTATTGTGTGCATATCTACTCCCTAATCAAATGCTAATTTGTCCCTTAATGATGATGACTCACACCCACTAGTTGACTAAGTATGCATCTAATTACCATTAATAAACTTTTTATGCTTTTATAATCACATACTCTTCTGGTTCTATTTATAAGTCACGTTTAACATGTTTTATTAATATTAAGAAAAATTTTAAAACTTATTAATCATGTCTTAAAATTTAATAAGCTCTCAACTTTACCCCTATTATATATATACACACAAACTTTAATAACATATTTTTTCTTTAATATTCAATGGAGGGTAAAAGAGGAATTTTGTGATTAAATTTTAATGACGTGACTTATAAATAGAACTAAAAAAATCTCTCTCTCTCTCTACCCTATAAATAGGACTAGAGAGAGTATTAATTATGCACATCTAACTCCCATTATTAAACTTTTATGCTTTATATTTACATATTAATTATGCATCTAACTGCCATTATTAAACGTGGATGTCATGACCTTACCTTCTTTTTAAAAAATTTGAACCAAACAAATTAATAATTTTATCAGAAAATATATAATATTTAATTATATATTTTAAAAATGTAATTTATCACAATATTTTTAAAAAATATGTATATGTTCACAATAATATTTTATTCAAACATGCTTTTAAAAACAATTACTTGATACTCCCTTCATCCTAAATTATAAGGTACTTTTAAAAGAGTTTCTCTATCTCAAAATATAAGATACTTTGAGTAGAGTTAAGTTTCATTAAATGCACTAATTTCAATATTAACCTTCCTCTCTCTATAATTAATTTCCCTTCTTTTTTTTTTCAATATATTAAATTATGGGTATTTTTAAAAGTTTATATTTTTATTTTGGAAAGATAAAGTTGTTAAGTGTATTTAATGAGATTTATTAGTATATAAGATTTTGTCCAAGTGTCTTAAACTTTGGGATAGAGGGAGTAAATTATTTTAGATTCAGGCTCTAAGAAATTGAACATGATAGTCCAATTAAGGATGAATTTTCTTATCAAATTAGAAAAGCAAAGAAAATAAATTTGTTTTTTTATTTAAAAAATAATTATCATTTAAATAAAGTTAGATCATTGACATAAACTGAACCATCTAAATTTTTTAGGGTTTTTTAATTTTTTTTTTTTATAAAACTAGTGTAGGTCCTCTGCATTATTTAGACAAACAAATAAATAATGGTTCGTTGAAGTTTTCATATTATACATATATGTACAATATATATTGAAGATAAATCCGAACTGCAGAGAACAACTATATAAGTCATATACGTTGTAGACTTTAGCCTCGCGCACAATAGTGCCTTGTTGTACAGTGCGCGTGCAGAAGATAGCCATGGCATCGTCTTTGCCTGCAAACTTGATAACCTGTGATCCATCTTCGTTGTGTTTGCAAGAGCTCGTTAAGAATCCTCTTCCCTCTCTTCCTAAACGCTACATTCGTGAAGATCATTATCAGCTCTCTGAAACCCTCACTGATGCAACACCAATACCCATTCTTGACATGAACCACTTGCTCTCTGGAGAACACACAGAGATTGAGCTCCAGAAATTGCACTCAGCTTGTAGAGACTGGGGTATATTTCAGGTTAGAATTCGCCTTCTGCTGTTTCGTTTCTCTTTCATTTGAAGTTTGTTTGATCCCAACCTCACATTATTCTCTTGCTGAGTACAAAAGAACAAGATGATCACCGCCATGTATAAAGCGTTAGAATATCATTTGGATGGTTCTTTGAGTTTATGCTTCTTGATTATTTCTTATTTTCATGATTTTTTATGTGAGCAGGTTGTGAACCATGGAGTCAGTGAGGAGGAGCTAGAGAAGATCAGAAACGAGATTGAAGGATTTTTCAGGCTGCCACTGCAAGAGAAGATAAAGTACAAGATAAGGCCAGGTGATGTTGAAGGCTATGGAACTGTAATTAGATCACAAGATCAGAAACAAGATTGGTGTGATAGGTTCTACATGACCATCAACCCCCTCCACAAACGAAAACCATATCTTTTCCCACAGCTCCCTTTATCCCTCAGGCTCTCTCTCTCTCTCTCTCTCTATATATATATATATATATATATCTCTATATATATATATGCAAGTATGATAGATTGATTTGAGATGAAGGAAAATGAAAATAATCAAGAATAATAGAAAAAGAAATTAGAAAACAAAACAAGCAACAAAGTAGCCAAATTAATGGAGTGAGTGGGTAAAGATAGAAAGAGGGTAAAAATAGAAAAGACAAACTGAGAGGAAGGCAAATTAATACCAATTCTTATTCATTCAAAAGGCATACAAAGCAAATACGTTAAAGCGTTATTTATAGACCTTAACCCAACCTAAAAATAAAAGTATTAAAAGCATAATATTATATAAATCCTAATATTTAAATGCAAATATTCTAAAATAATTTAAAAGATAACATAGTAAAATAAAAGAGATTCAAATCAAACCCAAAGATTATTCTAATAAAATAAAAATATTAAATCTAATTAATTCTATATCCCACCCCACAGCAGCATACCAAACTAGCCTGTGGCTTTGATTACTGTAAATATATGTGCAGGACTGTCTTGGATTTATACATACAAAAGGTGCAGAATCCAGGAATGACACTTCTGGGTCTGCTGGAAAAGGCTCTGAAAATGGAGGAGAGAGACATGAGGGAGGTGTTTGAGGATGGGATGCAGTCATTGAGGATGACATACTATCCTCCATGCCCAAAACCAGAGCAGGTGATGGGGTTTGGTGCTCATTCAGATGCTACAGGAATCACTATCCTGAACCAGGTCAATGGAGTGAGTGGCCTCCAGGTTAAGAAAAATGACATCTGGCTTCCCGTGAACGTCCTGTCTAACGCCCTCGTTGTCAATGTCGGAGACATTCTAGAGGTTAATTTCTCATCATTCACCATCATCATCATCGTTCAGTCCTTTTGTTAAAGCTTCTATGCATGCTAGCTCTATACGATTAAAAACGCCTACGTGGCCGTGCAGATTATGAGCAATGGCGTCTACAAAAGTGTGAGGCACAGGGCAACAGTGAATTCAGACAATGAAAGGATCTCCATGGCTTTGTTTTTCCTCGCCAAACTTGAGTCTGAAATTGGACCTGCAATGAGTCTGATCTGTCCAGAAAATCCTCCTTTGTTCAAAAGGGTTGGAATGGAGAAATATGTAAATGATTTCTTCTCTAGTAAACAGCAAGGGAAGTCATTCTTAGAGCACATGAAGATCAAACAAGAATATCTCACCAGTACTATATAATCATCCGTTGTTAATTAGCATAAGTGTGACTCTGGGTATATCTATCATCTTGTGTATGTTAAGGTGGTTAGGACTGAATAAAAGTGACATGTGATAAAGCGTATGTATTAGATTCCTGTGTGTAACTAAAATGTATTGTGTTATATATACTGCATTATATTCCTGAATAGTTTAAATAAATCTACGTCCGATCATTCGCAATGTCATACAAGAAAATTCAAGAGAACTAGAGAAAGAAATTATTTTATATATTCCACGTGGCTCTTCCTGGTAACGTGGCTTTCCAACCTTATCCGGGTAGACGTAGACCTACTGGGTAAGACTATTCTACCCTTTGACTTTTGAAGGTGAGGCTGAGGAATGAATAATATGACGATCCCTTGTGTGCAAATCTCGTAACAGCAGTTTCTAGATTGGTTATGTAATATCTGCATGGTGAGACCGATAGTTGCGTCTTTTTAATGTAGAAATAAATTTCCTATGAATTTTGAAATTACAAGGAATGTCTCCCAAATGTTCAAACAAAGAGAGACGAGTTCTTAAGAGCTAAGATTTCTACATTAACATGACAATTCAAAATCAAGACCCCGAAGGCTTTGATTGAATAGAAATATCAAAGGGTACAGAATTACCTATCATCCTGCAAAATTAACATTTTCTTTTCTTTTTTGAGAAGAATATGCTAATATGGAAATAAGAGATGATTGTTTAAGTGTAATGACCATGAATTTAAAAAAAAAATTTCAAAAAAATTAATTAATAAATTTTTTCTTAATTAATATTTTATTTAAATTAGTTTATAGCAAGTGGAGAGAGATAATTTAATAAAATTTATGTTAGTATCTTTCTTAAAGGTTCAGAGTTTGAAAATTTATTAAGCAAAAGTTTGATTTTATTTTGTTTTAAATTATAAAAACACATTTTGTCTTTTTTTTTATAATTTTTATTGTGTCTTTTCTTATAATTTTTTCAAGTATTCATTAATATCAGATTTTTCCTCCCCCACCACCATTCGAACACCAGACACTAATGAAAGAGTAGGGAATTACATATGTGCCCTTGTTCCTATAACTCAACAAAAATATCCAAAGGAGGTTTGTTGTAATTTTTCTGAATGGTTTCATTGCTCTAGTTTTTCCTTCCCTTTTCGGTCAGCTTCACGGACAAAATTCAAGGGAGCTTGTGTCTGATTTTCTTTGCTCTTCTCCTCTTCGTGTCGCACTTCCTTCAAGCTCGCCTTGGTGTTGTCATCTCCCCATCGCCGGCAGATCATCCTCTCTCTTTCCCTCCCTCGTTCTTCTGCTTCTGTGGAGTCAAGCAGTTAAAATTCCTCCTCTGTTTCTCATGTTATCGAACCTCTTTTCTCTTATCCTCCATTCTGTCCGATCGAGGTAGCAAGCATGCAAAGAGCTGAGCTACTGTTGCAAGTCTGATTGTGTTACTTCCATCCTTGTTCACGGTATCATCTCCTTATTCCTTCCCCTGTCTCTTGCTGCAGACTTTTCTGCTTCTCTCTCATTCGTACAGTCACAGATTTAGGTGCTGAGCTCTTTTCCCTCCCTATTTGAATTCCCAGAATTTTCCTTTCAGCTTCTGCCATTATTGATCGAAGGTGAGGCACTTTGATTTCTCTCCTCTTCTTGCGTAGGAATTATGTGTTGCATATGGATGACCAAAAATTTTGATTGCCTTCCTTTATGTAATTGTTGGTTCTGCTCATGAAAAATATTGGGTTGCCTTTCTGAGTTGAATTGATTACAATACTGATATTATGAAATTTTTGGAAAATGCAATTGATGAAAACATAATTTGATTTTAGTTGGAAATTAATGCTGTTTGACAAAATGCTTGAAAGGAAGAATTTTGGTAAATGGTGAGAAGCAAATGTGATAATTGTACTATTGATTTTTAGTATATCTACAGAATGTTGGGGCAAAGTTAGAAAGAAGTTTGTTAGATTTGTAGCGAGTCTAACAAAATTCTCTTGTATATTATATGGAGATTGAAAGAGGAGCTTTGTATTAAAATTGACATTGATGCTTATAAGATGTTTGATAAAATGTGTTAGAGAAAGTTTTGTTTGTTTATGTATTTTCTAAAATTGCAATCACTCTTATAAATCGCATTTGATTTGGATATTAATTATTTGTGAGTTTAATTTGAGCATTGTGAGAAATTTGTCGAATATGGAGTTAGTGTGTCATTAGAAGAATTCTTACGTTATATGGTTGCATAGGAAAGTGAATATATAAAGTATTGAAAGGATTGGAGAAATTGAGAATTGATTAATTAAATTATAATGATTTAAAATCTAATTGATTATAGTGTTACCAATATTAGAAGATAGTTTATTTGGTTAGAGTAAGACCATTAAATTGTTTTAATCTTGAATAGGGTGCTTAGAGGAAAGGAGACTTGAATGAAGTCATAAAAAATAAATTATAGTATTTGGGCATACTAAAAAGTAAGTGGATAATATTCCAACTAATTTTTTAATAAAATTATTTTTTTGAAATATTATATGTTTATGTAAATCATTTTGATAACAACATTGTTAAGTATGAGATAGTTTGTAATTTAAATATTTTTGTCTTGTGAAATTATTTTTATTAGCTTTAGCAATTTCTAGTCTCTCAATAAGGCAAGCATGAAAATTTTTATCAGCTTTAGCAATTTCTAATTTTTCAATAATGCAAGCATGAAAATTAGTAATGAAATTTTATTCTGGCAAGTTTTGATACTTAAAAAAAATGCAAGTTTGACTTTGAGAATGCAAATTGTATTTTGATGGTGATGATTTTCTCGCATGTTTGAAAATAATTCGGAGGAAACTTTATATAGAGCATTAGTTGCTAACAGCAATATCATTAGCTCTTGATGCGCCATGATCAATGACTAGCTAGTTCAATTTTTGTAAGTTTCGTGCTTACATTTGTTATTCATGCATGAGTCTTGTACTCACATTTGTTTTTTAGTTTTAAGTCGTATTTGGTTAGTATTAACCTCGTGGATTGTGTGTCCACATTTGTCTTCATGATATAAGCCGTGTTTAGTTGTTTACTTTCATAGACTGTGTATCCACATTTGTGAATTGATATGATAAATTCTCAAAAGTATGAATTTTTAGTTAATTAATGATCTCATATTTTAATTTTTTTTATTATTAGTAAAATGATATTATTTTTATTTATTTAATCTATTTGATTTGTCAAGATTGAATGTTAAAGATGATTTGTCATTAAAGATCTAAAGTTTCATGTAGTTGCATAGAAATTTTATTCTAAGTTTACTAATTTTATTATATTGTATTGCTTTCTCTTTAATTTGTATAAACATTATAAAATATTCATTTTTTAATCCTACAAATTTTATGGTTGGGGCATTATTCTCTAAAAAATATTTTTTCTGTCTCAGATACATTTATTGGTGTTGTACCTTCTGCTGATCATCAAGTGGCTTTAGTATTAAGTTAAAGTGAAGAATAGTAGATCAAGTCTCTTCTGATGTACATTTAAATTCATGTATTATATTTTGTAAATATTATGTTAGGTGCTCTACATAAGCTATAGTTAGAATCCTTATTTTATTAAAGATTCTGTTTGCTGGTTGAAAGGAGCTGAGTTTTTGGTTGTTATGATATTTGTTCGAAATATTTGTGTTGTAAAATTTTGAAAGGTCCTATATATAGAGGAGACTCTGCCGCAATTTTCACAAAAGTATTAATTATTCATTTTAAAGAAAAGTATTTTTAAAAAAAATGAGAAGAATTTCTTGGAGTAGGCTTGAGGGACAAGTGATCAGGCGCAAATTTTGTGCCGGTCACGTTTATATTTTTAGGCGTGACATTAAATAGTAAACAAGTAAGAGTAAATCAAGTGCAACTTCACGTGTAACCTTGTATCCTGCATCACCTTTGAATAATTCTCAATCAATCAGTTCTATCTAACATGTATATAAAACCTGCATAACATAACTCTACCTCTAATGCAGTCTGTGTCGTAGTGTGTCAAATACTCTAAGGTGCCGAAACTCATTGCTACAAAATACACATAACAAAGTGGGTCTTCCAAAGCGCTTAAGAATGAAATGTTCTAAAAAGTTAATGTTGCTTTTTATTTAAAGTGCTCCGATATGTTAAGTATTTCAAAGCGCAACCAAAAAATATGATTAATTATTTTTTTAAAAAATTAAGCCTTTATGAGTTCTCTTTGTAGGAGCACTTCTAAAGGCACAAGACTTCAGAAGAACTCAAGGGCGCTCCTAAAGGGTATGCTTTCTGAAGCGCTTTGCAGAGAGTGCTCCGAAAGCCTTTAACAAGCGCTCTTGAAGCTTGACCTTTCGGAGCGCTCTCTCTATGTGTTGCTTTCATATTACTTTTAAGAGTGCCCGCTCATTACTTATATGTTGCTTTCCTTTCATATCTTATGTAGTATTTTGTTAGAGTAAGATTCTTGTATTTTACTATCGAATAAATAAAAGATTTAATTGAAAAGTAGTTAGAATATATTATTGATTATATTTTATAGGTACTTAGATTTTAATGTTAAAAAATATTAATAATTTTATCTGTTAGACTTGTTAAAAATTAGGCTATTTAATTAGAAAATTAAAATTATTGTTTTAATTTTTTATATTAAAATTAGTCATTTTTTTAAAGAGACGTAAGGAAAAAATTTAAGAAAAACAAAATTAAAAAAATAGACATGGCCTACGATGAGCACTCCCATAGGCTGGACATACGGGAGTGCTCGCGTATGCCATGTCTATTTTTTTTTTTTTAAACAGTGTTATTGATTGAGGTTGCTTCATTTTTCTTTTCTTTCTTTTCTTTTCTTTTATTTTTTCTTTTGGGTTTGGCCATCTTCAGAAGATGGCCAAACCATGACGTGGTAAATTTTGGGTTTTTGGGAAACGTCAGTGGATAGCCCACAATGTTTATAATGAGGGCAGAGTTTCCAGAGAGCAACAGGTTTATCTTTGGTTTGATCCAACCAAGAAATTCCACGCCTATTCTGTAGCATGGAGCCCACAAAACATATTGTAAGAAGCGAGGGACATACACCTCTCCTGAACCAACATTTATTTTATTTTTTTAAACAAATATTTTTCTTGCAATAGAAAAATTATACAAACTATTAAATTTTTTTTTCCCGCTGAATATACATTCATCCTAAGAACATTACTAGATATGTGAAGCATGCTTTTCGTCTAAACGTACCTTCACACGCATGGTATAGATATTCATTATTGACTTTTTTTCATTGATCCGTAATAAACCAAGTTAATCTAACAATATCTCAAATTAAAATGGCCTGAGTAGGAAGCCTCGCACAATTTTTTGCAAAATAAATCTTAAAATTCTATCATTAGTGACGAAGTAATTCTTTTAGTTTAAATGTCATTTGTGCCTCACTTTCACAATAATTATTTATAATTCTGCAAAATGTCAAAAATCATAACCCTTCTCGCCATCAAGCTCCGCATAAGGGGGGAAAAAACAAGGATATGCGAGTAATAAAACTCAAATCCTTTGTACATCATAGAGACAATTAAATTAAATGACTTAAATAATTCAGATCAAATCAAAACGATGCAATTGTCTCTGTAATTTACTTGGTTATTAAATGTGTTTTTGTTCTATTTTCAACCATGTGAGCAGCTTCTTGCACTACCCCAAAAAAAAAAAATGGCGGTAATTTTTAGTCGCGATGAAAAAAGTTACCACCAAAAGTCTACTTTTGTCTCTATAATTTATGTAATTAATTTTTGTCACCGTAAAAATGTTTTCATAAAAAACTAATTAAAAAGTTAAAAGTAATGTATGTAATCACTTTTGGTGACAATAGATTGTAGCTGCCAAAAGTATTTTTATAAAAATTAATTAAAAAATTAAAAATAATTTATATAATTATTTTTAGTGGTGACAAGTTGTTGCCACTAAAAGTATCTTTATAAAAAATTAAAAAAATTGTGTAATATTACTTTTAGCATTATTTTCATAAAACAATACAAAAATATTTTTATAAAAATTAATTTATGTAATTACTTTTAGTGGTAACATTGTTGTTATTAAAGGTATTTATATATAGAATAAAAAATAAATTATATATAAGATCAATAATGATTACTTTCTAAAATAATGATCTTGCTAAGTTAATATTTTAATAATAATCTTATTTTAATAATTACATTAAAAAAATTTCTGTTGGATTATTTTTTAATAATGATCTTATTAAGCTACTACACATAATCAAGCTAAGTTATACATAAATTATAAATGAATTATTTTTAATAATTTTTTATGAATTATTTTAAAAAATTTCTTTAAATTATAATTAGGCTAAGGTATACATAAATACTTACTTACATACACATAAATTGCATTGGAATGTTAAAGTTGTATAGATATTATAAAATACAAATGGCATTACAAACTATTTGACACATTGTTCACTTGATGTTTGGCTTAATATATACATAATGTTTACTCTATTTGCTAATATCTACTTTTCACTACCACAGGATTATTTAAATAAGACGCTCTATATTTGATGATTATTCATAATAAGAAACAAATAAAATAGGTGAAGAATACTTAACAGTTTTTAACTATAAAATAAAGTTGGCTGTAATATACGTTGCATTGTTACTTGACCTGTAAAAATTGTCAAGTATTAACAAAAAAAAAAGCGACAAGTATGAGGGTATTCTTGTTCTTCAAATTACTCAAATTGTTTAATTTGTTAATGTTAAATTTGTTGGGATTATTATTGGATAAGAATTGTAAACTTGATTGTTTAATTTATGTTAATATTTAAATTATGGATGAAATTATGCATAAACTTGTTAAGGTTTATTCATTTTAAATTGTAAAGTTACTAGAAAGTATTTCCTATTTTTTTTTAGATTGACTCTGTTAAAGAGACTGTAATGGAAGTTTAAACTAATTTAGATTGAGTCAAGACAAAATTCTTTCTATTTGATTATGAAACATCCATTTAGATTTTTAATTTAGATTTCTTTTTGTTTAGAATTTACTTTTATTTTATCACATATTCACTCATTTTCATCTAAAAAATAATAAAAAATAATTGTTTAGAATGACTATCAACAAAATTTATATGATTAAAATACAATGTTTATTAAAATTTTTTAAGACAATTGAAAAATTGTAGATAAAATATATTTTTAGTAAAAGAAGGGAAAGCATTTAACTTGAGAAAAGATAAAAGTTTAATCATTTATTTATTAATTTTTGAGAAAAATATGGAAAAAAGTAAAATATATATATTTAATGTAAACTTGTAGAATACATACTTTTAAATAAATTATATACTTAATTATTTTCATTTAAAAAATAAAATTAAAAATTAAAAATTGGTTAAAATGTTTATAAGAAAATTATTTAATATTTAAAAATTATTTCATTTTAAGTTCATTTTCCTAATAAAAATAGTATTTACTACATCAAAAATAATATTTTATTAAAATATATATATATATATATGTATTCACAAACACTCATATAAATTATTTTATCATATTAATAAATGAAAATAAAATTAAATATATATGTATATATTTCTAGTAATATATTATTTGATATATGTGCATGCAATTAAATAATATATTTCTAATTTTGCATTTAATAACTGTAGGTGTATTTCAATTCAACTGACAAAGAAAGAGGATTTAAGGCTTAGGTGGTGAAGGTCATGGGCTTAAATCCTGACTTGGGTATATTTCATAATAAATATGTGACATGGCACATGGTGGCAACATGGTGTGACATGGCATAAGTTGTCAGGTGACATGGCATGATGTGGTGCACACATAGCAAGGTGATGTGGTACATGTTGTTGCATGAGGAGGTGCATACGTGGCAAGTGATATGGCATGAGAAGGTGCTGATGTGGCATGAGATGGTGCTTTTATTTTTTTTTTTAAAAATGACTTTTGGCTATAACAAAAGGTTTTTAGTGGCAACTTTTCGGTGGTGACAAACATAGTCGCTGCCAAAAGTACTATGTTTGTCACTACCAAAAACCGTTAACGATGAGACTTTTGGCGGCAACACTTTGATGATGAAAAGTTACTGCTAAAAACCTTTAATAGCAACTTTTAGACTTTTGACAATGACAAAAATCATTTTTTTATAGTGTTGATGGACAACATTCTAATACAAATGTACAAGAACTATGAAGCCATAGCTGTTCCCTTCCCTAATAGGCAACTAATGAAGCTATATGCCAATTTATGGAGTGCAGACTAGTGGGCAACCAAAGGAGGGCTTGACAAAACTAACTAGTTTTGTGCTCCTTTCATTGCCTCCATTAGCAACTTCAATGTCACTCCTATCAATAATCTTCCTAATAACAATGCTAAGCAGCTCCAAACTCTAAACGCTAATGGTGAAAATCTACTTAGATGGGTATGCAAGTATTATATGGTTTATAACTATTGTCAAGATCTCAAGAGGTTTCCTCAAGGTCGACCATGTAAATGTAGGCCTTTTGGTTTCTATGCTCCTTTAAGAACGATAAACAATTTAACACATTTATGTTTCAAATATCTAGAATGTTCATATTGTTGAGGTCATTGATGTGCATGGTTGTAAATGATTCCTACCTATAATTCATATCTAGGTTAATGCACAAAGGCAGTACCTTTTACAATCGTCAAGCTATTATGGACTCATTAGCTTGTGGTTTCTTTCCCTCCTCTAGTTTATTTCTCTTAGTTGTTTTTAGGAAAATCACAATTAAGGACCCTTGAAGGACATTAATCCCAATTGAGAATAATGAAAATATAGAAATCCCAATTAAAGATCTTAATTGGGATAAAAAACATAGCTAAGTTGACAAAATTGCCCCTTCATTAAACACCAAAAGGTAACAGCAAAATAGCTTATCTCGTGTTCTCTGTTTTCTTGTTTTTAGGCATAAAAAATCTACTCTTATGTGCTCTCGTGCATGAAAAATGTGGGAAAAAATTAATGGAGTGGATTATCATCTGTGTCATCATCTACTTCTCTTTTGGTAATAAGTAATTACATGCATTGTTTCTTTTACATCTTCTCCTCTGTCATGCACACAAGAAAAATCTATAATTTCCTTTCTCTCTCTTTTACATCTCTGTCATGCATACACAAAAGAATGTTTATATCTTTATAAATTCTATCTTACATTGTATCTCTTTTATAGCTAGGAAAAAAGTAATCTTCTTGATAATAATAGATTATATATATAGACACACATAATAAATGATTTTTGAGAACGATACTATTAAAAAGTTGAGTGAAAAGTAATAAAGATATATCATGGATGCTGAATTTTTCTATTCTGTGATGAAAAGTGAATTGATGTTAAAAATGCAGTATAGATGTTGAATTATTGTAGGAATAGTTAGGATTATAGGAAAGATAATTGTCAAGTAAGAAATTTGTATATTGTTTTTGTTGTTCCAGGTTTGTTTCTCATATAGCAAGTACTTTAGCAAAAGAAGTATTTTGTCATTTTCAATGTTGAAGGACATTTGTAAAAGATTCACAAGGAAGAACCTATGAAGGTGGGAGATTAATTTCTAAATTGATTAGAGAAGGCATGAATCATGAAGAGCTATTGAAGATGGTGTCATTAGTGATAAAAGTTGAAAGTATTACAGTTGACTTAAAATTTTATAGTGAAGTTTAGTAAAAACACATACGTAGATCTGTTAGATGATGATGGAGTACAAGATTTGATAAAGTATAATGATGAGTCAACACATGTGTATATTGAGAGAAATGATAATGAAATACATGGAGCAATGAATTATTCGATGGAGTAAGTTGTTGTTTTTAGTTATTTATGTTTTAATTAGTTTAATCATCATTTATATTGACTCATGAGTAATTTTGAATCCAAGATGGAGGATTTCTTACCATAGTCAATGCCAAGATCTCCCTATAAGCAAGAGCTTGAAAGTATATCACTCTCTTTGTCATGTTCAATACAAAATGCTCTTGCACCACTTCTTGACGTTAATTCAATAAAATGGAATGATTTTTTATGGGTATTGGCTAGACATTTAAAGATTCAATTTATTTAAAAATTCACTATATAAATATAGCCTTGTTCATAGATTTGGTTACGTATTTGTGAGAAAAAAACCCTAAAAAGATGATTGTCAAATGCAATATTAATGGTTGTAAATGAAAGATATTAGCTTATGCTCTTAGGAAGACAACCTCTATATTGTGTGTGAAAAAATTTCCTAATGAACACATGCATTCTGCCCAAGACAACCTCCTATTAAAGCAAAAGACTAGCTCAAGATTAACATCACTAATCATCATTGATGTTATGAGGGGAATTTGGAGAAAACTTCAAATGAGATTATACAAGACCTCTACAAAGAGTATGAGTTGAACCCCACATATCAGCAAGCTTTAAGGGAAAAATATAGAGCATTGGAGGAAATACATGGGCTTTCATAAAAATCATACATGTTGATCCCATGGCTTCGTGAGAAATTGAAGGAGACGAACCCAAACAAAGTTGTAAATTAGGTTGCATTGACATAATTTGATAGACTTTTTATTGCATATGGATGCTGCATCAAAGGATTTCTCTAAGGTACTTGTCCAATTTTTTTTATTGATAACAGTTATTTAAGTAGTCCATATAAGGGAACTTTACTAGTAGCTTCTGTAATTGATGCAAACAATGACTTATTTTCTTTGATTTATGCAATAATAGGTGGAGAAACATATGATAATTGGGCTTGGTTTCTTAAAAATGTGAGAGAGATCACACACTAAGTTTAATTGACCATAGTGTCAGACAGCATAGTGCTATTATTGGTGCAGTATATGCAATATTTGATGGTAATTGACATGCTTTTCATTATCATCATGTTAAAGAAAATTACAGCTCCGAGTTTACCAAAATTAATAGAGGCATGCGAAGGATTGATAGGAAGATCAAGGAAGATGCACTTAAGTTGTTAGATAATATTGCATATGTAAGGTTAGGAATAGAATTTTATGTTGCTATGAGTCATTTGATGGTTTTCTCCCCATAGTTGGCAAGATGGTTCGAAACAAATGGAAATATAGAACGTTAGGCCTTAGCAAGATTATGATGTAAAAGATTATACAACATAATGACAAATCATGTTGAATCTTTCAATTATTGGTTAATGAAAAGGAGAAAATAAAATATCATATTTGTGCATTAATAAACGTGCACAGAGCAAAATTAGTGAGGAAGCTATACAACAGCAAGATAGAAATGGCAAACTAATCAAATGGAGTTAGACCTCGTGTTGAAACCAAGTTAAGGGACAATGTATTGAGATTTGAAATTATGGTGGTTGAACATTATAGTGTGAATATGATACTAGTAAAAGTAGGAAAGAATGACTTGAGAGTGAATCTAACATTACTAGAATACTCTTGTTAAGAATAGGAGATGGTAGGAATTCCTTGTGCACATGCACGTGCAGCAATAGAATTAGTTTATGGTAATGTATATTCATATGTTGAAGAATGCTACACCATATGTGCACAAGAAAAAATTTATAGTTCCATAACGATTCCGGTGGAAATCAATATGCCTCAATTAATTGAGCTACGTTATGAAGATTATGAAAACAATACCTTTTTGGAACTGCCACTGATTGCATGTCCCCCATGATGACCACCCATCAAGCAAAGAGAGTCATAGTTTCAAAACAAAAAAGTGTGCCATTGCTTAATATGAAAACAAACTAGACATACCAAAAATAGATGTAGGAATCCCAATCCAATGTAGGGATTGAAAGGAGGTGAAAACATATGCATATTAATTGGTTCGAAATTGAAATGCATATGATTTTTATTTATTTTGTGCATTTTGATGTTGAATGAACTTTTGTATAGACACCTTACATCAAATCTGAATTTTCTTCATAGAATTTCTTTGTATAAAAGATATAAATGTCTTGCCTCCTTTGGAAAATCTTAATCATAGTTCAATCTATTACATAGACTCCGATCAATTTATGTTAGGCATGCATATTATATAGATACGTTCAAGTGAAATCACAAGAGCTATATACACACATACATTAATATCAATCCCTCTTAGATTGACCATGTTCAAGTGTCCCGTTCAGTTATTATAGTCTTAAATAATTCATTATCTAACCAAACTAATATATGCTCACCTCTATTAAAAATTATTATCATTCCTTTATAGGAAAATAAAACTTAACCCATTTCATGATCAAATATCCAATAATGATTCATAGCTCTAAGAACACAAGAAAATTAAGATTATCATCATTAAAAAAGACTCAAATTAAATCATAAGGGAAAACTAACCTGTGATTGTAAACCTACAAGTTATGTGGGATAAATAAGGAAATGACCATTAAAGTGCCACATGAAAATAATAAAATCAACAATCAACCAACTTTATCACACTTGATAAAATCAATTATATTTACATAAATTGCATGACATAATTTTGCTTCATTTACAAATAAAGCGTATTGCTTAAGAGCAACAATCAAGTGCTAGCAAAAGTACATAAAAGTGTATCTATTATCTATATTCATATAAAATTTGATAGTTTTATATTAACTATTATAAACCTGACACAACCATCCTCCTTTATTCAGACTTGGAACTAACCACAAAACATAGGCAAAGTTAAAAGATGATGATGGTGATGAATATATGAGTTATTATCCTCAAGTACATAGTGAAATACATCTATCCACCAAATAATAAATGATACAGGGAATAGATTGATGTGTTAGAACATGATTGTGCATAGGTGAGAACCAAGGAACAAAATTTACGAGCCACTCAAGGAAGCTAAATCAAAAGAAATACAAGGGTCTCATTTCTCTTCAAGAATGTCTCTGAAATGAGAAATGTCCTCCAAGACATATATATGGTAAACCTAATGGGGCAAAATAATGCAAAGAACCCAAAACTTTGAATTGAGAAAATGAGCAAATGCTATTTTCCATTCCAATTTTAGCTTGACAAATTACTAATTTCTACCACAAACAAACAATATCCAAAAGCATCATATCCTAAATGGGAGGTTCCTTGACCTGCATGAGTCCAACTTTGCCTTTTTAAGTTGAGATTTCTTGGTGGCAAAGTTCTTCCTACACTCATTAAAATTGAAAACCACAATATACTACAAGTTTCAAACTTTATAGCTAAAAATCCTCACCTTTGCAGTTGTGCAAAGTACAAGAGACCCCAAATGTGAGCAATGGTAGTTGGAGTTATGGCATAAATGTGATTGAACAACATCAGAGGGTGCGATGGAAATATGGGGACTAACACTAGAGCAAACCTGTCACCAATGATTAATGCAACATTAGAGCTAATGTGAACATGATGAGGAATGACAAAGAACAAGAATGAATGAGAACGAAAGTAACATGAAGGAGATGCCGAAACAAAGCAAATAGGGCTACATTGTGTGCGGGTATATTTTTCTCTCAGGGCATTTCAGGTAATTTACAATTTTTTAAATCCCAATTGGGATTTCTATATTTTATGGTCCCCAATTGGGATTAATGTTCTTAGGCAGTCCTTAATTTTTATTTTTCCTTTTATTGGTTTTTTTAATAAGTGTGATTTAAATTTAAAATATTATATTGGATTTAATGTTACTGGGACTCTGGGAGAAAATTTTATTTGTGTTCCTTAATTCTATTTGCGGTTTTATTTTCGTCTTTTGGTTTTGCTTAAATTTTAAATTTACTTTAAGTTTCATCTGATCTAAATTGATTCATTAGTTTTACATTTGTTTCACTTTTGATCCGTATTTTATTTTATATAAATTAGAGCCATTGATTTATTATATGATGATATGGTGATGGTTTCTCCTGATTCTTTTGTATTTTGTGTGGCGGAAATAATTAATGACTTATTCCTTAATGATATTAAAATATCAAAAACATTTACTAGCTTGTCAGTAAAATATTCTTACTTAAATTACAATAAAAATGATAGGAATTAAATTTTACTGGAACTTAATTAATCATCGATGTCAATATTATATAAAAATAAATCAGTTAATCACCATTTCTTTATTGTTATTTATTCATGTGACATTCTGAAAAACAAATCATTTGATTATTATCCTTTCTAAGGATTATTCGGATATTGTAGCTAAATCAATTCAGGGCATGAAAATAAAATCAAAGGTGAAGTTAAGGGATTAATCGGAAACCAACTAATTATGAAAGTGAAATTTAAAACACTAATTAGAAGGGCTCGAAGTAAATTTTTTTATTTTTTTATAAATAATTTTTCCCTATATAGGATGTTATCCCAGTAAGTGTTCTGTGTCTATATATGTGCATCCATATATAAATATATATAAACACAACCTGCTTCTTTATTTGCAACTTATAAGGTATTGGGCGTTGTGATATTTGAATTTGTAATATTTTAATTATTTTACTGGTTAATTCAAAACTAGATTGACTATTATTTTCATATTTTTAGCATAAAAATGCCCTTTTTTTTTGTATCTATATATCTATATCTATATAAAAACAAGTCCACCTACAATAATGGGATTTGAAATTTTTATGATGAAATAAAATTTAAAACTAAGACTTATTTTATATAGGTATAATATAAAGAAAATGACAATAAAACCACCAAATATATAAATAATGATCAAGTCTTTTGAAATGTTATAATTTTTCTGAATTCCCTAGGTATCTTTCTGATATTAATAATTTTAGGTTAAATGAATAAATTGTATCCTTTTTAAAATAAAAAAATAATGGGGTTCAAATGGAAATTTTTGATTTTTTATTTAATTCATGCAATTCACATAATAAAAATTGAAATTATTTAAATAAAAATTGAAACTAGTTATTTTCATAACTTAGACTTCATTAATAAAAGAAATTTCACATGAGAAATTGTGATTTCTTGTTTAATTCTTGTGATTCGTTTGATAAAAGTTGTGATTGTTCAAACAAAAGTTATGATTGATTTTTTTTTTTAAGATTTTGGACTTCAATAATAAAAGAAATTTCACCTAAAAAAGTGTGATTTCGTATTCAATATAATTTTTATGATTCATAAAATTAAAGTTGTGATTGTTTAAACAAAAATTGTGATCGAAAAAATGGAGCTAAAGCCATTATTTGTATTTCAAATGAAGGGCAATTTAGTTATTTAACCGAAAATCATAATGCTAGAAAGTTAGCCTAGGACTTCATAGGAATTATATATAGCATTTTGAAGGATTTGATTGTCATTTATATATTTCAATAAGATTTTATTATCATTTTCCCTCTAAAATATAAGAAGTATCACCATCACAAAATACTCCAATACTTGATAGTTATTTTTATTAATGCTTGATGGTTAAAAATGATCAAGTATGGGTGCGACATATATTATAGTAACCCTTATTTGACGGTTAAGAATAGTCAAGTATTGGGGGCCTACTTGATAGTTATTTAAAATAACCATCAAGTATATGCTCACAAATTTGTTTCTATAATCAAATACTTGATGGTTATTTCAAATATTTTATAATATTTTTTTAATAAAAAATAAAAAAGCTAGCCAACAATAAAAAAATAATGCAATGAATGTTTTTACTAAAATTACTATTTAAGTACATTAAAATTCTTATACCTTTAGCCCTAAACCGTAAAAAATTTAATAGCTAACTAGCAAACTAAATTTTAAAACTAAGTGGCTTAAGGCATAAAAATTAATAAAAAAATATAATGTATAAAATTTATATACCTAAACTATTAGGCCAGCCTAAACACTACCGCTACCCACATATTGAACACAACCTGGGCCACCTGTTCAAGGATTTCATCTAGATGTGAACCTATATAACAAATGCAGTAGACCTCCTTGAAGTAATGTAAGTAAATAGTTACAATAAATTCAAGTTAATAACTAGCTATTTAAAGTTGGTTAAAATTAATAATTGAAGTGTAATTAAATTTAATAAATACCTTGTTAAATAATGTGGTATGGGCATTGGTGATAATGTTCTTCATGAATTTCGTTAGGCAATAATCATAGTCATTGCTCTAATCTGACTATAGTGGACATTGTAACAAAAATCACATATCAATGAAATTATATATAACATGTCATGGTTTCTTGATTAAAAACTTAGCCAATTAAATAAATACCTTAACAGTGATCCATTTCTTAGAAGAGTAGAATGCCTTCATGCTAGACGATACAATACCATAGCTTTAAGAAAGAAGTATCAAATTTGAGAAATATATATGTATGAAAATAAAAAGGAATAACAAGTGAAAAAAAAAATCAACTTGTTAAAAAATACAACCATATCTTCCCTATAGCTTGGTTCTCCATAAGGAATATTGAAATATCATATTTTTTGAGAAACTTGATTAACCACTGTAAGCACCCAATACTCTCTAAGAAGAAATAGTAAGTGTTAGCAAACAAGTAAATATAAAAAAACATTTACTCATAATAAGTGTTAGCAACTCACCCTTGTCAATAAGGAATGAGAAATAAAGTATCCTTATTTACTTTCCTTTCCTAAAATTGATTCTAAAGCGTTCTTGCTTAATTTTCAAGAGCTTCTTTAGTAATGTCATTGTAGGGAGAGACATCATAAGGATTAACTAGCTTGAACCTCGACTTGAGGCCATCAGGAACCATGAATGAGGTATAAAGGTGACTTAGCGTTGGTGAAAGAATAAACAAGCTAATATGCACTCGTGCACACATATATGTAATTCAATTAATTAGGTTAGCAATATTAAAGAATTACCTCAAGTATAAGCTTATCAAACTAGTAGTTGTCATATTATGGTTGAGGCTTTCATTAGAGATGGATTCAAACGACATTTTGTTGAATAGCCCATCATCAAACTAATGATATTCCTAATTGACACTTGATGAATCATCCTGTAGCTAAAGTATAAGTCTCAAAAGAGCCATATTGCCTATAACAGGCACTGGCATTGGATATTGCAAAATCAAGGTTGATTCTTTGATATGGTTTGACTCCTTACCCTTCAAGTTGGCTTTCCCCCTCAACTATACAAAAGTTAGACATGTTTATTAAAAGATTCTAAATAATTATTTGAATTATATATACCTTTTTTGCCAGCAATAGGTTCTTTGCTAGCTTTGGGCCCTTTGGCGACTTTAATGGTCGTATTGTTACAAGGTAGTTAGCCATGCAATGAAGCTTCCCAACGCATCTGTGCTTTATCTAAGGATAAGGCAATAGATACTTGGCATTGATTGCAACAAGCAAAGAAACCTTCACACAATCGAGCGTTACAGGAAGGTTATGGATTGTGTCCTCATCAATTACTTTGCATCAAGAATCATTTGCTAAATAGTTGCAATCATTCTTTCCCTAAATAAACAATGTTAGTTTCTAAGATTAAAAAAATATTTAGATAAATTTAAAAGATAAAACATATTGCCTAAGGTATTTTGTCTAAAGGAACTACACATCTATCTTTTTCCTCTAAGGCAAACCTCAGTGAAAATCCTCCTAGGGGTCTATCCCTTTAGTAGCATGTCAATTATCATCACCTCGACTTCTAGCTATTATTTCATAATGGCATGCTTTTCTCTCGGCTCTTGGACCTCAGATGAAGAAGTCAAAGTTAACTTCTTAATCTTGCTAAAGTATTGCTTCTTCATGATACTGAAGCTAACATCCCTGACATGACCAAGGTGATCAAGGTTCCCCTGATGCCCTGGCCATGATATCTTCGCACTTAGGAAGCTTGCCTTGTGAGACTTCTTGAGAGTGAAATCCTATGCAAAGTAAATAAATAATAATAATAATTATAATTTTTTCAATAACTTCCTTCACACAAGGGTTGTCAATAATTTCATCTTTATTTGTTTATACCAATGCCCTGAGTCTTTGGTTGGATATGATAATATCTTATCCCTCTTTCTCTAGTTGTTTTTGCTCCACACTTGGATACCCCAACCTCCTTGCTCTATAAGGATATTTATTTTTGGCCACTCTCTCTTTATTTAGAGTGCTCAGTTCCTTAGCAAATAAAAAAATTCCTATTAGTACATACATCTACAATCAATAAAATGCACCAAAATTTAAATTTAAGAAACACAAATAACTAGAATTCCTTTTCATGCTATGAGGCAATAAAAGCATTTAATCCTCTTGTTTTACTAAAGGTTGTAACAGGGAGGAATTCAAGTTACAAATTTAGCATCAAGACGTTTCAAGTATTTTTATGTGATGAAATGTTTGCAAGACTGTAGTACCCTCCTTGCCTTTTGAAGGACAAAATCCTTCTTGCATCTATTTCAAATATTGATTGCAAAATAAAATAAACATGTTAGGTGCATCAATTTAAAAATAAAACTATAATAAAATATAACTTATTAAAATGCAACTTAAAGCCACGGTCTCCCAAACAGTGTCCTTTATGGCATGACTGACTTTGAGCCATGAACTTATTGTAATAGGCAAAATAGTCTTTTACACCACCTCGTTATAAATTATGAATTTTCAAGATTTGATCGCTTGCCCTTTCTTGTTCCATGGCACAACTATTTCTTTTTTGTTTGCAGCTCTTATTTTTGTAACCTCTTCCATTATTGTTAGGCCCTACTGAATGTTATTATATTCTTGCTATAGTTTTTTTTTTGTGAGGATAAAGCAATAATAGAATTTGTAGTAGGATCTGATGGAGGAATTTTAGTAGACTCAAAATTAGAAGCCATTTATCTGTAACACAATTAATTCAAAGATTAATCAACTTAAACAAAAAGAACACAATTAATTCAAACATTAATCAACTTAAAAATATGACACAATTAATTTAAACAATATTAATCAACTTAAATAAAAATGACACAAGTAATTCACACATTGATCAACTTAAACAAAAATGATACGGTTAATTCAAATATCAATCAACTTAAACAAAAATGACACAATTAATTTAAACATTGATCAACCTAAACAAAAATGCCACAATTCTAACACAAACATTAATCAACTTAAATAAAAATAAAAATTAATTTAAAGTTTACATGTTCAAGTTGCTCTTTTTCATTTCCTTAACTTTTATTTTTCACTTCCTCCTCCTTGAAATATTTTCTTCTCATGTTACAATAATTTATCCATCTTTGAAATCCAAATATCTTTATTGTGATCATTTCTCATATATAGAGCATCATTTGCAGTAACCTTACTTTGATTTGATGTCCCTTGAAATAGGTCATATCAACTGCTACATCTTCATTTACTTTTTTGTTTAACAGAAGAATAGACCATCTCTTATTAGAAGGGTTAAGGATAGAGAACACTTATTTAGCTTGTTACACCAAAATGAAAGGCTCATCTTTATAACCTTCCTTGCTCAAATTTACTTATACAAATCCAAATTGATCATCAAATGTACTCAATTACACTAAAGTATGAGATGTTTGCATAGATAAGATTTTTATTCTTAGCACTAGAAATATACATGGAATGAGCTACAAGAGTTACACCACTATTTTGCATCATGTTCTTATCATCCTACTCCCTTGCGTAAAATGTACACACATTGACAAAGTAAGCAATGTAAGAAATGACTTGTTTGGTTGGACCATTAGCCAACTATCTCAATTTTTCAAAAATTGAATTGGAATCCACATTTAAATTTGAAGAATGTTCTCCTTAAACCATCCAATAAAATATTTATTGTGTTTTCTAACATACTAAATTTCTGATCTATTGAGGTTATCACTCTTAAGTTTTACCATATACTTGTCCATATACTCTTCAACCTCTTTGATGTTGTACAATGCATATAGGTAGGGTTGCTCTCATTGTAAACATGAGATGGTAACAACTTTATTTCTTATTATCCCCTCTCCACTTGCTCTACCCATATGTCAAGACTTTAGAAACTCAATAAAGTTAACATGGCTCAAGTACTCAATATAAAAGTCAACAGCCTCTTTACAAATATATCTTTCAACAATGCAACCCTCTGATCAACTTTGATTTTTCACATAGCTTTTCAAAACCATCATGTAATGCTTAATTAGATACATCTACCTTAAATGAGCAGACATAGACAATTGAACCTCCTTAAACAAGTGAATAGTTAGAGGGATCATAATATCAAAGAATGATGGTGGAAAATACATCACAAGTTCACATAGTGTTAATACAATTTAGGTTTGTAACATTAGAAACTTATATGAGTTAATCACTTTACTACAAATAGATTTGAAAAATAAACATAACATAGTAATCGTCCCTTGTACTTTAGGTATAACGTCTTGAAAATTAAAGAACTAAATTAAGTTAAGAAAAAGAGAGTAATTGAGTAAATTAGTATGGTATGTGGCTGGGAGGTCAAATAAGTGTATTTGGTTGTTATTTAAACCCTAAATTTAGGTATGAAGTGAAATTTGGTCATCCAGGCATCAAAGAGGGAGAAAATCTGAAGGGAGTAGTTATATGCCACACACCATAATGTGCAATGCATTCATCGCTATTCACTTATGATCATCAACAAAGGTGAGACTTTTCTATGCCATATATCATGGCATATGGTATATACACTCTAGTATATGGTGCGTGCATGATGGTGTATGGTCAAAAATCAGAAAGAATTAGTCACGAATCTAGTATAGAAATAGAATGAAACTAAAGGGGGCACAAAGTAGGCATTAGAAGCTTTATTAAAGCTAGATACTTAGAGGGATTGGAAGCAATTTGGGACTAGAGAACACCTAAGGTAATGTACCAAGCTTCCTCTTCCCTTTCTCTTCCATTTTCATGAAGATTTAAGTTAGGGTTTGAGTTAGGAAGGGATTTTCAATCCATATGAGTTATGGGTCTAACCCATTAACTTAGATAGAGTTAATGAGAGTAGTTTAAGTTATTTAAACCTAATATTAATGATTTTATAAGCGTTTGGTTAGTGTGAGTCATTAATGGCCAAAAATTTCATTAATAGAGGTGGTTGGAGTTGGTTTAAAGTCATTAATGGTGGTTTAATAGCTTAATAATGATAATGTGGGCTATAGAAACTTAGTGAACCTAATAGGTATGTTGAAAAGTGGGAGATTGTATTTTACATGAGTTAGGAAGGTTGAGTAAAGTGTTGGAATTTATCCAAATAAGGATAATAGTGATTATTCTTGTGGTTAACTTGTAGATTAACTAAATTTAGCACCATTAGAGCTAATTGGAGCTTTGAAAGTTTGTATTTTAAGGGTAAACCTTTGACCTTTTAAAATTTTAGGTAATTGGGGGGAATTTAATTTATGCTTTTATGTATTAATTAATTATATATTATAGGAAATGATTAGAAATTTATCAATATTTGTAAAATTACATTTGATGCAAAATTTGGCAATTTTTTGTGATATGTATCAATCAATGTTTGTAAGATGATGAAAAGATGTGTTTCTATGCTTATGCATATCAAAAGAAAATGAGATTGAGAATGGAGTTATGTATGTTGTTTGGATATGTCATGATAGTGTTGAGCATGTGACAAAAATGAACTAACATGCTAGAAATAATTTGAGTTTGCATACTATATGTTGATGTGCATGGCATGATCATTTATGACGGAAGTTCTTTTATAGGGAGAGAAGTAGATGTGATAAATCCACATGGTAATGTTAGCTTATCGTTGGAATTGAAAGCTAGGCTCCGTACCAACCATTGAAATTGGGAAGTAGCTATTGTCCAATTTTTTATTAGGGACTGTTCCACTTGCTCTTCACAAGATTTAAACCTAACTAGTCTTTACCAGTTCATAAGGAGGATAGTTAGGGTTATAACACCCTATGGTTGTTAGTATTAAGGGAAACCATGGATCACAATTAATTAAAGTAGCATTGACGAAGTAGTTCCTCATGAGTAAAAGGCTAGGTTAGTCAGAGTTTATAGACGTAGCCACTAAATAACCATCAATTTCATGTCAGAGGTATCAAGAGCATATAAGTTTGGTATTGATCATGCATTTCATTTGCTATTATTGTGGTCTGGCGTGATTTGTTAGGGATATATGGTTGTTATTATTGTGACCTCATATGTGCATTATTGATTATATGTGTTGAGATGCTATATGTTTGTGCTCGGTCACATAGTTGTTAGTATTGTAGTCATGACAACCTTTTTGAAAAATGTATTAATATTTATGAAAAGATCATATGATTGCCATTTCTATCTATAGTTAATTGATATGTAATTGTATAAAGTAGATTAACCTTGATTATTGAGTGGTTGTACTCACCCCTCATTCTTCAATATTATAGGGGCTAGCTCATTGGATTAGGATTAGGAAAAACAACTAAAAGCTTAGGATTCAAAGAAAATCCTACTAGTAGGCCTCATAGTTATATTTATGTGTATTTGAACTGATGATTTGCCAATTAGGATTACATATGATTTTTCTCTATTTATACTAATCATGAGTTGATTTGAAATGTGTATTTTATGCCTTGGGTTGAATATGATTTATATGTGGGTTTATGAGAATTAGGCTTCTCCCTCATGGTTTTTGTGATTAAGGGGTTGAGCATTTGAAAAATGGATATTTGTGTGATTGGTTAGCTGTGATGTGTTGCACAAGGCTGTTACAGCCCTTTGAGTGTGATCAAGGGTTGATGTAGGTTTTTGTTACTTGAATTGTGATTTAGGCACCCAAGTTGTATATTGTTGTGAAAAAAGAGATTTGAAATGGGTGTCCAACTTTTGATTAAAAATGAGTTAGTGTGAAATTAGTGCCATTAGTTAAATTTAGGATAAAGTTCTTTGCAGATATCTAAATCACCTCAATCAGACATTGGATGAAGAAATGGGACATGAAATGGGGCATGTGAAAAGTTTATCCTTAGATTTGTCTTATGACAACAAAGATGTTGTCAAATTCATGTAATATACCATGGCATATGGCACAAAGGCAATGTGCCACAATAAACCTATGCTATTTTGTTGAAAACAATATTTTTCAACCTCTTTTGCAAATACTTTGTCACAAAAAGATATCTTATGCTTCTGTATATGTTTTTAGCTCTAATTTATGTATAATAGAAGTGTATCAATGTTTTTAATAGTGAAAATTTAGGATCTCACTTTTGCAATTTTAAAAACTTCATAGTCTTTTTGGAATTAGTCCCTTGATTACTTTGATTTTGAAATTAAGAGTATATTAGTAAAGGTCACTTTACTTATTTACTTGGAGATTTTACATTAGGGGGTGAAATTGCATGTATAGGCACCAAAATGAAATTCTCTATCAAAATATTATAATTGTGACACTTTAAGCCTTTCAACTTTAGATCTTTCATTGATATAAGATTTCTAATATTTGAAGTGTAGCCCAAAGGAACTTTAACCACATTAAGGAACTCACAAAGTATATTTTTCTTTTTCTTAGATAGTGTATGAGCTATCAGAGGGAGAAAAGTATGGTTCCCTTTATCTTAGGGCGCCAATTCTTTCCTTATTCCTAAAAAAATCATGTCTAACATTACCTTTGTGCTATCTCTTGTTTTTTTTTGACACTTGGAGTAAAGTGCCAATGAGACTCTTACATACATTTTTCTCAATATTTATAACATCAAAAAAATGCCAAACATCGAAGGTGATTTAATAAAGGTATTTAAAGGAAATAAATCTCTTCTTCTATTTGCTTGTCCTAAGGTGCCTTGCAAAAGATTTGCTTAATTAAATCTTTAAATCCTTGATCTTCTCAAATAGCTCATCACTTGTTAATGGTAAAGGTGGCTTGCCTTCTTTTGAATTTCCATTGAAGGCTTCTCTCAACCACCAATAATGATGTTCTCCATGTAAAAACCTATGATGCTTGAGATAAAGATTTTTCATCTCATGTTGCAGCCCCATAAAATGTGTTCCCTCTTCATACATATGTTATCCAAGTTATCATTTAATATTATACCTGATAGATTACCATATGTAAGAAAGTTATTGGTTGTAAGCATAGCTCTCAAATTGAATCTTTGTTCTTGTATACATTATATACCTTTACACCTGACTCCCACATGATCGTCAAGTCATCAATTAGAGGAACCAAATAAATATCTAAGTCATTCTCAAGTTGCTTGAGTCCCACAATTAACATGGATCATATCATGTACTTATGCCATGTAAAGTCATGGGGGAAGGTTATAAATCACTAAAATGATTGGCCATGTGCTATGGCTATTGCTTTGAAGCTTATGTGGATTCATCTCGTCAGTAGATAAAGCAAGGCATAGGTTCCTACTTTCTTCCCTAAATTAAAGGCACTCATAATAAATCTTTTTTCTTTGTGGAGAATCAACTAGATGATGAAGCATGCTATCTTTAATCCTTTATCTGCATGCCATGTAAAGCTTTTCACAACTTCTTCACCGTTATATGTGTCTAAATCTAAGAACACTTAGAAAATACCATAATGCCTTTGTTAGACTCGATCTTTTTTGCTTGTAGCATGAGGCATTGCACTTTGGACGCCTAGATAATGCTGCATATTCATTTCAAAATGAAAGGCAATCATTAGGGAATGCATGTATCTTTTCATAACCTATGCCAATTGATTGCATCACTTGTTTTATGCCATATGTTTGGCAAGAAAGCTCATTTTTCATAGGAAGTAATTCTAGTTTCAAATAGCCAAGCAACTTAGCGAAGCTCGCATCACTCCATCCACGTTTTGCTTATATGTTGTACAATTTTAATACTACTAACAACTTTGATGCACTATAACCAGTGTATACTGATGTCTTTGCATCACTTTTCAACTTCTCAATCATTTTTGGATAATCCTTGATGTCCTTTTCAATTGCTTTGGCCAACTGTTTGAAATAATCTTCCTCAAGTATACATGTGTCAAAATTATCAGGAGATGATGCACAACTTTCACTATACTCTTGGCTATAACTAATATTATCCCTTGTCTCATCATACATTATCCAATACTTGAAACTTTGATCCATCCCTTTATTTACTAGTGTTCTTCACAAGTATTTGCACTAACCTTCTTCATAAGGCTGTACTTTAAACACAGGCAAATAATTCTAGTAAAGTACTCTTGCATGCAGAGCTGTAAACTTAACGAAGTCTACCACCCTATCCTAATATTCCTTGGATAAATGATTAGAAGACATCCATTCTTTATCCATAATTCCTAAAAATATTAAGAGAAAAATGTAATTGGTGACTTTGACTACTCCTAGATATTAGAAGAGTTAGCTACAAAGGATCAATCAGTCAATAATTTACTAATCATATGTTTGCATATTCCTTCTTTAATCTTGTTTAAAACTAATAACTATTTTTTAATGCTAGCCATTGAAATAATTTTGGTAGCATAATGACTTAGAAAAGAGTTTCTCAAGCTTTTTGCCTTCTCTTTATTAATCCCAATGACAACAATAGTAGCATTAACAAAAACAATCATATAAAGTTATATCCAATAACAATTTTAAAAAAATGTTAGTATAATGACTTAAGAATGAATGTTTCTTGGGCTTTTTGCCCTTAGAAAAACTATACAATTAGCCAATATATGATTCAACAACAATAACAATAAAATCAATAAGAAGCCAAATTTTAATGAAAATCATATAATCCACAACAAACACTATATATATCAATTTAAAAACTCAAAATTATAAACACATAAGCCAATTTTCGATCAATTCAAACAATATCAATGTAAAAATTGATAATTCAAGCAATAAAAAACTTAAAATTAATCTTTCAATTATAGAACAAGAACCATCAAAACTTGAAATGTCAAACACTCTTAAGAAGAACATCAATGAAAACACAAAATAATCAACATCTAAACAACCCATTGCATATGTAAATCAAAATGAACAACCTCATGAACTCAAAATGAGGATTAATGATTAGGAAAGTAAGAACCAACCTCGAGAAGAAGAGAATATGTGTGAAAATAGAGAAATGGCAACCCACAAGCAACAAAACCAAGAGCACAATTGAGTTCAAAAATAAAAAACCCACAATGAATTGAGTGCAAAATCATGCATTTTGGCTATTTAGTTGACAAAAAAGGGGTTTCAATTGGTTTGGCATGTTTGGATGACTTTTAAGTTGCAAAAGTGTGAAGAGGGAAAGTGCTTTGGAGGAATAATTCATAATAATCATCAAGTATTACATACTTGATATATATGTTTTGAAATAGCTATCAAATATGTTCCAGACATACTTGGTGTTCTTTTTCAAAACAAATATCAAGTAATTATTTTTATTTCAATTTTTAAAAAATTATGAATTTGATGCTTGTTTGAAGATAACCATTAAGTATATTGAACATATTGAAGATAACCATCAAATATGAATTTGTCATGTTGAAATGAATTGTTACCTCTTATAAAAAAAGGAAAAAAAAAACAAAAAGATAAGTGAGTATTGTACTATTAGGACCATTTTTTTCAGTCTTATGGGTCAAATCTGGTCTTGTTAATCTTTAGGTTATAATTGGATCAAACTAAACTATGGGTTGCCTAACCCAGACTTTTTCATAAAAGAGACTAGAATTTGGGTTAAGCTAAACTCTAGTCTTGTGCAGCCCTAAGTTAGACCCAACTCATTAATACTCACGTTGGTAATTAAAAACTAACACTTTGATTGTTGCCAGTACTATTAAAATAAATTTGAATTGAGAATTAATGTAACAAAATAAAAATATCAAGAGGTAAAACTATACTCCCTCTGTTAAAAAATGTAAGGCATTTTTAACTGAATTTTATCCCTTAATAAAGTAGTTATTTACTTTCAAACTAACCCTATCTTTTCATATTTATCCCTATGAAACACTTTACAATAAATATAAAGTCATTATCAATAGGAATACTTTAAAAAAAAGCAATTATTATACCTCAAAAGACTAAAAATGTCTCATATTTTTGAACATCAAACTCTTCAAAAAATGCTTTATATTTTTAAATGGAGGGAGTATTCTATTTAGTTTTAGTTGCTTATTTGGCTGTCTAAGAGGCGTTAGTTAGTTTAATTGATGTTAGGCTCGTTAATTGATATATTGAATCCATCAATTAAAGGGAAAATAACAATCAAGGACTATTGAAGGAAATTTATATTAGTCAAGGGTCAATTGTTATTAAACCTCGAATGGAAAATAAACTCGAATAAACTGTTCTTAGTTAAATATATACTTGTTGATAAAAGACTAATTTAAATCAATAAATAATCATTTGAGTCTTGACAACATATGATTTTTAACTGATATAAATATACTCCAATGAATCTTTGACTGATATAAATTTACTCTAGTAATACTTAATTGATATTTTCCCTCAATTAAATCTAAGTTGCTTATTTGACTGATAATTAATACCTTTATTTCATCTATTTCATTAATTAATTAATATAAGACTAAATTGTCTATTTTCTCTTTAAATATAATGTTCTCGAAATGTGGTGCAGCGTGACCGTGACTAACTTACCGTTTACTAAATAGGAATTACTCATTGAATATCTATTTCTATCATTACATTTATTATTTAAATTATTTTTCACTGTGACTTAGGATTTTTTTTTTTCCGCCAGAACTTAGAAGTTAGGAGTAGTACTCTTTACCGAAAAAGCTGTTAAATCGTCTAATCTGATGATTAATAAATCAATTAAATTAAACTAATCTCTACCATTAAATTAATCAGACCATAATCTATATAGTATATGTGAGATTTCTCCCTAATTCTTTTATTTTTTGTATTCCCTTTTTATCATATTATTTTCAGGTGTGAAATTTCTTTATATGTTTAATTCCTTAATTATATTGTAGTATTTTATTTATTCCAAATACATTGCATATTAATAAGTAACAGAACTTTTAGCTGCTTTTATAATTATTGAAGACAAGATCTACAAGTCAGAGACAGCAAATTTATAACTGTCAATTGTAATTTATTGCAACTCGAGATAGCTATTATGGCGAAAGATATGCTTGTATTAATTTGATAAATTGAATTTAAATTTAAATAGAATAAAAAATATTCATTAAAAAATGTAAGGTATTTTCTGGGGAGCTTAATATTAAAATATTTTTTGCCTTTTAAAGTATAATTATTATTTTTTAAAAAAAAAATATTTCTATTGAATGAATCACTTTATATTTATTTTAAGATGAAACACCCTATTAAGGTAAATATAAAAAAATAAAAATAGTTTGAAGATCAATAATTATTTGATTGGGTAGTGAAATTTAATTAAAAATGTTTTAAATTTTTTGACCAGAGGAGTAAAAGATCACCCTAGTGTAATATCATTTTTTATCTTGGCCATCGAAAAATCTTATAAGCAATTAATGCACGAACGCTTTAAATTCAGTTCATTAATGAGGTGATTAAATACTTTCTAAAATCACACTCATCTTTCTTCGCTCTTTCTACCTGAATCACGATCCAGAACTGAAACTACCTTCGCAGTGCATACCTTCAACAATGATCATCAAAAAACGTCGTGCCGGAGCTGAACTATGTTTCCCGCCGGCCAAAAAGCCGGCGATATCCAAGCCTTCCCTTGATCATCAACGTCCTAACCTGAAGATGGACGTCGCAGCAACGTACTGCCCAAAGCCCATCCCCGGCAAACCCTTAGGGGAAGACTCCTTTATTTGCGCTCGCCGTAACATCATCGGCATCGCAGACGGCGTCAGTGGCTGGATTCGGAAAGGCATTGATGCCGGCCAATACGCCCGCGAGCTCATGCAAAACGCAGCGTTCTACGCCCTCCGCCAGCCCAGAGAATCCGTCAACCCTAGAACTGTACTGGATGAGGCCTTCCATGAGACAAAAAGCCAGGGTTCATCCACCGCCTGCATCGCCGCGCTAAAACAAAACCCTAAGAAACAGTACTTGCATGCTGTGAACGTCGGAGACAGTGGGTTCATGCTCTTCAGAGACAACAAGTTAGTGTTCCGGTCGCCGACGCAACCGCACGAGTTCAACAGGCCATATCGGCTGGGGAATAGTAAGAACAGCGACACGCTGGAGAAAGCCGAGGAATTCAAGGTGGAAGTGAAGGCCGGAGATATAGTGGTGTTTGGGACAGATGGGGTATTCGATAATGTGTATGCGAGGGAGTTTGAGAGGTATATAGAGTCAAGTTGCTGTGAGGGTGATGACAAAGTGACGCCTGAAGAACTGGCTTGGCTTATAGCAGAAGTTGCAGAGTGCAATTCCAGGAACGAACATGGTGAAACCCCTTTTTCAGAAGCGTCTCGCAAGGCTGGGAAAAAATTTACAGGAGGCAAGATTGGTGATATCACTGTTCTTGTTGCCTACATAGTCCCTCGTTGATAATTTATATTAGGCACTTGGCTGCTTTACTGATCAGACGTAATATACGTACATGTTTAAACGAGTTTGCCGTACGTTAGGTAATATTAAACTTGGGTTGTAACTCTTTTTTTTTTTTTTGGTTAAATACTGTGTAATATGTAATGTATTTTCTGGGTTCATATGAGTCTACTTCATATTGTTAACATGTTTTTGTTGGATATCAATATTGTGGACATGCATGTTCTTGACGGTTTCTGGGTTCACATGAGTCTACTTTTATATTGTGAACATGTTCTTTTTTTTTTTAAATATGTGTGTATAGATATTGTGAGCATGTTCTTGTGTAAACTGGATTCTGGAATATTGACTGGCCATTATATGTAATTATGTATCGATTCGCTTACTACTCAATTTTCTTAAAACGGCTAAATATTGCTCCATTAAGTTACGTTCCGTGAGATGTAAGCAACCTTTTAGATTAATTTGATATAATAAATGAAATTTTGTACACTAGTATTTTCCATAATACACCAATTAAATCGGATGATCATAAAAATCATGAAAATTTAATTTAAGTGTTAATTATTATGATGTGTATAGTTATATTAAATCACATAATAATTTAATCGGAAAGCATCTCCTATCGAGAACTTTTATTTAATTTTATTAGTAATTCTTCAGATGTGGTTATATTCTGGAATCCAAATCCGATTTTATTTGATTAATAATATATCATACATTAGGAAACTATTGAAATCAGATACGTGTTGATTTTACGGTTTTGAACTCAAAAAAGGTTCTATTTTTTATGAGGTCGTTTGATTTTCTTATTTTATTATAATAATTCTTCCGGACCTTGGAACCAAAAGTTACCAATTCCACCAAACTTTTTTGTTCGAAACGATAGAATTCAAAGTTTCAGACTGCTCATGATTTCCCTTCCTTTAAATTTATTTATGAACAAAATTAAATTTAAATGAATAATGTGCCAATGATATTAATCTTCATATATGAATAATAAGTTCACTAGTTTCGTATCGTACCCAATAAAGGGAAAGGATAAAGTTCAATATTTTTAAACGTTGGACATCCGTTGAATGTTTGAAATTATATTCATCCGTTGATCGCATTAAAAGTACAACAATTTTTTGATGCATATAAGGGCTACTATTTATTGATTTATTCTGGCCGTGACATTCTAATACTCTAACGTGCAGCTTGGTTTTTGAGGACCGTTGGATTAAAATGTACGATATTGATTGTTGATGGTATGAGATGGAGACAGCCCTGCGGGGGTGAAAATATTTTTTTTTTTTTTTGACCAGAAATGGATATATATACTCCAAAATAACAGTCAAAGCTCAATACAAAGCAACACGAAAAATAGCAAGTCACAAGCCAACGAGGCAAAGACCATCATAACATTTAAAGAAAAGACATAAAAATCAGCCTATTCCTTCTCGATCTCTGGAAATCAATGGTTGCATAAAAGCACGAGTTGCACCAGCTGAGTCATAAGCTAGGATATCCAAATGAGGGAGTGAAGGGCAAAGAATCCATTCTGGAGGTTCCACTCCCTTTAGTGAAGAGGCAGCTGGCCATAATTTCCTTCTCTTTTGACAAAGGAAAAAGAAAAAGCTGGGAACAAACGGATAGTGGCAAAGAAATCCTCAACTGGGTTATGATAAGACCAATGACTACAAGAGAGAACAAGAGAGGAAACCACACAGTATAGCTCTAAACAGTCTATTTCAAAAAGTAGCTTCAGTGATATGGGAATCTACAGCAATTGGGACAGTTTTCTTAAGCGCCACAAATTCTTTGATAAAGCTGGAAGAGGCAGTAACAGGTTCTCGCCAACGCTTAATAAATTTGCCCAGGTGATCACGCCATAAAATTCCTATCGCAGCGTTTTTGGAGACAGTAGGGTATGCACCATCACAATTAAATTTGAATTTACCTGCGGGGGGTGGTTTACAATGTATGGGAAGATTAGAAACAGGTGAACCAAGTTCCTTATCCCCATGAATCTGCCTGAAGTCATTCACAGCAGCATTTGGTAGGCTAATAACACGAACATGATTAACTTCAGAAGCTAAGAAATTGAAAACGCCAACCATTTATCATAAAATCATGTTTAATTATTTAGAAATATATCATATAAAAACGCCAACCATTTACAATACAGGTTTCTCTCCCTCCAAATTCTTTTAATTAACACATAAGATAAAATTATAAAACAAAGTTGTCGCTAATTTTTTTTTTTGGCTGCTTCTGTTTGATTGAAGTCATTATTCTAAGCTAATCTCAACATGCCACTCACACGCTTTGCTCCTTTCCCTATTTCTTAGTTTTCTACTTGAATTCATACAAGCAGGCAGTGAGGGGCATGTCAAAATATGAGTGGGTTCATAGCATAAATTACATAAAAATATTCATACAATTTTTAGATTTTATGGGGCATCTACCTATCCTGGAGTTAATGTAGCTCCACTGTTGACCACCATTATGATAATTAGGATTAATTAATTCCTTGTAATATATTATCATAACACAAGTGTTTAAGAAAAAAAAATAGCTTAAAAGTTTTGGATTCCAAGAAACCCTTTTTGAAAGGGTTTTTGAACTCAAACCATAGTTTCAAGCAAGCTTAATAAAGTAATGAAAGTATGAAAACATAAATTAATACACATAGAGATTAAAAGAGGGAACTTTAGACACCTTTCAAATTGCATTGTGTGCCACGGCATATTGCTACTACCATGATAGTTCTATTGTCATGATAGTACCTCTAGCTAACTTTTAGAGTACATTGTTTTGCCATCTAATATTTGATTTGAGTGATTTAAGTATTTACACATAGCTCTTTATATCACCCAGCTATTGGCAGTGGTTTCATAACTAAAAAACTTTACCATTTGGAAATTGGATGCCTAGGCACAAAATTACGCTTTTTCCTTCTAAAACAAATATAAGGGTGTCCAAACCCACCAATCAAGTCCCAATAACTTAAGAACCACCTGAACTAACTCAATTGGACCACAAGACTTCTAATTGAATAGTCATATATCAACACATACAATCCAAACATAATTTGGCCATTAAAACACTAATTTCACATAAATTAATGGGTGTGCACAAAACTCATAATAAACATCCCATGGCTATCCAAGCACATACTAACATCACAATAACGTCACTTACATAAGTATCTCGACCTCTTACAACCATTTTAGTACAGTTATATTATTCTAGGCTGAGATATCCACAAATCATAAATTCTCATGCAAGTGACCTCAAAACATTATGTGATCCTAATTCATTATGAAATACCAAAACAGAGGTGTAATCTCCTTAAGGTTAAACCACAAATTAACTCCAATAACATAATTATATGGGGTGTTAAAGAGAATTTCTCAAAATTATTTTAAAGGAATCCCAATTTGCCATTTTAAATCTTATACGTAAATTTAAGGACTCCAAATTAGAGTTTTAAAAATAAAGTGAAAGTTTAGAAATCAATTAGGACCCAAATAATGAGCATTAGAACTCAAAAATCATTTTTGTACAAAAAATGACAAGTGCACCGTGGCTTATAGCTCGTGTGCTGCGACACATTGCACGAAATTTGATAGATCAGTGTTGTCATTTGACAGCATAGGGAGTGAACTTCCGGCATATCTCAAATCTTCGTCCGACGTTTGATTAAGGTGGTTTGGGTGTTTACATGAAGCTTTCTCCCAGCTCTAGCTAATGGCACTAGTTTCATACTCAAATTCATTTTCTATCAAAAGTTAGACACTAAAATCTATTTCGACATAATTTCACAAAATTTTCCAAATGAGGTGTCCCAACTCAACCATACATGCTAATAGCCTACTCCAACTCTCCAATCACACTCAATGGACTCTTATAGACTCGTGCAACACACCACACACAACCAAAAACACTTATTTCACAAAATTACCACATAACCTCAATTTTTACAAAACATAGAGGGGGAGGAAAAGTTACACTAAATCAACAATTTTATTCATATTTTTCAAAAATATATATGTTCATACTTGCACAAGTATTTTGGCCTATCCTCAGGTTCACAATAAAAACTCACTAACCCAGGGCATAAAATATATTAGTTAAACACAAATTATGCAAGTAGTACACTAATCATGACAATTAATCCTAATTGGCAATTACATTAGCAAATACACATGAAAACAACTAAAGAAAGGCATAAAGAGGATTTACTCCACAAATCCCAAGCCTTTGTATGTTTTTCCTAACTTAGATTTGATGAGCTAAGTCTTGAAAATATTGAGAATTGAGGGGTGAGTACAACCACTCAGTAATCAAGTTTCACTTAACTCTTACAATTACATATTAATTGTAAATAGATACAATCAGGCACATAAACATATATTTCACATAGCATTAGACCATAGTTTACAAAACTAACAACCATGTGACTGGGCTTGCCACAAAACACAATATCATGTTGTTTTTAAAACATAACTCAAGGTTACAAAAATAGCAACCATGCTCCCTTAACACGCGCCGGATCACAAAACTAACAATCATGTGGCTGGACTTATATGCACGATCATATGCTAACCTTATATGTTGTTGTTACCTCCAATACGAAACTAGTGGCTATTACGAAGCTATGTCCTTCACGAATTAACCTAGCGTTCCACTTGTGAAGAGCTACCGGGTTAGGGTTAACTCACTCATTTATGTAATCCGGTTTCCCCCAATACTAACAACCATGGGGTGTCGTACCCCTAATCTAGCCTCCTCATGAACTGGTGGAGACTAGTTAGGTTTAAGTCCCTTAAAGAACAAGCGGGACAGTCCTAAATCAACTATGAGACAAGGGCTATCTCCTGATTTCAATGGTTGGTGTGAAGCCTAGTTCTCGATTCTAGCGGTCATTGCCAATACCACATGGATTTCAACCAGTCTACTCCTCTCCCTAGCCAAACTCTCGCCAATGATCATACTATACACATTTCACACATAATATGCATTTTAACAATTATTTCTCAAACAATGAACTCACATAACACATATACTCATAATTAACCCATATTTCATCACAACTCTCCAACCATAATAATAAATCACAAGTAATTTCATTAAACATCAAGGATGGAAGAATCAAGGTTTTCTCTCAAAGAAACCATTTCACAAATCAACACTTGCCAACATGCATCATCAAATTAACCATAAATCACATTTCATAATGCAATTAACATACAACTATACAAATTAAGTTTTCCCTAGTTACCTCAAACCTTTGAGAGGTCAAATATTTACCCCTTACTATATCAACTTCCCAAGCTTTAACAAGCTCGAAAGGTGCCAAGACGAACCTCTCTATAACCAAATCATAAGGATATCATCATCATCTAGCTCTTTAAGCTTTATCAATATAAAACTCCTCATACACTATTTTACCAACTGATAACCACTACTCATTACCCAATAGGCTTATTAGATTTTATTAATGCACATTATCATTGATAACACCTCAAACCATCATTAATGCACATTAAGCTCTCCTGGCTACCTCATAAATGCCAATTTTAGATATTAAATGCTCCCATAGACCAACTATTTCTAAAATCATCAATGTGGTGTTCTAATATATTAAATTGCTTCCATTAATCTCATTTTAACTAATAAAATTGGACCCATACTCCTATGGACTAAAATCTATCTCCCACCTTAAACCTTACCATAAATAATCATAAATGAGGGAGAGAAAGGAAAACCAAGCTCTAATCTATCAACAATGGGACCAAAAGTCATGCTCTAGCAGAGCCAAAACCAAGCTCTTCATTTTTCTCCTCTTTCTCTCTTCTATTTTCACGTAGAGATGAATCAGATATATCTAATTTTTGGTCGTGCATCGCGGTGCACGCTATCATCCACCATAGTGCATGGCACAGAGGAGCCCGTTATGTTTAAATTATGTCCGTGCACCACGACGGATCAACCACGCACCGCGACGTGTGGTATAAAACACAACTCTTCACCTTTTCATCCTCTTTCCTTGCTCAGGTGGCCTGCCATTGATTTGGACCCACTTTTAGGGCTGAAATCATAATAATTTATGCCAAGTTAAGCCCTTCTAGCCACACAACTCATTAACTCACTAACTACCCTAATTAAGTTAATAAATCAAGGTTACAATTTTCTAAATGTTACAAGAGGGGTAGAGCTACAAACCTATGCTCTTTAAACCCCAGTAGAATCTTCCTTCTCTTTGCTCCTGTCAAAACATTTACCTATAAAATATAACATGAAGGTGAGTTGAGAACTTAGTAACTAAATAATCTAATTTATTTACAAGCATACAAGAATAGCATATGAATGTGTGAAGTGGCAAGTAAAACATTTATAAGATACATAAGGAAACATGTTTATCATATATCAATCCAGACAATGCATGATCCACATTGGGCTAACAACACAATAGGATCAAGTCCATATGACTGGATAGGCCCAAGGTCATTGATCATGGGAGAAAACCTTAGCCAAAAGCACCTTCACCCATTATAAACCACATATTCTTCCTTTTCTTGAATATCTTGGGTATCCTATGCTCAATTTATCTCACATAGTACTAAGACTTCCAAACAAGAAATAGATTATGCACTGGGGTCTCCACGATGCCAATATACCATATAAATTTCATACAATAACCCTAACAACTTTAGGGTGAACTTCCACCCTCTAATAATGATCATGCTTATCATGCATTTCGATCATACATATATTTCTCATTATGGATAATCACACCGCATTTACTAACATTTTATATTCATTTCTAAATCACAATTTGTATAAATACACGTAAAAAGAATTTTGTACATAGAATAATACTTTAGATCATCACTTCACACAAATTTTTCAAAGCATCAACAAGTCAAACATAAATCAAATTTTTCATAATAGATTACATATATAGTTTCACAAGCTTATCACAATTCAAATACCTAAGTAAAAGGACTAGATTATCTAATTACCTTAACCCTTTTGTCGTAAAAGGGTTACTGTGTCAATTTACCCACTCTATAATAATCCACAAGCTTAATGGAGCCCGATTAATATTTAATCTACAAGATTAAATACTAATTATTAATTATAACTCTAATTAAACCCCTTTTTTAGCCAAATTTTGGTTACCCACAATACCCAAATTCCCTTTTTAACATCATTAACATTTCCAACAGACTCCATTAATTTCATTTGACACCCAAATACTTAAATAATATTGATTCTTCACCCATATTACCCCCAATCATCCAATTTTCACTTAGAGTTTATCCAAATCCTAATCAAAAATCTCAAATCACTATAAAGTCCTTAAACCTAAGTTTAGAAACTTGACTTAACTCTCTAAGGTTGCCAATAGGTTCAGACAAAACCCAAGGGAGAATAAGAACAACTTAAAAACCTAACCTACAACCTCAAAAATTTGGATATAGGGGAAGGAGAGGGGGACATGAAGCTTACCTAATGGTGTCTTAAGCTTTTATTGCCTTCAAAAAGCCCAAATGATTAAGCCCTAGTGGCGACAATCTTAGCCTCCATTGCCCTTTTTGTTCTCTCTCTCTTTCTCTCTCTTCCTCTTTTGAAATCACAAGTACATATGTCATTTTTGGCCATCCTCTTGAACCTAGTTGACCTAAACTCTATTCTAACTCATTTTTAAAGTTGTCTAAAAATCCAATTACCTCAGTAGTGGTTTGAAAACACCAATAATTCATTAATCACTTTATTTTTACCAATTTACCCATTTTAAGTGCTAAAATTCAAAGTTAAAAATTGAATATGTTACATGAAGAGCCTTCTTAGTTGCAAGGGCCTTATGAAAAGCCCTCCATATTAAGTGCTTGACTTTAGGAAAAATCTTGAGCTTCCAAATGCAGTTCCAGATTGCTCAAGGGAAAGGACTCAAGGTTTTCGCATCAAGGATACTCATAGGGTGGTCTCTTGCATAGTTCAGCTTGTGTACTAACTTTGAGGTATAATTCCCATTCTCAGCACCATGCCAAATAGCTATATCAAATGAGACTTTATGATGAATTAAGATATTCTCAATACAAGAAATCATCGCAATGGTCATTGCAAGGGATACAGTAGATAAATCCCATATACCATCAACAATAAGGTCAAACACTTTAAGGTTTTTATCAATGTTGACATTCTCCTATTTGACAACTTTGAAATCAGACATACCAATAACCCAAGGATCTATCCACTGTAGACCCCAACCACTACAAAAAGACAGCTGATTAGCAATGAAATTTAGTGACGAAATAAATTTTTGTCACTAATCCATCACTAATTGTGTTGCTAATTTGGTAATGAAATGTTCTGTTGCTAAAATTTTATCATTATTCCATTGCTAATCCATCAAAAATAATTTACTGACGAAATTTACCAATGAAAAATTTCATCGCTAATGGTCAGGATATCTTATTCTGATTTAGTGATAGAGTTTGTGATAAAAAATTTTGTTACAAAGCTTTATGTCATAATTCCCTCACGAATTATTTTTAATTTAATTTTATTATTTATAATATATATTTAAATATAATTTATTATTTCAAATTATTTTTATATTATTAATAATAATTTAAATTGCATACTTAATTATTCTTATTTAAAAATAAAAATAAAATAAAATAAAATAATTAAAAAATAAAAATTTAAAATATTATATATTATATAGATACAAAATGGAATATAATATATAATGATAATAAAATATTTTCAATTTAATATTAAATTTATTATCAAAAATAATTTTTTAAATAAAATATAAGAGAAATAATTATTATATATAAATTAATTTTGGTATATTAATAAATAAATATAATGTTAAAAAAAGTAAATTAAAAGACTATATTTAATAAAAATTTAAATAATATATTTACTAATATATGTGTGTGTGGTTAAGTATTATATATTTAATTTATTAATTAAGATTGAAGATTCCTTTCAGCTCAATTGACAATAAGGTGGACGCAAAGGCACTAGAAAGTATGAGGTTGCAAGTTCGGACCTAGCTAAGGCACAATTGAAAGTAATAATATTTGACATTGTAGTGACATGACACTAGGTGATTAAGACGTGGCGGTGAGATGGCACTATTTCACCAGGTGACTAGGTGGTGGTGAGGTGACATTGGTTTACTGGGTGATGTGGCAATAAGCTCAGTGAAAAATTAGTGATGTCGCAAAGTCAGAATAGCTTATCCTTATTTAATGATGAAAAATTTCATCACTAATTATTGATGGAATTAGCAATGGAATTGGAATTGCATTCCGTCGCTAACAAATTAGTGATAATGTTTTTACCGATGGAACTATTTCATCGCTAATCCGTTTAGTGATGAAATTTTCACTAATTAGCAATGAAAAATTATGTCGCTAATTAGCCATTTTTTTGTACTAAACCCCACTCTTAGAAATAAATTTTTCATCAATACATCTTGACCAACAAGTAAGCTACTCCATGTCTAGGACGCATGAGATCCATGTTCAGCATGTAAAAAGGGACCAGAGGTAAAATACACAGATTTAAGAACCTTGGTCTAGATGATTAGGGTTGCTTAATACCCTCCAAGATGTTTTGGCGAGCAGTGCATCATTGAAGTTCATGAAGTCTCTAAACCTAAGGCTGCCCTCCTTTTTCGGAGCACAAGGCTTACACCAAGATCGCAAATGAATGCTGTTCTTAGTACTATTCTTCTCCTAAAAGAAATTTGCAATTAGACTATCAAGTTCAGAGCAAGTATGTTTAGGGAATTTAAAACGAGTCACAAGGAAAATAGGAATCGTGTTAACGACTGACTCAATCATAACTTCTCTCCCAACAGAAGTTAGTAATTTACTTTTCCAACCATGTAGTTTCTTCCCCACTTTATCTTGGACATAGGCCATGGCAGCAATTTTGGATCTGCCCCACAAAATAGGTAAGCCAAGATACACTCCCGGGTTGTCAACAGTATTAACTCTAAGAAAAGAATAGACTTCTTCTTTCACATGTAAAGGCGCATTCGCAGGAAAAAAAAAAAAAAAAGAGTGAAGATTTGTCAAAATCACTCTTTGACGTGAAGCATTGCAATATGAATTAAGAATTTCTTTTATCACACTACACTTGTTTCGGCTAGCATTTAGAAAAAGCATGGTATCATTAGCAAAGTGACAATGAGTAAGCGCAAGGCATTCTTCAGTCAAAGAAATGCCCTGAATATGCGGGGGAGAAAATCTGAACCCTATTTATTAACGTGGAGTTATATAATAATTAGGAAATTAATAGAATTATTTTGGCTGAGCTTGAGTCATTGGCTGTGGTTTTGGAAGTTTAATTTTAGTATATGTGCTATATGCTAGGCAGCATAGTTAAGTTCTATATAATTGATCTTTTTTGTTATTGCATTTGCACAAATCATAGACGATGTAGAATTATTGATACTTCGTTTGACCAAAAATATCAATAAGACTTTGTTACTTGACTAGAAAAATAAAAAATAAAAATAAAAATTTGCCAAGGGTATGGAATAATAATGACCATGGCTTACTAGTATAAGTTCATGTTAATTTGAACCACATTTCGGCTATTTTATGACGCGCACACACACTCTTTTACGTAAGAATTTAACCTCAGGCCAACTAAATCGGGATGCAAGGTAGACTATGTCATTATTCCTTCTTGTCCTATTTATAAAGTAGAGGGAGAAATTTTTTTTGATCCTATTCTAAATAATTAGATATTGGAAAGAGAAAATATGTTATCAAAGTATTTATATTTAATAGGGATAAAATTAAAAATTTATTAAATTTTTAAATAGAAGTGATGAGTTTTAGGATTTTTTTTAATTCTGGCAAAATATGTTGAGAATAACTTATAAATAGGAGTAGATGAGTAATTTTTTTGAAATAAGATTTTAATTAGTCCAATGAGCAAGCATAACATAGGTACGTCATTTTAATTTCTTTTTCCCCCCTTTCTTTTTGTTTTTGAAATGGGCCAAGGGCCAAACACGCCACCTCAGTACCTAGTGAAAACACTCCTACCTCCCACACACCTAAAAAACCTTTTCTTTTCTTTTCTTTTTTAATTTTTGGGAGAATTGCAAATAAATCTCTAGTTGAAAGACAAATTATGCCCAAGCACCAAGTTAAATTTAATGACCAATCTGAATGAAATATTAATAAAATAATTTGAATATATAACCGAAATGCCCTTGTGTTAAAGAAACCAAATTTGAAAAAGAAACACCCTCTCTTCCTCTTTTGCACGCTTTGTCTAATCAGAGAACCACCAGAGTTCGTTGCAACAGGTGGCGGTGACAAACGGCTTTGACGAAGGAGCAAACGCGATTGGTGGTCTGAGCGAGGAAATTTGAAAAAGAAAACAGCCTCACTTCGCTCGCATTTCGTAATCAGACAACTACTAGAATGCATTGCAACGGTCAGTGTTGATGGACAGCATCAACGAAGGAGCAAATGTTGGTCGGCGACATCACAGTTGCCCTACCATCTAGACACTTAGCAAAAACAAGTGTTGAAATAACAAAGGCTCTGCGCACTTTAATTAATTTAAAGCATAAATTTTGTGACATCACAATTTAAAATAAAACCAAATTCTACAACTTGCATTCCAAAAGTTTATGAACATCAATGCTACTCAGTTTATGGTGGACTGCAGTCCAAAAATAATAAAAGCAATTAAAAAGAAAAGTAATATGGTCCAAAAATGATCAAAGTCCTATAGTCATGGCAAAATAAATAAAATCCTGCATATGCTATAGGAAGAACAAGAGCTAAAGGTGCACTCCTCCGATGTCTTCCTTGGATTCCTACTCAGGTCTTCAATGAGAAAATTAAAGAATGGGTGAGTACTAATTTTTCAGTAACCCAATACTTATATATGCATAAACTACAACCACACAATTATGTGACAAATATACAAGTGAGTTTATGAGAATCATTCAATTATAACAAAAATTTCATAGGTCATAGCTCATGACATGCTGATATACAATACCAATAATCCCCCCTTATTACTCTAATTATCCTTATTCTACTGATTGGAACTATAGGCTTAAATATCATCTAATCCACATGCTAGCTTGACCAAGTTTCTTTAGTGCTCAAGATGTTTCCGACCAAAGGTATAGAGCCCAAGTCCAAACTATGGATCTCCTCCTTGAAGAACCCAACCATGTGTCACTATCCCATGTTCCCTTTTTACAAATCTAGCCAAGTAAGTATTGTAGAGGCAAACTATGTGATCACTGAATCATATTTACTTCAACATCATCATCTCCTTATCAACGCATCCCCCAATGCATACCACACATATACAACTTTGGCATCAGATGAAAGCGATGCTTGAAAATAAATAAAAATATCTCATTCTATTAAGTCAATTTATAAGCATTCTTGAACTAAATAAGCTATTCTTAAATAATATATAATTTCCAGCAAATAAAAATTATTGATCTACATTCACAAACATGCTTGAGAAGAAGACTAACAATAATATAAATCCCCCCTCAATTGTTACAATCTTCCTACCTATGTGGAAAAAGCAGTATACTTTATGCTCTAGAACACCCATCATTTTACTTTGCAAGAAATTGGGAAAAAAAAAAAACAAGAACCCCTAGCTTCACAAATGGGAGAAATACATTGAAAGCAAGGGAATAAGGAAATAATGATAGCATTGACACAATATATATTCTTCAAGTCATTTTCTTTTTAAGTTTGGGTGCTAGTGCTGTGAGTCATGTTTTGGTAGTGAAAGTTACAACTAAAAATTACATCACAACAACATTAAACTATCCCAAAATCACTCTCTATTGATGTTTCTGCAGTTTTGCAAGTACATATGCTTACTAATTTTAATGTCTCCAATTAACTTCAGACCAAGCCTTATTTGCAAGTGAGAGAAAATAATTCCAAAACTTCTGAAGCAAAATGGACGTTGGAGGACGGACCAAGACCAAGCAAAACCACATATGCATTGAACAAAAACTCCCTTGCTTCCAAACGCATGATAGAGCATGAAGAATGTGGTTAAGAGGTTGGACCACTAGATGTAAACCACACACCAAATAATCTTCAGCATCCGACATGAAAGAAAGCAATAATTGACTGGAATTACTTCAGCCATCGTACTTGGGCCAATGAGGATTACCCTACGTAGACCTATCTCATGCGTGCGAACCCATTTCTTCTTCAAGCCTATTTACTTGTCCATTTCATTTTTTTAGCATATATACACTAGGAATTTTTCTCATATGAGTAATGTGAGATTTCTTCTTTTAACGTCACTTACATAAGAATTACAACAGGGTCAACAAATGTGTCAACGTACACAATATAATCGTGTTTATATTTAGAAAAGTAAATATATTGCTACCGGCCTTCTCAATACATGTGATGTGAAGGTCATTGGTGCCAACAGCTACCTGCTTAGTTATCATAATGAATTAATATATAATTAAGAAATCAAAATATAAGAGACATGCAGTGTGTTCTTTTGTTTTTCTCTCTGTTTGTTTGCTGACTTTCTCTTGTTTCATTTTTTAATTATGCCTTCAACAACTGTGTGGCCATATAAGATGTCCCTGTCATAAATAATAAATAGGCGAGGGGCAACGTGTACTGCATTGTCCCGCATGCTTTTGAATTTTTTTTCATGAGAGACTCATGGAAAAGTGCCCTATAATAAATTTAATTATTAATAGGTTCCGTCTTATACAAAATGTCACGTGTTGACATGCCATTGGGGTTTCTCCTTTTCTTAATATATATTTGTGTCATAAGCCTTTTCCTTTTCAATAGTCTATTTTTTATTAATAATGTTGAGATGGATACAAAAAAAAGATAAGATATATTTATAATGAGCATATTCATTAAAAAAAAAAGAAGAGTGAGCTTGACATCTATTATTGAGAAGAATAAATGGTAGAAACTCATTCAAAATTATTTGGACATGTACAAAAAAAGTTGTGTGAAAATATGGTAAGGAGGATGGGGCATATAATCTTAAGCTGTGTGAAGCAAGGTAGGAAAAAGATTAAAGACAGCACCCATAAATGAAGTTATTGAACGAGAGGCCTTTTGATTAACAGTATTCGAATACAATGATGTTATAAGACCTATGTAAATGACTATGTAGCAAAACAAGGCTTCTTTTTGTTGTACTTACCATTCTCATTAATTAATTCTTATAAATGCAATTCTTTATAGTCAGATTCTTTGATTCTTACCATTTTTCATCAATAAAACTTTAAATTTTAAATTTTATAGTGAATGCAGCCATTATGATAAAGACCTAGCTAGATGATGTCCTTATTGTCCACTGCAAAAAGAAAAATGACTTTCAGCAGCGACACTAAAAAGTCATCGCTGATTCTAAACTTTCAGTTTCTACGGCAACAAGATATAGTTGCCACTGATTGTCAGACTTTCAGTGGCGACAAGTGCATGTAGCCGCAGAAAGTCACACTTTCAGCAGCGACATCAAATATTGCCGCTGAAAGTTTAGAATCAGCAGTGACTTTCTAATGTTGCTGCTGATTGTCATTATTTTTATAATTTTTTTAAAAAATTATGTTACAAGTTTCAGCGGCAACATACATGTCGCCGCTGAAAGTCGAGAATCAGTGGCAACTTTCTAGTGTCGCCGCTGATTGTCAGCATTTTTATAATTTTTTTAAAAAAATTATATTGCAAGTTTAAGTAGCGACATACATGTTGCCGCTGGAACTCGAGAATCAGCAGCGACTTTCTAGTATCGCCACTGATTTTCAGCATTTTTATTATTTTTTTAAAAAATTATGTTGGAAGTTTCAGGGCCGACATACATGTCGCCGCTGAAAGTCGAGAATTTGCGGCGACTTTCTAGTGTCACCACTGATTATCAGCATTTTTATAATTTTTTTAAAAAATTATGTTGTAAGTTTCAGCATTGACATACATGTCGCCGCTGAAAGTTGAGAATCAGGGGTGACTTTCTAGTGTCGCCACTGATTGTTAGTATTTTTATAATTTTTTTTTAAAAAATTATGTTGTAAGTTTTAGTGACGACATATAAGTCACCGCTGAAAGTCAAGAATCAGTGGTGACTTTTTAGTGTCGCCGCTGATTGTTAGCTTTCTTACACTTTAGAAATTAAATTTTATGACAAGTTCAATTTTTGTGTTTTCAAAATTAGATTAAAGTATTTTCCATAGGAAAAAATATATTTTTGTTTTACCAATTTCATGATGTTCTTTTTATTTAAGTTTCAATTTATTTCCATTTCCATTGCCATTTATTTAACCAAGTTGTATGTATGTATGTATAGATACAGATACATATCTTATAATATTACAAGTGGAGAGAGGTTTATATTAAGAGAGAGAGAAAGGGCTATTTAACTCAATGCCTGAAAAATCAAAAGTCTTCTGATTTTATAGAAATTTAGAAAAATCATGGTTAAATTAGCTCTTTTGATTTGCTTCAGTTAATTTCCTTTTTTTTTTGCTTAAATTATTTTTTGACAAGATTCAACTCTTGTTTTTCTTTTGCTTTTTCTTTTTCTTCTTTTGTCATATTTTTTTTTACCCGTGATTTCTTGTGTCTTTCTATTTCAAAAAGAATTTGGATATTCTACACAAATATCTCTTTCAAATTTTTCTATTATTTAATTTATTCTATTTTCTATTTTTGATATTTCTATTTGTTCTCCAATTCTTTTATAATATATTTCTTTATTTCTACCTCTTTTACTTTTTCTTTAGGTTTACTATTTCTATTTGGTTATAAACTAAGACTCTTAAGACTTATTTTATTCTTCTTTTCTAACTTAGATCCTAATATTTTATCGAACCATCTCATATTTTTATTTCTACAAGTTTTATTTTCTATTGATATTGTTTTTTCTAAGCTTAATAGGAACAACACTGCCTAACTTTCCTATTCTTTCACAGGATTTTTGAATATTATATTTCTTGAATATTCTCTGTTTGTTACTAAACTTACTTGGCAATATCAATTTTTTATAAGTTATATGTGATATTATGTTCATGTATCTTTGTTGATTTTTTCAAAAGGGGTGTTATCTATTTCATTTTCTATATTTTCTTCTGCTTTTATTTTACTAGTTATATAGAAGAACAATAAATTATACTGTTTTAACATATGGACAAATAATTAATATTATAAAACTAGAGTTAGAAAAATACAAGCCCCCTCTAGGAAAAATAAAAAATGAAATTATATATAATATTATTATAAAAGATATATGAGACATAAAAAATATTTCCTGAAAAAACATAGAAAAACCTTTAGAAAAGATAATTTTAAAAAAGATAAAAAATTATATTTTAAGTTTCAATGGCCACATACATGTCACCGCTGAAAGTTGAGAATCAGCGATGACTTTTTAATGTCGCCGCTGATTGTTAGCATTTTTATAATTTTTTTTAAAAATTATGTTACAAGTTTTAGTGGCGACATACATGTCGCTGCTAAAAGTTGAGAATTAGTGGTGACCTTTTAGTGTCATCGCTGATTTTTTGCATTTTTATAATTTTTTTTACTAATGTATAATCATCAGTATTTTTACTATTTATTCTTAGATATTTTTTATGTTATAATTATAAATATGAATATTAAAATAAATAATATAACAACCTCAAGAAGTACAAAAAATTAAAGTAAATAATACAAATTATATTGTATCAATTATATTTATAATTTATTTTAAACAATAAATAATATAATTTGTAATTTTATAAATTAAAAGAATTAAATTGAAGTATTTAAGGATAGTAATGATATTTTATAATATTTAATATTTAATATTTAATATATATGTGTGTTTGTATAGTTCAATAATGTGTGTGTGTGTGTATTTAATTATGCAATAATAGACTACAGGTTCATTCCAGTTCAGTGACAAAATGGTTGGACACAAAAGGAGGAGATCACGAGTTCAAACCTTGGAGGAGATAACTTTTAAAATAAAAATATAAATTGATGATATAATGACACGTGGTGTGTGGTGAGAGCAACACATGGAGAGTGACATAGTGCCACATGGCGTAAGGTAAGGGCGATACATGGAGGATGATATGGCGCCATGTGGTGCGAGGTGGGGCCCTATGTGGAGGGTAACATGGCGCCACGTGGCGTGAGGTAGGGTGCCACGTGGGGTATGGTGAGAATGACACATGGAGAGTGACATGGTGCCAGTGGAGGGTGACATGGTGCCACGTGGCATGAGGTGGGGCACCGCGTGGACGGTAACGTGGTGCCATGTGTGTAAATGAACTAACATTATTTTTTAGCGGCAATTTTTTGATAGCTTCTGCAGCGATAAATGTCGCCACTGATACTTAATATTCATCGGCGATTGAAATAGTCACCGCTGATGTGTGGTTTCTGCGGTGACATTTGTTGCCACCGATTCTCAACTTTCAGCAGTGACTTTTATTGTTACCGAGATTGAATCAGCAACAAGAGCTCTCGCGATGACATTGTGACAACTTTTTGGCTTTTGGTGGTGATAAATGTCACCGCAAATTCTCAACTTTCAGCAACAACTTTTATTATCGTCGCAGATTGAATCAGTGACAGGAGATCTCGGGGTGACATTGTGGTGACTTTTTGTCATCGTTGAAAACTTTCAGCGGTGACTTTTTGATTTCAACGGCGACAATTTATCACTGCTAAAGTCAATTTTTTTGTAGTGGTAATAGTATATCAATAAAACTTTAAATTTTAAAAAATTAAGCATAAAAATTCATTTAAAGTTTTCGAAACTTATTCATATATGATTCTTTATATAAGTCATTTCTTATAAAACTAAATCATTAATTACTTTTGTGCGTTTTAATCCTTTTACAAATTTTTAGAGTAAATTGTTACACGAGTCATAAAATATTTGTAACTGTTGCATTTAAGGGTAAATTGAGAAATTCTTTTCTTTATTATACAGTATTATCAATTTAATTACCTCACCTTGATTCTAGTAATGCAATTAATTAAAAGTGACTTAGACATATATATATATATATATATATATATATGTATGTATATATATATATATATGTACACACTCCACCTGATCCTTAATCTAAGACGAAGTTTGAAAACTTTTCTAATCCTAAATATAAGACATAGTGTGATTAATGTTTTTTTTTTAACTTTACCAATTATTTATTATTTTCATTTGAATTTCTAAGTAACAATTAATTTATCACATTCATTAATTACAGATAAGGATAAAACTGAAAAGTTACAAACTAACATTTCTTAATAATTCCCAAGTTTGTTAAATTTATTTTAGAAAAAACATACATTTTAGTCCCTGCACTTTACTTGTATTTTATTATAGGTCCCTACACTTTTATTTTTCAGTGTTCCAAATTTCTAAATGAACAAAATAAATAATGTGTAAGTACCTTAGAACACCGCAAAATGAAAGTTTAGGGATCCAAAATACTAAAAAAAAGTGCAGGGACCTATAGTAAAATATAGGCAAAGTGCAGGGACTAAAAGATAAGTTTTTCCTTTATTTTATATGTACATATATATACATATATATAGTGTGTGTGTATATATATATTTATATATTAAGGAACGGAGTAGTATTGAATTGGAAGGAAGGAGTACATTGGAATCGTAACCTATTTCGTGTTGTTCTCAATTTAATTGGAAGGAAGGAAGGACTATTAATTACTTTATCTTATACAAAATTTATCTAGAATACTAGACTTTTTCAATATTGCTCGTTCGTAATTATATTTTGACTGAGCATTAATATATACGTCCAGATTGATTGTATGTCGGCTATTACACATATTGTAATATTTTTACCGTAGAAAAAATTGCTTGATCAATTTTATATATGATATGTTGGATTGTTGGGTAATAGGGTGCACTGGATATTTACAAAATCATTCAGAACTTACAGCCATTATTACATACTTATAATTTATTATCGATATTGGATCAGATCTTATTAATCAGTGTTTAATTTATTCGTATGTCGACCGAAGACCAAGAATACACTGGTCAGAAAACTCTATTAAGAAGCTCGAGAATGTATTTAACTTAATCACGTTCAATAAATCATGCCATGTCATCCATTCGTCTGAGTTTTGGGAGATGTGGTATATTTTTTATTTATATAACTGCCTTTTTTTTTGTGCAAGCTAGTTATTTAATTTAAAAATCTGAATGTCACAATCCAAATTAAAACGTGCTTTATACGTGAATAATTTAGACCCAGTCAAATTAAGTTTGTCAAAACCAACTCCATCTGATCATGTATTTTGTTTTTTTTTAGATAGTGTTTATCGACTTCTTCATTGATCGTTACCACTAACTAGATTAGTCAATAGAGAGGCATGCATGTGAGTGAGAATTGATTATTTGGCAACGTCAATTTTCCCCCCATGTATCTTTAATTAATTTGTTTACTTTTCTAGTCCTGTTATCTTTTTTTTGGACAATATCTCCATCAAGTGGGGCCTCTTCACTTGAAAAAAATATTACATATCATGAATATGGAATTTTAGATCCTGCACCACTTTTCTTCTATTTTTTTGCATCATCTTTATTAAATATTTCAAATATTAAATCTATTTGATTAAACTTATATCCAATTTTTTTTTCAATTTTTATCTCAAAGATTATTAAAATGATGAATATATATATATATATAATTGAATTTTTAATTGTTAAATTATTTTAAAAAATATTTTTTTGAAAAAAAATTACCACCTAAACCAAGGTGCTAGCTTCGCCACTATCCCTATGTTAGATTTGATTGATGTAACTTGAAACTAACTTAGCTGCTAATAAAATGCTTATAAAAATTTAACGTTGTTGGAAATTCTGTTTGAAACATAAGAGTATTAAACATGTGCAGTTATTTCAATAAAGATTTAAAATTAGAAAAATATAATCATTAGTCCCTATAATTTTATTGAGTTTTATTTTTAATCCCTATATTTTTTCCTAATAATGTTTGTTTTTCAAATCTCTATAGTTTCAGTTTTTTTTTTTTTATGTGTTTAGTCCTCATAAGGATTGTAAACACTCAGGGAAAAAAAAAAACTATAACAATTAAAACCAAAACCCGATAAAACTAGAAGAATCAAAGATTATGTTTTTTTTTTTAAAATTTAATTTGCTAGATTATGATGGATTGTAATTCCCTCCCATGCATCGACCCAACTGACGTTGATGGTTACAGAATGATTTTTATTTTTCCCAATTTAATGTAATATTTAAAACTCCATGCCTAAAAAAAAGAACTTTTACAGGTATAGCTCATGTTATAAAACTAAACTAAGCAAACATCCCAACATTTATTATATTTTACATTATGACCATTTGTTATATTTGTTAATAATATATTGTTGTGTATCAATGATAAATTTCTTATAAATCTTCAAATTTTCAATGATAAAACCTCTATATAGTAATAATAAATACCTTGTATATCAATGTGAACTAGTTATACTTCTAAATTTTTAAAAAATTGATTTATATTTTTTAGGCATAAGAATTTTTTCGGCCAATGAGCTAATTTATCCAAAAAAAAAAATATTAGGGAGAATCACATATAAAGATCACTCAAGAAATTTATTTGTAGAGGTGAGGACTAATAACAAATCTCATTTCAAAAAAGCTAAGTATATATTCACTAGTACAAAAATGATTTTTTACAGTGGTTAAAAATGACTTTTTATAGCGGTTAACGAGACGATGTTGTTCCAGGGGATGTAAAAAGTCTCTCTTTTTATATCGGTTATAAACCCGATGTAAAAATTAAATTTTTTACATTGGTTATAGAGCCGATGTTGAAAGTTATATACAAGAAAATTAAAAAAAATTTACTTTAACTTTTTACACCGGTTCTTATCCCAACCGGTGTAAAAAGTGTACTTTTTACACCGGTTGGGAGCAGAACTGGTGTAAAAGGTACACTTTTTACACCGGTTATGACTATAACCGGTGTAAAAAATATTATATTTTACAACGGTTGTGGTAATAACCGGTGTAAAAAGTATTTTATTTTTTTATATTATATTTATTTTATCGATTTTACCCATTCCTGTGCATAGAAATTGCCAAATCAGATAGCTCAATTAATTTACAATTGTTTATCAAGTATTTATCAACTATACAAAGCTATTTAACTATTAAAAAAACTAATAATTGTCTAAATTGTCAAAATTGCCATTCCTGTGCATAAAAATTGCCAAATAGACAGCTCAATTCATTTACAATTGTTTATCAAGTATTTATCAACTATACAAAACTATTTAACTATTAGGAAAACTAATAATTATCTAAATTGTGTCAACTATCAAAATTAAAACATGTCTAAAAGTAACAAAAAACCTCACAAGTTCTCCACAAAATAGGTTGCCCAACGTATGCGGATGTCTTCAATTTCAGCTTCAGAAAATGCATCCGAATTGTCGAACATCTAAAATTTAATTCATAAAGTAGGCATATTAATCAATTTCAAATAACATAATAAAATAAAATTTTTAAAAATATATATATTTACCTCTTTTGTAAATTCGGTCATGCCTAATGTGATAATATTGAGCATGTGCCTCATGATATATAACCGCACAAGTTCGTCCTCACCGGTTGTCTATGACTCTATATAAGAACAAATCATAAAAAATTAGTAAGAAATCTTAATGGTTGAATATATTAATAAAGTATAGCATCACCTTTGGCTCAATCCATGTGGGATCCTTGAGCTCATGTCCATGCTTTTGTAAGACTACATTTTGATATGTTCTCATTGCCCTATGATCAAGATTACCAAGTTAGTAAAAATATTCAAAAAAAATTAAATTAAATAGTTTAGTAAAAGTATTCTTACAAGTCTATCATCTTCTTCATTTCTTTCCCAAGTTTGTAATGGAGGGAGCATAAAAAGACGACAGTGTTGCTCTTCATTGAAAGAACAAATAACTGCCAATGGTCCCTGCTAAATATGATACAAGTTAAAGTAAATCCATATTAAAAAACTATTAATTATAAATTGATCCTTACGAGTGCACATATGGAGCCATAAAAACGTCCTTTTTGACTTCACATATTCTCTGTTGGAGGTACGCGGCCCTTAACTCTGGAGTATTACCTTTCTCTGTCATGTGATGAGGGCAAAGGAATCCAAACTTATCACCTTTGCCCGATATAATGCACAAATGATGAAGATACCTACAACAATGCAATTATATTAGTTTACTAAACTTGATGATTAAGTTTACTTACAACAATGCAATTATATTAAAGAAAAATATACTTACATCATAAATAGTTCAATGTGTGGTGTGGTAAGCTGATTATTTGACAGAAGTCGAACCAAATCTTCCGTTCAATTGTCACTATCATGTCTTTCTTGCCCACAACCTCCGGATCCATTTCTAAACTCTTGAACTTGAATGATAAATCATACGCCATTAAAATCATTCGCTGATGCGGAGTCAACGAGGGTTGTGGAAGCTTTGGGAGATTCGACGAGGAAAGCTTCTACATAATAAAAAGACAAGAAATAGTTAATAAAAAACATATATTAGGAAGTTGCTACATAATAAAAATTTATGAAATTTCGTACCACAGCTTGAACTAGATTCACAAGTCTCTTGGGCCATAGGATAAAATTGCCAACAGCTTCAACCACAGTCTTCACCTCATCAGTAGGGAATGGAACCAAAGCATCTGGCACTTTTGGATCTGCAACCACCACTCTTACTTGATCATCTTGAATTTGCTTGTGGTGGATGGTTGACCCCAAGCTATAGATGCTACCAAGAGCAACCAAGCGTTTATCAGGATCTTCTAGAAATATCTCACATGGTTCACCAATGTTGTCACCAGAAGGACCCTCTGACACATGCTCAAGAATATTACTCCCTTTTGTACTATGAAATGCAGGAGATGTATGAACTGGTTCAGCAGTTGTCTCCTGTCGTGAGCTCATCATGCTCATCATCTCCTCCTTCATTTGCTCTTTCATTTGTAGAAGCCGAGCTTCAAATGAAGCTTCAAACTCATCCTTAGTCTGTTGCCTCACAGTGGATATCAATGTATCAAGCTCTTCTCTAGTCACTACACCTCCTGAATTGGGACGTGCAGGTGCTCCAAAGTAGTCCTTAATGCCCACACCATATCCAACGCCCCTCACACGACCCGGATGCTCTGGCTTGCCTGTAGCAACTGTTAAGATATCATTTCTGCCCTCTGAAATGAAGCTTCCTTGGGCTTGTTGCTCCTTAAGAGTATCCTATAATATAAAAATAACAATATTAATTAATAATATATACAATTGTATAGAAATTTAAAGGGACAAGGAATAATAATTTTACTTACAATCCTCTCGGCAATCTCCCGTGCTGTCTCACTTGTATAGCCTCCTTTCTTGTACTGATGTCCATATCTCCATTTCTCCTCTCGAGAGACAGGTGATGGTGGAGAAAGGAGTATGGAAGGATCAGACTTGGCTTCTTCTTCTCTCTTCTTCTGTTTCTCTGCCATCAGTATATCATCAGCTCTAGCATAACCTCCACGAGATAAGGTGTGGGGGCATTGATTCTGCCGAGCAATTTCTCGCCCTTTAGCTCGTTTTTCCTATTAATAAATTGAATTTTAGATTTATAATTAAAGTAAATCTAAATAAAACTTAAATAAATTAAAAGTTAACAAACCATAGCCTTTTCAGAAGTCTGAATCCTGACAAATTCTTCCCAAGTATCTTCATCAAGGAACTGGTATGTATCAAGAGGATTGGGACGAGCCTGACCCTCTGGCACCTCGATAAAGATATATCTTCTAGCAAGATCAGTTTAAAATTTCTCCAACGTGTTCCACAGTAAGAAATCAATTTGTGTCGACAATCTTGATTAGATGGAACATCGTATGTGAGCTACAATGAAGACATAAGATAATAATCAATAATTGCCCAATAATATATAACTATAAAAAATTTTAATTTTTAATTACTTACCTGAATACTTTCCCAAATCTGTTCCTTCACACGTTCTGGCACATCAAGCCAGTCCTCAAACACAATAGGAGGCTTGGTACGCGAGAGGAGGCAAGAAAACTAACAAACTTGGCTTTATGTGGCCCTATCGGATTCCATCTCCGGTCAAATTGAATTGGTAACCTATGCCCAGCACTCCTACTTAATGTCAGATCTCTTAATCGTGTGCCACGTCTCCCCCTCCTCACAGACTGGCTCTGACTCGGCTCCTCACTAGGGGTGCCCTGACTTAGCTCCCCACTAGGAGCAACATCACCAATTGATTGGCTCTGAGTGTCATCACCTTGATTCTCCATATTCCTATTAATTCAAATAAATGAAATTAATTAAAAAAATAATCAAAGATAAGATAATTAAGAAAAACAATCCCACAACATAAATTTAATTGAACTAAATTAACATACTTTAATTTAAAAACTAAACTCATATAGGGATATTCTCCCATATCCCTTCATGGTGATCACTTCTTATGGCATGTTCATCATCTACTTCATCTACCACATCCAAAATTGGTAGCCCACTTGAGAAGTTAGGAGTTTCAGAAATATCAAAATTTGATTCATGATCGTCATTACTATCAATCATCCTTTTTCCTTTAAGTGCTATTGACCAATTTTTATTTGCTGGATCCGTGACATAGAAAACTTGTTTAGCTTGGTCTGCCATAATAAATGGCTCATCTCCAAAAGTTAGTTTTTTAAGATCAACCATTGTAAATCCAAACTTATCATCATGAATACTATTGACGTCAACCCACTTGCATTTGAAAACAGGAACTCTAAATTTTGTATAATCAACCTCCCAAATCTCTTCAATAACCCCAAAGTAAGTCCTGGATGCTAGTTTAGGTTTCATATCTTTTGAACTAGAAAAGTGTACGGCTTCAGCCATTATCATAACTCCACTATTTTGCACCGTACTCTTCTCATCCAAAGACTTTGTATAAAAGGAATACCCATTAATATCATAGGCACTCCAACATATAACATCAAAGTTAGGACCTCCAGCCAACCATTTAACTGTTTCAAAACACCACTTTCATTCAAAATTTTCTGCTTGAACCAATTCACAAAAGTCCTATTATGCTCTTTCAACAACTTTTGTTCTGTCATTCTCATTCGATAATTTTTTGCCTTTAAAAGTTCTTTATGAGAAGATATGTAATCTTTAACTTCATCAATATTATTCAAGATATATAAATGTGCTTCTTGTAATTCATCATGATTCATGCTCTTCACTGATACTCCACGTGTGCCTTGACCATATTGCCTTTTCTCATGACAAGATTTAGGAAGTCCAATTGATTCTGTACTTGACAAGTAATCAGAACAAAACTCCATAGCTTCTTCAGCAACATATTTCTCAACTATTAATTTCTGACATACCCTTTCAGTATTTTCATGTATCTCTCAACTGGGTACATCCATCGCAAATAAACAGGGCCACACAATTTTACCTCCCTTACTAGATGCACTATTAAGTGAACCATAATGTCAAAAAATGTAGGAAGAAAGTGCATCTCAAGTTGGCACAAGATAGTACAAGCTTCTTGTTCTAACTCTTCCAGTTTACGGGGATCAATAACTTTACTGCATATAGCATTGAAAAAGAAACAAAGTCTGGTTATTGTAAGTCTTAAATCTTCTTTCAATATGCCTCGAATAGCCAAAGGTAATAGTTGTTGCATCAAGACATGGCAATCATGAGATTTTAAGCCTACCAGTTTCAACTCTTTCACAGATACAAGCTTCATAATATTTGAAGAATACCCCGAAGGAACTTTGATTCCATGTAAACACTCACAAAAACTTGTTTTCTCAGATTTGCACAATGTATGAGAGGCTGGGGGACAATAAGTTCGTTTACCTTCTGGTCTTGGGTGTAAGTCTTCCCGTATTCCCATTTCTTTCAAATCCAATCTTGCATTCACACCATCCTTAGTCTTACCTGGTATGTTCAGAAGCGTTCCAATAATACTATCACAAATGTTTTTCTCCACATGCATAACATCAATACAATGCCTTACTTCAAGATTGCGCCAATATGGGAGGTCAAAAAAGATAGACCTTTTTTTCCATATGCTTTTTGCACCAGTATTCTTTTTAGTCTTACCGAAGACAATATTAATGTTTTTCACACGTTCATATACTTGATCCCCAGTCAAAGCATCCGGAGCATCATTGTGTTCTTGGTGACCATGAAAAGCTTTCTTCAATCTACGATATGGGTGATCTCGTCTAAGAAACCTCCGATGGCCAAGGTAGACTGTCTTCCTTCCATGTTGAAGTTGATGGTAGTTTGTGCTTTCTTCACAAATTGGACAAGCTTTATGACCTTTCACGCTATAACCAGACAAATTTTCATATGCAGGAAAATCATTTATAGTACAAAAGATCATAGCACGTAACTTAAAATTCTCCTTCTGATTTGCATCAAACATTTCCACACCTACCTCCCACAACACTTTCAAATCTTCAATCAGAGGTCTTAGGTAAATATCAATATCATTTCCCGGTTGTTTTGGTCCCAAAATCAACATGGATAGCATCATGTACTTTCGTTTCATGCACAACTTAGGTGATAGATTGTAAATCACCAAAAGAACAGGCCATGAACTATGTATACTACTAAGACTACCATAAGGATTCATTCCATCGGTAGAAAGTCCAAGCCTCAAGTTCCTTGGCTCATTGCCAAATTCGGGAAACAATTGATCAATTTTCTTCCATTGAGGAGAATCGGCTGGATGTCGAAGTTTTCCATCAGATATCCTCTCATTTGCATGCCACATCAAGTTCTTTGCATCATAACAAACTTGAACCTTGGTATAATTGGAAGATACCATAAGACTTTTGTAGGAGCCCCCTTCTCTTTGTACCGTGGTGCCTCACATTTCGGACACTTCTCCTCCCCTTCAAGCTCTTTTCTGTACAACACACAATCATTAGGACATGCGTGTATTTTTTTATACTTCATACCCATTGGACACAAGATCTTCTTGGCATCATAATAACGATTTGGTAGTACATTGCCCTTCGGAAACATTATTTGAAGTAACTCTAACAACCATGTGAAACTTTGATCACTCCACCCAGCTCTTGCCTTTAAGGTAACTAGTTTTAACACCCCAGATAACAAACTAAAATCAGTGCACCCCGGGTATAGAGGCTTCTCTGCGTCAGTGCACAAGTTATCATACACATGTGCTCGTTCAAAAGCCTCTTCCCCAACATCACGGATCATGTCCTCTAATCGATCTTCATTCATTTCTACTTCATCATCAAGATTATCAACTCCCACACATTGAGATGTGTTACTATAATTTTCCAATCGTTCACCATGCCAAATCCATATTGTATAATTTTTGCAAATCCCATCACAAACTAAGTGCTCTCTTATTTCGGGAACACCTAGTCTCCTCTCATTCAAACAATTAACACAAGGACAATAGAACCTTTCACTATTGTCAACAGCATTTTTCTTAGCAAATTCCAAAAATTCTTTCACCCCATTATCATACTCGTCACTCGTTCGTCTAGCATTCATCCAACTACGATCCATATGTCACCTCCTAAAGAATATAACTAATGTTATTATCTTCAAACTATTTTAAAAAACTAAGTTCCTAATTAAATTAAGATTTGAAAAAATTTCGGCAGAATCTCCCCTAAAAATTGGATCTCCCAAGACTTTTAAAAAAAATTTACAAGAGAAAATTGACAATTTTAAACCAAATAAATGATCACATACAACAACCTGAGGCCTTATGAAGCCACTAACAGCACTCCCAGCAACAATCAATATCATTAAAAACTAAATTTAAAAAAATTAAAGGAAAGAATAAATTCAAAAAAATTTCGACAGAGTCTCCCCTAAAAATTGGACTTCCCAAAAGTTTTAGAAAATTTTACACGAAAAAATTAACAATTTTAAACCAAATAAATGAATCACATGCAACAACCTGAGGCTTTATGAAGCCACTAACAGCACTCCCAGCAACAATCAATATCATTAAAAACTAAATTTAAACATTATAAAATTTAAAAATTTATATTCAACACATACCTGGGTGGTGGCAGCTGCAGCAACGGCTCAACACTGAAGAGGGAGGGAGAAGGAGTGGTGGAGGGGGGCAAGAGGGAGGGAGAGGGGCAGGGGCGGGAGAGTGAAGGGGTGGGCAAGGGGAGAGGGGGAGGGGGAGTGGGCAGCGGGACGAGTGGGAGGGGGAAGGCCGAGGAAGGGGGAGTGGGAGGGGGACGGGCGGCGGGACAAGGGGGAGGGGATAGGCGGCCGAGGAAGGGGTAGTGGGAGGGGGAGGGGGCGGGGTGGGATGAGGGGGAGAAGGAAGGGGTTGGGCGGACCTAGGGGGAGGGGAAGGGGGCAGCCGGACGAACCGAGGGGAAGGGGGAGGGGGCGGCGAGGGGAGGAGGGGGAGGGGGAGGGGGAGGGGGAGCGACAAGATGAGGGGGAGGGGCTGGGCGGACCGAGGGGAGGGGGAGTGGGCGGCGAAGGGAGGAGGGGAGGGGGCTCGGCGACAGGTGGGAAGGCTGGGCGGACGGGGGGGAGGGCGGCCGGTGAGGGAGAAGACGAGGGGAAGGGGGAGTGGGTGGACGAAGGGGAGACGAGAGGGAGGGCGCGAGAAGGAGGAGACGAGGGAACTGATGAATGAAGGGAGAAATGAATTTAAAAAACATTTTTTTACACCGGGTGTTCAGGCACCCGGTGTAAAACCCCGGTGTAAAAACTACTTTTACACCAGGTGAGGGATTGGGTGCCTGGACACCCGGTGTAAAAAGTGTTACATAATTCAAGATAATTATGCCACTGCCTTTATTTTTTACACCGTTTGCCTTCCAACCGATGTAAAAAGTACCCCATAAATTTTATATTTTGTACTAGTGATTCCTGTTTTGACAACAATATATTTCGTATCAATTTTTGTTTATAAATAAATTTCTTAAGTAGTTATTAGATATGATTCTCCCAACAGATTATGACATACAATCACACATTAAATCAGGATAACTTACACATGCTTATGTTTTTTTAACACCAAAAGTTAAAAAGCTAAAACCATGTGTATATAAGTGTATACGTACATATAGAAATCTATAAAACGTTTTCCAATGAAAAAAAATAAAAGAATATAACTTTTCATTTTTAACTTGCATCGGACATAAAACCCCTGCACATGAGGGCGAAATTGTGTAACAAATAATGAAGATTATGTTATATTCTGCCAGTTAATTTTTCCCTCTCAAGTCCCAAGGTCATAATTGGTCTTACCATTCAAGTTTTGTGAGGGCAAACTAGGCATCTCAAAACAAACAAATTATAAGCTTTTAATTTAAGCACGTTTAAGTTATCAAAGATAATAGAAAAACACACACACACCCTATTCTACAAGTAATAACTGGCTGAAAGGAACGAGTATTATGTGAGAGATCTGGACATATATTCAAAAGATTAGATATATGACTATTTGGACAACAATATTTATATTCTCTCTTGAGACGACTATTTGGACATGTAATTTGTAAGCGTTCATTGAACTTGAATATGAGCCACCGCTTGGTGTTATATACGATATAGACTCAATTATTTTCTTATCATGTAATAAATTTTAAAAAGTCAATATCATAGCTAAACATGTAGCTAATAATTAATTATCACAGATATGATCTGCCATGAATGAATGCTTAATTGTCTCCCGGCCATATTACAGTATACATCCAAACATTTACTATAATTATCATTTTCTTGTGATCATCATTTTTTAATAATGTTTTTCTATTTCCCCTAATTTACAATATTTAAATTATTTTCGCCAATTGGTGATGTATTTGAAAGAGAGACTGTGCCTCTAATTTATTTTCCTCGTAATTTGATTGATTTATATTTGTTTGATACTCTAAACACTAGCTATTAGATCTAATTAATAATAGTTCTTCCAATACAATTTTTTCATTTATAAAAAGTTTGAACTTCCAATCTTAAAAAGATAAAATATTAGTCATTATATTATCTACCGGACCACACTACATAGATCATGATTAATTATCTCCTCCTTTATTGTGTGCATATCTACTCCCTAATCAAATGCCAATTTATCCCTCAATGATGCTGACTCACACCCACTCGTTGACTAAGTATGCGTCTGATTACCATTAATAACTTTTTATGCTTTTATAGTTACATATTAATGTGCACATCTAACTCCCATTATTAAACTTTTATGCTTTATATTTACATATTAATTTTGCATCTAACTATCATTATTAAACGTGGATGTACTTACCTTCTTTTTTAAAAAATAACCTTTTGGAATAATTGTTAAATTTGAATCAAACAAATTTATAATTTTATTAAAAAATAGATAATATATAATTACAGATTTTAAAAATGTAATTTTATGACAATATATTTTTAAAAATATGTATATTTTCAAAATAACATTTAATTCAAATGTTAATGTTTAAAAACAATTACTTAATAATTTTTTAAGATTTAGGCTCTAATAAATTGAACATGAAAATCCAATTAATGAATAATTTTCTTGTCAAATTAGAAAAGCGAAGAAAATAAATTCATTTATTTTATTCAAAAAATAATTATAATTTAAATAAAGTTAGATCATTAACATAAACTAAACCATCTAAATTTATTAGTTTTTTTATTTTTTTTATAAAACTAGTATGGGTCCTCTGCATTATATAGACAAATAAATAAATAGTATGGCTTGTCCATAAATAATTGAAGACAAAACCAAACAGTAATAAACAACTACATATATTATGCATGTTTCGTTATATATATATATATATATATATATTGTAGCCTCTAGCCTCGCCCACAATAGTGCCTTGTACAGTGCGCGTGCAGAAGATAGCCATGGCATCGTCTTTGCCTGCAAACTTGATAATCTGTGATCCATCTTCGTTGAGTGTGCAAGAGCTCGTTAAGAATCCTCTTCTCTCTCTTCCTAAACGCTACATTCGTGAAGATCATTGTCAGCTCTCTGAAACCCTCACTGATGCAGCACCAATACCTATTCTTGACATGAACCACTTGCTCTCTGGAGAAAACACAGAGACTGAGCTCCAGAAATTGCACTCAGCTTGTAGAGACTGGGGTATCTTTCAGGTTAGAATTCGCCTTCTGCTGTTTCGTTTCTCTTTGATTTGAAGCTTGTTTGATCCCAACCTCACATTATTCTCTTGCTGAGTTCAAAGGAACATGATGATCACCGCCGTGTATAAAGCGTTAGAATATCAATTGCACAGTTCTTTTAGTTTGTGCTTCTTGATTGTTTCTTATTTTCATGATATTTTATGTGAGCAGGTTGTGAACCATGGAATCAGCGAGGAGGAGCAAGAGAAGATAAGAAACGAGATTGAAGGATTTTTCAGGCTGCCACTGCAAGAGAAGATAAAGTACAAGATAAGGCCAGGTGATGTTGAAGGCTATGGAACCGTAATTGGATCACAAGATCAGAAACAAGATTGGTGTGATAGGTTCTATATGACCATCAACCCCCTCCACAAACGAAAACCGTATCTTTTCCCAGAGCTCCCTTCATCCCTCAGGTTCTCTCTCTCTCTCTCATCATGCAAATATTCACATGTTTGATTCACACTCAATCTTAATCATGATATCTTGAATATATCAAGAAGTAAAGATGCATGTCAGCGTAAGGAAGGGGAAGGGAGAAGATAATAGGGAATAGACAGAAGATAAGAGAAAAGGGAAGAGACAGAAAAGGGTAAAGATAGAAACAGGATAGAAACAGAAGAGAGAAATTCAAAAGGAAGGCAAAGAAAATATGAAAAATAATTAAATAAAAAATGAATGGAATGAAACAAAATAATAGCAAAAAGAAATAACTATGATAGAATGACTTGAGATGAAGGAAAATAAAAATAATCAAGAATAATAAGAAAAAGAAATTGAGAAATGAAATAAGTAGCAAAGGAGTCAAATTGATGCAGAATTGGGAAGGAGAATGAAGAAGATAATAAGGAATAGATATAGAAGATAAGAAAAGAGGGAAGTGACAGAAGAGTGTAAAGGTAGAAGGAGGATAGAAACATAGAGAGACACTCATAGAAAAACAAATCAATATCAATTTTTATGTATTTAAAAGGCGTACAAAACTACCATTAACCTAACCCTAAAAATAAAAGTATTAAAATCATAATATTCTATAAACACTAATATTTAAATGCAAATATTCTAAATAATTTAAAAGATAACATAGTAATATAAAAGATTGCATTTATTCTATATCCCATCATTTATTCATTTTGGTTCCTTTGGTTACTTGTTTCGTTTCCTAATTCTTTTTTCTCTATTTTTGATTATTTTCATGTTCCTTCATCTTAAGCCATTTTATCATATTTACTTACTTTTTTCATTATTTTGTTCCCTTCATTTTCTTATTTAATTATTTTTCATATTTTCCTTGCCTTCTTCTACTCATTTGATTCTTCCTTTGATTTAATCCTAAAAAAGAGCCAAAAAAAAAGTAACATAATATTAAAAGGATATTCTATAAATCCTAATATTTAAATGCAAATATTATCAAATAATTTAAAAGATAACATAGTAATCAAAAATATTACATTTGTTCAAATCAAATCTTAAGATCATTTTAATAAAATAAAAATCTTAAATCTAATTAATTCTATAGCCCACCCCACAGGAGCATACCAAACTAGCCTGTGACTTTGATTATTGTATATGTGCAGGACTGTCTTGGATTTATACATACAAAAGGTGCATAATCTAGGAATGACACTTCTGGGTCTGCTGGAAATAGATCTGAAAATGGAGGAGAGAGAGATGAGGCAGTTGTTTGAGGATGGGATGCAATCAGTGAGGATGACATACTATCCTCCATGCCCAAAACCAGAGCAGGTGATGGGATTTGGTGCTCATTCAGATGCTACAGGAATCACTATCCTGAACCAGGTCAATGGAGTGAGTGGCCTTCAGGTTAAGAAAAATGGCGTTTGGCTTCCTGTGAACGTCCTCTCTAACGCCCTTGTTGTCAATGTTGGAGACATTCTCGAGGTTAATTTCTCATCATTCATCATCATCATCATCATCGTTCAGTCCTACTGTTAAAGTTTACATGCATGCTAGTTACAGTTAAAAAACCCTTCGTGGTTGTGCAGATTATGAGCAATGGCGTGTACAAAAGTGTGGAGCACAGGGCAACAGTGAACTCAGACAAGGAAAGGATCTCCATGGCTTTGTTCTTCCTCGCCAAACTTGAGTCTGAAATTGGACCTGCAATGAGTCTTATAAGCCCAGAAAATCCTCCCTTGTTCAAAAGGGTTGGAATGGAGAAATATATGAATGATTTCTTCTCTAGTAAGCAGCAAGGGAAGTCATTCTTAGAGCACATGAGGACCGAAAAAGAACATCTCACCAGCAATATATAATCATCTGTTGTTAATTACCATAAGTGTGACTCTCTGTTTATCTATCATCTTGTATATGCTTTTAAGGAGATTGATTAGGACTGAATAAAAGTGGTATGTGATAGTGTATGCATTAGATTCCTGTGTGTGCAGTTCAGTATGCTGGTCTTATATCTTGCTGCGCGCGCGCGCGCGACATGTAAATAAAATGTTGTGTTATATATACTGTATTATATCCTGAATAGTTTAAATAAATCTATGTCCGATTATTCGTATTGTCATACAAGAAAATTCAAGAGACCTGGAGAAATAAATGATTTAATATATTTCACGTGGCTGTTTCTGGGATTATGTATGGCTTTCCAACCTTATCCGGTAAACGTAGACCTTCTTGGTAAGACTATTCCACCCTTGAACTTTTGAATGCGAGGCTGAGGAATGTATAATATGAAGTTTCCTTGTGTGCAAATCTCGTAATAGCAGTTTCTAGATTGTTACGTAATATCTGCATAGTGACAAAGATATTTGGTTATTTTGAATGTAGAAATAAACTTCCTATGAATTTTGAAATTACAAGGAATGTCTCTCAAATGTTCAAACAAACAGAGACGAGTTTTTAAGATTTCTACATTAACATGATAATTCAAAATCAAGAGCCAGGAGGCTTTGATTGAATAGAAAATACCGAAGGGCACAGAATTACCTATCATGCTGCAAAATCAGCATTTTCTTTTCTCATTTGAGAAGAATATGTGGATATGGAAATAAGAGATTATTGCTTTAAGTAGTAAACAAGTAAGAATAAATCAGGTGCAACCTCATCCTCACGCGTAACCTTGTATCCTGCGTCTCCTTCGAATAATTCTCAATCCATCAGCTATCTGACAGCTATATAAAACCTGCAAAACATAACCCTGCCTCTAATAGAGTCTCTGTCCCGTTGTACCAAATACTCAATGGTGCTGAAACTATTAGCTCAAAGTATCTCCCATGCCAGCTATTTTCTTCTGTACTTAGCAGTTCAGCTTATGAAGCTGCCACTAACATTGCACTTCATAAATTAAGACTACATAAAGGCGATTAGCTCAAGAGAAAGATATTCAAGCGAATATGGCAATAATATTTGAGAGAGTTTCAGCTGTGTGTTTCTGTTCTGTGCCTTTTTGGGTTTGTGTTTAGCCATTGAGGCAGGTAATTTCAACGATGACACTGACATCACTTAGGGCGACCAACGTGCAAAGATACTTAATGTAATAACCCCCGAATTTTAGTAGAGTTAAATTTATGATAAGAAATTCTGATTGTATTTTAATTTATTTAAAGTTTGGGAGTAAATTATAATAACCTAGGAATTTAAAAGAATAAAATTAATGATAAATTATTTGATTGTTAATTTTTGGAACAAATAAGACTAGAGGGAATGTTGGGTGCAGTGAAAATGGTGTTAATAACTCATCTATTTGGATCACTGCTTCGAATTTTTGCTAGTGTTAGAGAGGTGTTTTATTTTTTTTTCAGCCTTTAGTAAGATTATTATAATAACCCAAACCAGTAAGCAACAACAACAATAATAGAAAATTGGTGATAAGTTATTTGATTATAATTCTATTAATTCGAGCGCAGATACACAAGAGATGATGGTGATTTGTGGACTTCATGTGACCTACATATTTTAAAAAGGTTTTGGGTTCGATCTTAATGGGGCCATGAATTTTTCCCTCTTTTAGTTTCCGACTATGGTGAACTTACCACAATGGCCTTCAGTAAAAAAAAAAAAATCAGATACAAGAAACAGAGACTAAAACGCACACTTCAATCTTCATTTCCCTTTTGCTGACTCCTTCAGAACGATAGAGAGAGAGAGAGACAGAGAGAGACAGAGAGACAGAGAGAATCTCTGACTGGAAAACACCCCTCCCATCAACTTCACTCTTCATTCCTCCTCCTCTCTTCATTGCCCCTGTGTGTGTGTGTGTGTGTAGTAGGGATGTCTATCGGCCGTAGCAAGGAGCTTCGAAAAGAAGTCACGATCTCTTCCTACCTGTCCCCACGTTACAGTCGATCTATCCTCCTCCCTACCTTTGCATCGTTGCTGTGCTTGTGAGTGTGACAAGATTATTCATCCTCCCCCCTTGTTCTTCCTTGTTCGTGGCATCGGCCTCTTCTCCCTGGTCATGCTTCAAGCCATTCAAACCTCTCCTTCTCCTCTATTCTTGCCAAGGGCATTTAGAGGAAAGAAGAGTTTATTAGAGTTGTAAGAAGCAAATTACGAATCTTGTGAATATTACAAGTAAATGGATAACGTTCCAATCAATTTATAAATTAAAAAAATTTTTGTTATCAAAATATTAATTTAATAATTTATAGATATTATAAATTTCTCTTGCATTATTTCTTTTTGTAAATTAGATTGTTTTACTTCTTGAAGTCATAACTTATATGTTTTGGATTTATGGAAATACTTTTACAAATGTTAGTAGTCTATTATTTAATAAAGCCAACTATAAAAATTAGTGAACAATTTATGAAATACTAATTATAAATTTTTATATTTAGAAAGATTGATGTTTTACATGATTCATATGAGTTTGATACTAAGAAGAGAAATTATATTTTGTAAGTAATGATTTTCTTGCATGTTTAAAAGTGGATTTAAAAAGGAACCTTACATAGAACACTGGTTGCTAACGGCAATTTGCTAGCCCTTAGCGTGTTATGGTTCACCTAGCTAGCAAGGTACTTATAGAAGGTTTTAGCCCCATGCAATGGTCAACGCACATGGAATGAAGGGATGGTTTTTCGTGAGTATCGTACTCACGTTTGTTTCGTGGTTTCAGCTGCGTTTAGTTACTTATCCTCATCGATTGTGTGTCCACATTTATTTTGTGGTTTCAGTTATGTTTGGTTACTTACACTTATGAATTGTGTATTTACATTTGCCTTCGTGGTTAGAGCTGCATTTGGTTATTTACCCTCATTGACTATGTGTACATATTTGTTAATTGTTCTGATAAGTCTTTGTAATATGAATTTGATTGTTTGATGATTTTACATTCCATTAGTTTTAATTAGTAAATTATTTATAATTATTTATTTTATTTTTTTTGCTTTCTTGAATCGAGTGATAATAATATTTGATAAGGTATTTTAATAGTTCAAGATTTTATTTAAAACTTTATAAAATCCTTTTATTTCAACGTTTATTAAATTTTTATAAAGATCGTTGCCTTTTTAAATTTCATAATTGTTTCAAACTTTCCTTTTATTCATGTTCAATTATTTATTATTAGGACATCCTTCACTGGGGAAAAAAAATATTTTGGTCTCAAATAGTATAGCTAAAATTGTGACTTGAAGTATTTACTAAGAAGTTTTATTCCTGAATTAAAGAAGAAGAATTATTTTAATCAAATCTTAATTTGATGAAAAATTGAACTTTATATTTATGTTGGATTTTGGCCTTACATGCTCCACGTAGACTACAGGTAGGACCCTCACATTTCTTTTAAAATTGAATATATGATTTAATAATGTAACAATTTCTAATTACCCTATTAGTATGTTTTAACGTATTTTCTTCAATCACGGTTTAAGGGATGTAAGTTTTGTGCTCATATCTCGTTCTGGTCACACCTGTTTTTTAGGGTGTGACACTTAAAAGGAGGAAGCTTCCGAACACTCTCTTGATGAGGCTTCTGGCTCTGGATTCCAATCCCGGAGAGAATATCTGTTTGGGAGATTTGACATGAAGATTAAGCTTGTCTCTCGCAACTCAGCTGGCACAGTTACTGCATACAATGTAAGAGCAAGACATATCCCCTCGTCTCAGTGTCTGCGGTATTTACAGTGGCCTTTGAATTTTTACAGTGTTGTTGACTGAGGTTATTTCTTGTTGTTTGTTTGTTTGTTTGTTTGTTTTTTTTTGTTTGTTTTTTTTTTTTTGGGTTTAGTTATCTTCAGAAGGGCCAAACCATGACGAGGTAGATTTTGAGGCTTTGGGAAACGTCAGTGGACAACCATACACAGTTCACACCAATGTTTATACCCAGGGCAGAGGTTCCAGAGAGCAACGGTTTTATCTTTGGCTTGATCCAATCAATAAATTTCACACCTATTCTGTAGTATGGAACCCACAAAACATCGTGTGAGAAGCAATAGACATACACCTCTCCTGACCCAATATTTAATTTTTTTTAAAAATATTTTTCTTACAATAGAAAATTTATATAAACTATTAAAGTTTTTTTTTTTCCTGCTGAAAATACATTCATCCTAAGAACATTAATAGATATGTGAAGCACGCTTTTCGTCTAAACCTAGCTTCATTCGCATGGTATAGATATTCATTATTGACTTTGTTCATTGATCCGTAATAAATCAAGTTAATCCAACAATATCTCAAATTAAAATGGCCTGAGTACGAAGCCCCCCACAATTTTTTGCAAAACAACTGTTAAAATTCTATCATTTGTCACGAAGTAATTCTTTTAGTTTAAATGTCATTTGTGCCTCACTTTCAAAATAATTATTTATGATATTATTTCTGTAAAATGTCAAAAGTCATAATCCTTCTCGCCTTCAAGTTCCGCACGAGGGGAAAAAAAACATCGATATGCGAGAAAAATAACTCAAATCCTTTGTACATCTTAGAGACAATTAAATGATTTAAATAATTCAGATCAAATCAAAATGATGCATCGTCTCTGCAATTTACTTGATTACTAAATGTTTTTGTTCTATTTTCAACTGTGTGAGCAGCTTCTTGGTGGACAACATTCCTATTAGAGTGTACAACAACTATGAAGCCACAGCTGTTCCCTTCCCTAACAGGCAGCCAATGAAGCTATACGCCAGTCTATGGAGTGCAGACCTGTGGGCAACCAGAGGAGGGCTTGACAAAACTAACTTGTCTTGTGCTCCTTTCGCTGCCTCCTTCAGCAACTTCAATGTTATACCTACCAATAATCTTTGCTAATAACAATGCTCAGCAGCTCCAAGCTCTAAACGCTAATGGCGGAAAACCACTCAGATGGGTACGCAAGTATTACATAGTTTTTAACTACTGTCAAGATCTCAAGAGATTTCCTCAAGGTCGACGACACGAATGCTGCAGGCTTTCTAGTTTCTATGTTCCCTTAGGAACACTCAGCAATGTAATGCACTTCTGTTTCTGTTATGATCAAGGGGTCCAATACAGATGCAGAGCCCAGCTCGTCCACTGTTGGGCCTTTGCATGCACCTAATCCATTATGTAGAAGCCCTCGAGCACGTGGAAAGTCAGGGAGAATGAGGGTATTTAGAGCGTCCTCTCTTAGTAAGAAGGGTGTCGAAGTTTTGATGAATATTTTCCTTCTAAACTCTCTCTCTCTCTCTCCGGTTATCTTCTCTCTTTTATACATTTCTGTTAGCTTTCTGCTATTTCCCTCCATGAAAGTTGTAATACTGAGATTGTAACATTTGATTAATAAATCACAGTGAAGTTTCTTCTGCAGTTTATTAGTTAATTCAGGTTACATCATTTGGTGCTCTCTGACCTCCTGCACCCTTTCATGTCGAACGGCACATGACTTTAGATACAGGCGGGTGATGTAATAGCCCAGAGATAAAAATAAAAATAAAAATAAAAATAAAAATAATTAATTATAATTAATTAATATATAACTTTGTTTTTAATAGTAATTATATTAATTTTGGGAATATGTTTAGCATGAAGAAGAATTGGTTTAGTAGCTACTATGTAATCACTTATTCAATAGGTCCCAAGTTTGAACCATTCCTGGAGCACAAAGAAGAGGTTTTATTTCTTTTGCTTCAGCCTATAAAAATTACCATTTTTGCCCTTAGAACAATAATAAATGCTAAGGTACTGAAAATTGGACCAATCATTAAATCGGTCAAGCCAACGTGTTATGAGTTAGTGGTTCAACTTGAATTGAATTGAGGGTCAAGGAGGGCAATTAAAATAATACAATTTAAATAAAAAGATATTAATTATGAAATTATTCAACTAAATTCAAGATTAATGTCTAATACAAGATACAAATACAACAATAATTATAGAATTACAACTAACTAAAAGTCTAATAATAATAAAATATTACTTTTTAAATATTCATTCTTACAATTACAATTTGTAACCCTTCAATCATTAAAAAGTCCAAAACTAATCATCACTAACACTAAAATCATCAACAATGATAGTCATAATTCATAAATGCTAAGCAACAATCAAACAAATGGACAACAGCAAATAATGAAAGATTAAAACAATTAAAGCACAATTAACTTAAAAGAATACTGAATCTTTTAAATTTGAACTTACAATTAAGGCCCTCTATTTCAACATCAACTGTTACATCTCCAAAATTAGCTCAAGCCCCTCTACTTCCAACGCCAATTGCCAAGTTACAATGCCCTATCCATTGCATCTCCCCTATTGAGATGTAGTTGTGCTAGCAAAAATGTCTTATCATAATTGTGATGAGAAGTTTATGTGGAACCACAAGTGTCCCAATCATCAATTCTTAATGTTCTCATTATCGATGCTGATCTAACTAGTAATATTATGGATATTGATGATCCACTAGAGCTTATTTGCCCGAATCTCCTAAGCCTTCCTTGCATCATCTTTCCTTACAAACTTTTTAGGGTTTGTGCGGTAATTGTACCATCCATTTTACGGGTGTGAGTAATGGCACTTCAATTCAAATCTTATTAGATAGGGGCATTTCTAACAACTTCATCCACTCGTGAGTAGTTCATCACCTCAAACTTCCAATGGAGTCTCTACCTTTTCCTCTGTGTTCAAATTAAGTAACAAATTTAGAATAATGAAGAAAGGCATAATCAATCACATACTGATAGGCTTGATGTCTTGTATTTATGATAAAATAAGATACAATAAATTAGTTGTCAAGTAGTTACAATAATATAACTGAACACATGTTACTACAATTAAAACACAACAGATACAAATAATTATTTAATAACACATGTACTATCTCACATACCCCCTCAAGAGAAGGGATGCTAGAAGAATCTCAAGCTTGCTTTAAAGAGACCAAAATCTAGTATGTGATAAAGGCTTTGTCATACAATCAACTAACTAATCATGGAAGGAACATATCTAATAATCACTCAACCAGCTAATACAAGATCTTAAATAAAGTGAGCATCTAGCTCTATATGTTTTGTTCTAGTGTGAAAGACAAGGTTGCTTGCAAAGGCCTGAGCATTTACATTATCACACTAGGTTTAAGAAGTTCAATACATTAGAAATTCAACTTCTTAGAGTAAAGACTAAAGCCATATTCATTCGGTTGCCAGATTAGTTAAGGCATGATATTCAGACTTTGTGCTAGAATGAGAGACAACTTTTTTCTTGTTGGAATTCCAAGAAATTAAAGAGTTGCCAAAGACCACATAATAGCCACCAACAAAAAAATTATCATTAGGACATGAAGCCCAGTCTGCATTTGAATACTTAGTAAAATGATGATTGTTTGACTTTTAAATGTGAATACCTAGAGTTACAGTGCCTTTGAGATATAGTGGAACACATTTGATAGCTTGCTAGTGAGTGATAGTAGGCTTATGGAGAAACTAACTTAGTTTATTAACTACATATGAGAGGTCAAGCCTAGTATAAGTCACATGCTACAACGTACCAACTATGCTTTGATAATGAGAAGGATCATAAAGAGGATCACCATCAGAGGTTCATAAAGTTTGACCAGGAACTATAGGTGTGGGACAAGGTAAACAATCAAGCATACCATGCTTCTTTAAGATATCAATAATATACTTAGTTTGACAAAGGTAAAGACCAGTAGAATCATATTTGGCCTCAATTTCAAGAAAATAATAAAGATCACTTATGTCTTTTAGAGTAAACATATGATTGAGTTATGCTGTAAAAGTTTTAATTTAGAAAGCATGATTTTTAGCTACTATAATATCATCTACATAAACAAGGACAATAATATAGTCATGTTGTTTGAACCAAAATAGAAAAGTATCACACTTTGCATTTTTAAAGCCCCACTAAAGTATTGTAGTTTGTAACTTGTCAAACCACGCACATGGTGCTTGGCTTAGACCATATGAGGCCTTATGCAATCTATATATGTGATTTGGATTTTTTTGATCAACAATGCCCTCTAGTTGATATATATAGATAACTTTAATAACAATGCCATTGGAAAAGGCATTAGTAATGCCAAGTTGATTAATACACCAACCCTTAGCAACTAGATGGCTTTGTGTTTTTGAAGACTACCATCTATATTAAACTTATTCTAAAGAACCCACTTGCATCAAACTATACTTTCACAACCAGTGTAAGGAACAAGGTCTAAAGTTTTATTTCACTACAAAGCATTAAATTCATCTTTCATGGCATTATACCAAGAAGGTTTGGATAGAGCATCAAAAATAGTGAGAGGAACTAATTCAGCTTTAATAATCTATTTAGAAACACCAACAAATAGATAAGAAGGTATTTGCACAACCACTTTTACTTTAAGTGAGCATATGTGTTATTTTTAAGTAAGGGAAAAGGTGTGGGAGAGGAAGGTTGAGAACATGAGGAAGGTGTGGGAGAGGAAGTAAGTAAAATAGAAGGAGAAGATGAAGATAGGATTAGTTTTGGATAGATGTTAGGTGATGTAGTAGAAGGGGTACTAGTTGAAGTAAGGACAAGTGAAGAAGAGGAGGTATTATAGACTGGTTAAGGACTAGGAGAGATGATAGGTACAGGTGGTAGTGCAAAAAAGATAAACATGTTCTAATTGCTATTAGTTTAGAAAACCATCTTTAAAAGGAAACTTCAATTCATTAAAGATAACATGGCAAGAGATAAAGATAAGTCTAGTACTGCTAAGACATTTATAGTCTTTATGTTCAAGACTATACCCAAGAAAAACACCCTTTGTGGTGTGAAATTGTAATTTGTTCCTATTATATGGAGTCAGACATAGAAAACATGCAGTTCTAAAAACTTTGAGAAACTTGAGATCAATTATGGTGCCAAACAAGGTTGTAAAAGGAGAATCACCATTTAATATAACAATAAATAAGCAATTAATAAGATAAATTCATATTAAAAAGCATCATACCAATAGTGAAATGACTTAGAGGCTTGAGCAAGTAATGTAAGTCCTGTTTCCACGATATGCCTATGCTTTCTTTCAGTTCTCTTGTTCTATTTAGAGGTATAAAGATAGGAATGCCTAAATTCAATAGCATTATTAGCTAGTAAATTAGCAAAGCTATGACACTAGCCACCCCAGTCACTTTGAATAGTTTTAATTTTTTATCAAATTTATCTTCAACAAGCTTCTTAAACTGAAAAAAGACAATAATTGCATCAAATTTAGCCTTGAGAGGAAAGATCCACATCAAGCAACTATAGTCATGTAATATTTGAAACTAGAGCTACTAAAAAGAGGTGTAAGGCCCCATATATCAGTATGTAAAAGATCAAGTATAGCAGAAGCACATGAAATAGACCATTCAAAAAGCAATAAATGGGACTTGCCATATTGGCATGCATCACAAGAAGAGTAAGCATATTTATTGATATTCATATTACAAGAAGACAAAGTCTTATAAAAAACATAGAATGAGGGATGGCCAAGATGTTGGTGCTAAAGTTGAGATTGAGTATTTGAGATAGATTTAGAATGTACAATCAACGTAGTTGGACATTCTTCTTCAAGCTTCACTATTGCATAGGAACTTCCATTAAATATTCCTTATCACAAGACTTTTTTGATCATTTGAACCTTAACATAACAACCAATATGATCAAATTCAATAGAAATATGATTATTAATAGTTAACTTGGCAATACTCAATAAGTTATATTGAGATCTACTACAACATTTGAAGTTTATAGCAGCAATTAATTTTGCTATAAAAGACAACACGTTTTTGAGTATTCCATTTAGATAGTAGTTTAAGTAACATACATGAAGCAACACAAAGAAACTATTGCCTATTATAAAATAGGCAACACTTGTGTACCTGTTACAATTTATTTTTAAAATAGGCAACCTATTATAACTATAACCTATCTAATTTATATTAAACCAACAAATAAACCCGTTCCTTAATTTAATCTCACTACCTCCCACCACCATTTTTATTTTCATGCCTTTCTTTAATTTATTTCAATAAATTTTTTTAATTAGCTTTAATCATAATTGGCTTTAATCTCCCTCTAAACCCTAGCTCTTCATTCAATCAACACCTAAAACCTTCAAAGCCATGCTTCATTTCTTGGTCACCACTGGCATTTCTTAGTTCATAGCAAGATAGTCCAGTGAAACCCTTTGTTGCCATTGAAGTCCTCATCACTAGATAGATTCTTCCTCTATTATGCCATCTCTAATTCTTGCTTCCTTTCTTAGACACCAGTGTTTCTTCATTCATGGCAAGATGGTCTAGTGAAATGCCTCATTGCCACTAAAGTCTTAACTATTGTGATTGATTCTTCCTCTACCACATTGTCTCTAACTCTAAAGTCTTAAGGTTTGTCTTCCTCTAGTAGCCTATCAAACTTCATCTCTATCTTTGGTTAATGTCATTACTATTAGGGCTTGCAAATGGAGGGAATAATTTCAGATACTTCTTAGATTTTGTAAATCATAGCTTTAGATGTTGAAAACAATTGATAAAAATCATAGCTTTAGAAGACTCAGTGAATTATAAGGGAAGAGTTTAGAGGTTATTGATCTGAATGCCCTAACATGCATCATTGCCTTATACTCTCATATAAAAACAATGTTACATAGTTTTGTCCAACTGGAGACAAACTCTCCAACTCATCAATTTAGAGGTGTTTGGTTAAGTATGCCACACAAAATAAAAGGAGAATGTACACTTCACTCTCTCCTATAATTTAATTGGCATGTATATTGCATTACTAGCTATTATGGTGCGGTTACACACTACATGTCAAGTTCATATATTTATTATTATTATCTTATTCTATAAAATGTTGAATAATGAGCATGATATAATGAAGTGGTATTGGAAGTTGTATAATACCAAACCTATATGTAACCAAGAGCATTTCACTATTACTATTTTTGTTTTAAAACCTTAGTCATAATATCATATAAACACAATAGTGAAACTGAAAGAGTAGAAAGTCTTGTAATCTACTTGAATTTATAAATACATGCCCATTTCTTTATATCAATCACTAAGTAAAATACTAGAAAACTCTTATGATATGTGAACTTGCTTAACTTTATAAATAGATAATTTCTTTATCATGTCCTGTGCAAAAGCATGACAGTTAAGATAGTGTTTAATGATGAGATTGTCATTTGCTTCAAACAACTTAATCACATATATATGATATGAATGAAGAGCACGTTCTTGTCATAAGTAAAAAAATTAGAAGCTAGAGTCTAAGGAACTAGGAAATTTCTCTATTTGAACATTTCTTGATCATTGGTAAAAAGAACTTAGATTGTTTCCCCACAATGTAAATGTGAAAACTCAGAAGGAAGACCAAGAGCTCTATGCTTTTTGCTGTAGAAAATCATGACGATCATTCTTTATAAGGCCCCCTTCTAATATATCAAATAAATTAGATGATAGAGTTGAGGAGTTATATATTTCAGAATTCATGATTCTTTAAGGGAGTAATCTCGAAGCAATTATTTTTACTCTTGCTTAATATTTAATAGAGATACCATTTGTCTTTTTTTTTTGCATATATGGTCTGATTGAGTGAATTATTTTGTAATCTTATTTAATTTTATTTATATATAATCTAAATTTATTTATATTTTACTTTAATCTGTAAACATGAGTTCTTTGTTCATAATCACATGTGCTTACTTTAATAGTCAAAGACAAGGGACAAGATCATTGGAGTGGGGATTAGGCTAATCAAGATTAAAGTAGTAGTCTTTGTTATCTTATTTATCTACAAGAGAACTAAAAGTGATGTGTCATGCTTTTATGACTTGATCTTTTGTCTCCTCTCTTTATATCTTCACGTACATTTTTAAAGCATAAACTTTTTTTTCATGCCATTTTTCATTCGTTATATGTCACAACCTAAGCTCATGTCATGTTCCCAATAACTCTAACTTTTAGAAAATCATATAATATTGAAGAAGGATTGGGTTGATTTGCCTCGACTTGGTGACGATTACATTAAAGGTGTTGATTACTTCTTGGATTTTACTTTTAGTAAGGGAAATCCTATAAGAAATAAAATTTTATGCCCTTGTGCTAAATGTCACAATTGTAGGTGGAAAAAGAGAGATGTAGTGTATGACCATTTAATAAGTAAGGGATTTATACGAGGCTATAAAGAGTGAGTTTTTCAAGGAAAAGGTACAAGTTCCATGGATGCTGATGGTGACATTGGTAGTGAAGGTATATTATGCGATGACGTAGATGGTTTATTGTTTGAGACATTTAAAAATTTAGTTGAAGTAAATGATGTGCTTGAAGGCCTTAATGAAGATGCCAAAAAAATCCTATAAACTGGTTGAGGAAGGAAAACAAGAGTTGTATCTGGGTTGTAAGAAATTCCCCATCTTATTATCTACCATCTGAATTTATTTGTTAAAATGTCTTTCTGGATGGAGTAATGTATCATTTACTTTACTTCTAAAGTTGTTAAAAGAAGCTTTACCTGATTTAAATATTCCTACCTCTTTCGGCAAAACAAAATCTATGATAAGGGACTTGGGATTAGATTACAAAAAGATTGATGCATGTCCTAATGATTGTATGTTGTTTTGGAAGGAACATAAGGATGCTAAATGTTACCATCTTTATAAAACTTCACACAGGGTTGAACATTCTAAAGTAGATAATGAGGTTGAGGAATCTAAAAAAGCTTATAAAGTTATTGCTAAAGTTCTAAGATACTTTCCTTTGATTCCAAGATTGAAAAGGCTATTCATGTGTTCAAGGACTATGGATTCATTAAGGTGGCATGTCGAAGGATGTATAGTAGATGATAAATTAAGGCATCTAACTAATGGCTAAGCATGGAAGGATTTTGATGCCAAGCATCCTAAGTTTGCACTTGATTCCCTTAATATAAGGCTGGGATTAGTTAGTGATAGATTTAATCCATTTAGAACCATGAGCATATCTCATAAGACATAGCCAGTGGTAATGACCATATACAATTATCCTCTAAATTTGTGCATAAAGCTTGAATATTTGATGATGTCTTTACTTATTCCTGGGCCACGGTCTCCAAGAAATGCAATTGATATGTACTTGCAACCATAATTGATGAGTTAAAGTTATTATGGGATATAAGGGTAGAAACTTATGACATTTCCAAAAATCAAACCTTTCAATTGCATGCAGCTCTTTTAGACTACCCTACATACGCTATGTTATCTGGTTGGAGCACTAAAGGAAGATTGCATATCCTACTTGTAATTATGGGATGACTTCTACTTATTTGAATCATAGTCAAAAGATGTGCTATATGGGTCATCAGGTTTTTTTAGACTTAAATCATAAGTGGAGATTAGATACAACTTCATTCAATGGGGAAACTGAGTATAGACACCTGCCCCCATTATTATAGGCAATAAGAATTTTAGAAGAGCTAGAAAATCTTTCCTCTGTGCTTGGGAAGAATAAAAAGAAAAAGAAGGATGGTCCATGGAAGAAAAATCCATCTTTTGGCAATTTCCATATTAGAAGGATATTACTTTATATCATAATTTTGACATGATGCACATAGAGAAGAATATTTGTGACAAAATAATTGGGACTCTTTTTGAGATTGCTAGAAAAAAAAAGAGATAAGAATTAGAAAGAAGCTTCATTTAAAAGCAACAAGTGATGGTCAAAGAACAAAGATCCCTAAGGCATGTTTCTTGCTAACTAAAGAAGAGAAATCAATATTTTATGGTGTTTTAAAGCACTACTACAAAAATGGGTATATATGACAGGCCTTATTTAACGGTTATAATTATAACTATCCAATAAATTAAAATATTGGACAGTTCAATAAATAACCGTCCAATATAGGTTATTTTTAGAATCGTCCAATATATGTTTGAATTTTTTCAATTCCCTCTTTTTTTTTAGACTTTATTAGATGATTATTATGAATAATCATCCAATAAAGATGTTGACTATTGGACAGTTAATATTTTAACCATATAATATGTGCTTTATTTCATTAACTTTGGCCTCCCCTTCTGCATTTTTCCAGATCTGATTCTTTTAGTTTTTCGTCTCGGCTCTCTCCTCTTCTTGTCTCCTCTCCTCTCATTTTAGGCATTAATCTCTTTCAAGCTCTCTCTTTCTCTCCCACCACTCTCTTCTCCTGCTTTGCCACCGAAGACTCATCTCCTACCACCGAAGATCTTGTCTCTCGTGCTCTACTCTCTCATACATAAGTGGTCTCATTTTTTTTTCTCATTTCTTCTGAATCTCTTACTCTCTGAAATGATTTAACTTGATTTTTGTATTTCATTATTGCATGGATTACTAATTCTTTATTAGGCTTTTGTTTTGTTAGATTAGATTATATTGATTTTGGGTGTTATTGATATTGCATGCAAGCTGTTCAGTAAAATGCTTCATAGAAAAAAATGAGCTTTGGCAAGAACCCACATAAAATTTAAGTTATGGGTCACTTGAAAATGCATGTTAGACTAATAATATATAATTAGAAGAGAGTTATATTTATTTTTATTTTTATCTGAATTTATTGTCTATTTTTTATTTATTTTTTGTTTGAACAATATTTAACTAGTTTGATTGAAAAAAATTTATCACTTGGTTCTTTAATTGATGATTGAGTAGTATATGAAGTTTCATAGTGATTGGAATTGTACATGAGTACTTGTAGCTTATTCAAAATTGTTACATATGTGTAATTTGTAGTTTTAAATAACATGTGATATTATTATTTTTGATAATGATGATAATGTGATTAGAATGAAGGCAAAATGCCTAAGAAAATTTTATTTTTATGTTGTTATGCTGCCAAATTTTTTTTTGAAATTAATAGTTTGGCATTTTAAGGGCCCTTTTGTTTAACTTTTCTTTTTAAATTAACAGCAAATTTTTTATACAAGAATTTTTTTTATTTGTTTTGAATAGGGGTAGAAAATTTCAATGAAATTAGTTTTTATAAATTAGTGACATATAATTTTTATAATAGTTGGGCCTATATATTAATGTTAATACTGAAATATATATATATATATATATTACTTATTATTATAAGTAAAAAATAATTTTTTATGATTATAACTAACATAAAATAATTCTTAATTTTTTTTAAATTATAAATAAAAGAATTCACTTGTTGGTAAGTTTTCACATAAGATAAAATACTTATAATTAATTTAATATAATTATAAATATTATTTTAAATTTAATTATCTTAGAAAGGGATGATATATATGTGTGTGTGAAAGCATGTGACTCATGATTGATAGAGTTAGTAATTAATGTATTCATTAAACTAACTCTTTCAATATGATTGAGTTACTAATATGATTTTTCTTAACAATTCTTATTAGATTAAGAGAGATTATGGATAAGAAATGGATGTCTGCAAATAAAATCACAAAAGAATATGTCGATGGGGTGAAGGAGTTCATTAAATTCGCACTAGAGAATGAGGCAGACCATAATAGTATTGTATGCCCTTATGTGAAATGTGGCCTCTTCAAGGGGGTTAGTGCGAGTGAGTTGGAAGATCATTTAGTGTATTTTAGAATTGATCATACTTATACATGTTGGCATAATCATGGTGAGTTGAGGGATACAATTAATAGAAGCCATGCGTATAGCAATGCGTACATGCCACATGATTTCGAAACAAGTATAGACGAGGATGATCGTGTTGAAGAGATGACTAATGCTATTAAAGAGGAACTTTGGGATTGTCCAGAAATACTAGAGAGGTTGAGAAATGATGCAGGGACATCTTTATACACCAATTGCACAGAATTCTCAAAATTAACCGCTATGTTGAGATCGTTCAACTTGAAAGTAAGAGGTAGGTTGATTGATATGATCCTAATAGAATTTCTTTCACTTATTCATGAAATGTTACTGAAAGGTAACAAGCTTTCAACCCAAACATATGATGCAAAACAAGTGTTGCGATCTGTAGGCACAAGTTATGAGAAGATACATGCTTGCCCTAATGATTGTGCTTTATTTTGGAATGAAAATGTATCATTAACTGAGTTCCTAAATGTAATGCATCATGTTATTAGGATAATGGAAAGAGTCTAGAGAAGGTGGTATGGTACTTTCCCATTGTGCCTAGGTTTAAATGCTTATATAGCAGTGTAGTAGATTCAAAAATTTGATATGGCATGCAAACGAGAGAATTAGAGATGGTATGCTAAGGCATCCTGTTGACTCTACGTAATAGGAAAAGGTTGATCGAGAGTACCCGGACTATAACATCCCAAAAATTTTAAGACTCGAATTTATTTTAAAAAAAAAATAAAATATCTATAATTAAATTAAAATTTAGAATAATTTAATAGAGATCTAGAATTTAAATTTTTCTCAGCAAAAACTTAGTTTTATTTGATTTTTAACTATGGGAAAAATTACCAAAGTTAACCCGAGATTTTGTGCTATAATAAAAAATGTTAGGCCCTTTCTTGTAATTTTCTCCAAACTTTTAGACCAGCATTTTAAAGAGAAAATAGAATACAAAAAGGAAAAGAAAGAAACAAAGGAAAGAAATGAACATGAGAGAGGAAAAAGAGAAGAGAAAGAGAGGGAGTTAGGCTCGAATCTAAGAGTCTTTGTGACCGTTACGAGCTCGGCTACATGATAGGTAAACTTCCTACTTCGATCCTCTTCCTTTTCTCTTGATTTTCTTCAATTTTTGAAAGAGAAAATTTCTAGATTTTGATCCTAAAGGCTTTATTCTTATAAGCTTTTGTTTTTAGGAATCCTAGGGAGGATGTTTTGAGTTTCTATATAGTGATCTAATATTTTGAATGGATAATTGGATGAAAAAAGGTGTTTTGGGCACAAATTGAACCCTGAGAGATTGGGTTTTGCTCCTCAATGGTTTAAGCTTATTGATTTAGTTATAATTTTGCTATTTGAGCCCAATAAGATTTAAATTAAGGTTTGGTTTTCATTATAAGGGCTAATAGTGAAAGTTGGTGATACTAAGTCAGGGTTTTTAATTGATTAAAAATTATATAAATTGAAAATTAGCCTAGTGATGGCTAATAAATATTTTTGGTAGTTAAGTGATACTATGTGAATGGTTGGTTTAATATATGGACCATTAGGATGGATTATGACTCATTGACTCAAGTTGTGTGGTATGAGTTATAGTCTTCATTAATGTTATTTGTCATGATAAATGATATGGATCACTTATATGTTGTAGGGACTGTTGGTGGAATTTGTTCGGAAGTTAAGGAACAAGCCGAGTCCTATTTTATACAAGAGGTACTATTTTGGTACCAAAGGGTTGAGGTAACAAGGAAATTTATATTTCTTATTACTTTGTTTTAGCTATTTTTAAATAAATATTACTAGCTATCATGCATTACATGTTTTAAAAGATTAAATGTGCTTTATAAGAGGTTATGGGATACTACTTTGATTATAATGCAAATATGTTTTCTAATTGTTTAACAATAATGTTTTTATGAAAACAAGATTTGTTTACATGTATTTTAATCATAAGGAATAGAAGTTGCACTTGAGAAAGTATAACTAAGTAATGTACCTTAGATAGGCTAAGGAACCATTTAAGGAAGATTTATAAATGTTATACTACCATAAAGTGTTGAAGTGGTCAATACTCGAGAAAAGTAAACACGAATAAAAGGCATGATCTCGGTGGGAGTTCACCAATGAGAAGGTGTGGACTTTTGATATTCTATGGTACACTGCTAATACTCAGTGTTGTCTTACGTATTGTGGGCTCAGTACACTAAAGTGGTTAGTGTATTGAGTGTTCGACACCTCCTAGTGGGGGAGAAAATCTGACATATGAAGTGTGAGGTTGAGTGCTTAGGCCAAGGTAGCCCTTACATGGAGAGTAAGTTGGGCTGGCTCTGAGAGGGAGTTAGCTTTGACTGCTCAAGATTCACACCAAAGGGGCATAGACGGTTTGGTGGATTAGATCATGCATTAGATTATATTTTGTACCTGTAGAGGTACAAGTAGGTGTAAGATTTACCTGTGAGTTAAAGAGTGTCAGGGGGCATTTGTTGGTCATGAAAGGCCATACCAGCTTACGTCATGCATTCATGCATTTTAAATGGCTAAAATATATACTATGTTAAATTTATTATTCATTTATTCGATTATGGCTTACTTTATAATAATCAATGTAGATTTCTCTGTTACTGAGACTATGGTTGTCTCACCCCTTTCTTTTCAATATTTCTAGGTCCAAGCGAAGGAACCAGTGGAGGACGGGGAAAGGAGCAGAGTTAGGGGTTGTTTGTGAATTATAAAGAACTGCAACCCCTTTCTTTTGAGCGATCTATTATAATGTATTTAGGATTAGGGTGCTAGTAAGATATGATTATGTATATGTCTATGAGTATGTATGGATTGTATGGCTTGTGTATGAATTTTTATTTGCTTGTAAACTTATGGCTAGGAAACTTGGCTATAGTGTGTGGTTTTGATGGATTTATTTAGTAGACCAAGTTTTCACTACAAGCAAATATTTATTTTGCTATATATATGATTCCATAAACAAATGCAAAGTAGTTGCATTGCAAATGGTGTGCTATGGGCAAACATACACCTTGGATAGAAAGAGTGGGTGTGTGGGCCCCACAGAGATCTCTGAGCCAAGTGAAAATATTTAGCATGTGTATTCATATGTATATATGATATTTGAAATAGTTTTTGATCACTCTTGTGTGATTTGTGCATTTTGGAGGTTTAGGGTCCATTTTGGGAAATGGCACCCGGGTGGTCAAATTTTGGTATAAAAGGTTTTTCTATCATTTAAATGTTCTATCAAGTATTTTTAGTCCTATTTGATGTGTCAAAGTGTTCTCACAAGTTTGTGACCATTAGGATGAGATTTGGACAATTTTGAAAATAGTTTTTATTAAAAACCTACACTTTTGCATCTGGGTATCCAAATCTTAATCCGACCGTTGGATTTCTCTAAAATTTGGGTCACAAGTAAAACCTCTTATAATCTTCGTGTGGGCTTTAGAATCATGTCAATCGGATATCAGACAGAGAAACAACACACTCAGAATTTGATCCGGAGGAGTGTCATGATAGCAAAAGTGTTGTCATGATAGCAATAATTGATAATGTTGTAACATGTACGAAATTCAATCTGTTTGTTGAATATTTTCAAAATTTGATATGCTAATAGTACTATTTAAAAGAAACATGTGGGCTTTGGAATCACTCTGATTGGAGATCGGATGATGAAATAGTGAACCTCGAAAGTTAGTCCGAAGGTGCTGTCATGACAGCAAAAATAACTAATGTTTTAACTTGTCTAATTTTTAATCTGACGTTGGATCTTTTTAAAATTTGGTACACTTATAGTACCCTTTGAATGTGACGTGTGAGCCTTAAAATTACTTCGACCAGAGGTCGAATGACAGAACAGCACCTCCAAAAGTTGACCCAGGAGGGCTGTCATGACAGCAATTTTACTGTCATGACCGCATCTTTTTATTTCACTTTCATCTATCTTGCTTCCATGTGCTATAGGTAGAATCTATAATTTTTTTTTAAATGATTTATTTCTTAAGTTGGTTGGAGGATCAACCCCTTAACCACATTTAGTTTATTTGAATTATGTGATTTTTGGATAACACTCGAGGCAAGTGTTACACAGACTTTGTAAAAGATTCTAAAAACCTACGCCTCACACTAGTTACCGATGGAATGAATCCACATGGCATGTAAAGCAGTACCCATAGTATATAGCCAGTGATGTTAATCATTTACAATCTACCTCCATGACTATGCATGAAGCGCAACTATTTGATGATGTCCTTGTTAATATCTTGGCAAAAATAACTAGGAAATGATATAGACATATACTTGGCTCCTTTAATTGAAGATTTGAAGCTATTGTGGGGGACAGGGGTCGAAGTGTATGATGCGTACATGAAGGAAATATTTAATTTGTAAGCCATGTTGTTTGGCATAATTAATGACTTTCTAGCGTACAGTAATTTGTCTAGGTATAGTATCAAAGGAAACTTGAATGCCTTATTTGTGAAGATAGCACATAGTTGGTGAGATTAGAACATGGTATGAAAAATGTCTATATAGGACATTATAGATGGTTGCCTCAACAGCATTATTATCAAAGATTAAAAAAATCTTTTGATGGTAATCTAGAAAAAGGTGGGCCACCTCCATTTTTATCTGATGATTAGTTGTTTGAAAAGGGTAAGGATTTGGATATTGAATTTGGAAAACATTTTGCGATGCACATTAGCACAAGTGGGTAAAAGAAAATATCTATTTTTTTTATTTGTTGTTTTAGATAACCTTAAATGTGCAGCATTTTCTTGATATAATGCACATTGAAAAAAATGATTGTGAAAGTATTATTGGTACATTACTACAAATTCTAGGAAAGACCAAAGATGGCATAAAAGTAAGACTAGACATGGTTTCTATGGGTATAAGTAACTTGGCACCCGAGGAGAATGGAAGTTGTACGTTTCTTCATCTAGCAGCTCACACATTGTCTAAAAAAAGGTCATTATGTGAGTTCCTTGGTGCAATTAAAGTTCTAGAGGGTTACCCTTCTAATGTGAAGAATCTTGTGTCAATGAAAGACTTGAAGTTGAAAGGTTTAAAATCTCACGACTGTTATGTCTTGATGGAAAATTTTCTTCCAGTAGCCATACATTCTATTTTACCTAATAGGGTGCGTAATGCGATAATGAAACTGTGTTTATTTTTCAAGTCAATTTGTAGCAAAGTGATCAACCCTCACAAATTACCAAGGTTACAAGGTTGAATTATAAGAACATTATGTGAACTTGAAATGTATTTCCTACCTGCATTTTTTGACATAATGGTTTACCTTACTATTCAATTAGTTAAGGAGGTAGAAATGTGTGGCCCGGCTTATTTGAGATGGATATACCCGATTGAACGTAATATGAAAGTACTGAAAGGGTATGTGAAAAATTAAAGTAAACCTTGAAGGTTACATTGTTGAAAGGTACATTAGTGAAGAGGCTGATGAATTTTGTTAAGAGTATTTAAGAGATGGCAAAGATGTTGGGATCCCAGTAGATAGACATACAGGAAGAGAAGATGGGGAAGGAATGAAGGGAGTCAAATTAGTCACTATCTCATAAACATATTAGGAGCAAGCACACCTATATATGTTACATAACTTTAAAGATGTTGACGAGTATGCAAACAAGCACAAGTCCGACATTAGGAAGGACAATCCTGGAAGAACTGAAACTTGGTATGAGAAGGAACATAATAAGAACTTCACAAGTTGGTTAAAAAAGCATGTTTCTGACTAGTACAATTTCAATCATAATTCTATTTCTGAAACAGTAAAATGGTTGGCTAGAGGTCCAAACATACAAGTTGTCTCTTATAACAGCTATGTAATCAATGGATACACATTCTACATCAAAGAGCTAGATGATCGGAGCACAATGTAGAACAGTGGTGTAACTCTCATAGCTGAAGCGATGCATATTTTCAGTGTAAAAGACAAAAATCCTATGTATGCATTAATATCATATTTTGGAGTGATTGAGAACATATAGGAGTTAGACTATGTTAAGTTTAAAGCTCCAATCTTTAGTTGTAATTAGGTTGATTATAAAAGTGGCCTTTAAATTGATGCATCATCTGGGTTCATACAGGTAAATCTTATAAGGCATGAAAATAAGGATGAGCCTTTTATTTTGGCATTGCAAGCTAAACAAGTGTTCTATGTTCCTGATGCTGTATAACAAAATTGGTCTATTGTTTTATTGTTAAAAAAATAATTAGAGAGATGATTGATGTTGTTAAGGATGATCCTTTTGAGGGGACTCCGCTTGAAAGCAATCTTATCGAAGATGGTGCCAACTATATAAGACATGATCATAATAAAGGTATTTGGATCTCAAAAAGGGACAAAAAATGAAAGAGAAGATTATGAAATTAAATCAAGCTATCAAGGTAAAAAAAGTTCAAAAGAAGATAAGGAAAAGAAAAATATTAACCTAATCTTATGGTGATCAATTTTCTTAATTACTATTTGTGTTTTATTTGTGCCTTATGTATTTTAATTTACTTTTTTACTATTTGTGTTTTATTTGTGCTTTATGCATTTTAATTTTCTTAATTACTATTTCTGTTTTATCTTTTAACTATTTCATTACAAGTAAATGGCTCCCAAAATACCACCTAGGAGACTTGGTGACCCCACTCAGACCAATAACCTATTTGATAATCCTCCTAGTGCCACCAGTTCACCCCCTGACTCGCTGATTGACCCACTTCCTGACCTCCCGATGGGTAATCATCCCTCTACATCTACTAATTAGCCTATGGCTAAAAATGCTCAAGAAACTATGGCTGCATCAATTAGAAAAGGCTTGGTATTGATAGATGAGGTTAATCAAAGACGGTTGGCTGGACAGAAATATTCTCTTCAATGAAATTCGAAGGGTCAACTAATTAGGACCCACAAGCATAAGTTGTCTAGCTACATTGAGGCTATAACCAGAGGGCATTTAGGATTATCAATTAATAGTTGCATGATGTAATCAGCCTCCATGGATTTCATATGGGAACAAGTTGAGGTAATATATATGTATTTGTAATATTAATTGATCTATTATATTATCATGTTAATTTTCTAACTTATATCTTAAATTTGTTGATTAAGTAGTCGGCATTTAAGATTGATGCCAATCAAAGGCATTTTATCATGGAAGTAGCATATAAGGCACATCGTGCCTTTTGATATTTTGCAGGATCAAAATATATTACTCATGTCGGTGGCCGTATTAGTCCTACAGTCCCTGAGTTGATAAATCATTCTTGGTAAGGATTTATATGAATTGATCACTAAAATCATGGTAATTTTTATGTTTTTAGGAACTAAGCCAGAAGAATAAAGATTTAAGGGCAAAAAATCTTTTTGCCTTCTTAAAAGGGCACTTAAGGTATTCAAGGATCGAGCAACAAGTGGTATGTTTTGAATTTATTAATCGATATGCAATATGTGATGTCACTAATGTATTTTAATGCATAAATTGACAAAGAGGGCATACCAGATAGCTCTATATCTCGAGCCAGACTCTTTATATTAGGTCGGACTGATAAAGATGGCAACTATATGGGTGAACATGTTTAAGAACTTGCTGAATAAGTTGTAAGCATTTTCATTCTCAACTTTGAATAACATGATAATAATTACTATTTTAATAACTTATGTTTTCCAAATTATGATAAAGAGAGTATCATCTTAGAAGAAGTTTCTAAAGGCAAACTTCCCTAGGACAAAGATGTCTTTGAAAAGGCATTAGGGAATCGTGATCACCCGAGTCATGTTAGAGGTATTGGCATGGGGGTCTCAAGGAAACAAATAATGGAGGGAAAAAAGAGTCTAAAAGATGTACCTTCTTGAACTAAATTTAATGCTCTAAAACAACAAGTAGAAGTGCAACAAAAAATGATTGAGGCACTGCTGAGTACTAATGATTCTAGGAAGTCGCCCTTTGAGCACATAAGTCCCAGCAAGATAAATAGTTGCACTGTGGCCCAGCTATCTGGTCAAATTCTCAAGGTATATATTATTTTTATTCCTTAACTTTGGTTGACCATTATTTTATTAACTTATACTTATTTTTATTTAGGGCGAGCACGATTTCTTTTTTATGGCAAATAGCCCTAGTAGACATAAAGTGCCAAGAGGTTGTGTGTTTAACATCCCTGGGGAAAATACCATACACAATGTGCCGATGCTTGCAGATTATTTGCAAGGGTTGATTCTTAAACCCATTGATGCCAACTACCCATTACCCATTCTAATCTTAGATGCATTTACTGTTGGAAAAGCAAGTGGCAACTTTATTATATGGCTCAGGGTTTGCTTCTGTGTAGAAGATGAAGCACAAAATTGACAGGTATACTGGTTACCCTTTTATATATATGTCATATAATTGGTCTCTAACTATATAATCGGTGCGTAGTCTACGGCAAAGGGCATCACTATACAATTGGGCTAATTATTCAAGGTTGAGTTAGTCGTGCTAAACTAATTGCCAAAAACCTACAAGAGCGTACTTGAGGTATATGCAAAGTTATTTGCTAATTCTATAGTACTTATCAGCTTTGACCAGAGCATGTATGGCAGAGAACAACACGATTTGATTAAGGTTGACATGGTCAACGAAGTCCTCAAGCAAGTTTCGATTACCCAAAATGTGGTTCATTTTTATATGAGGTACATATTGTTTATATGACTTTTTATTATATTTTAAACTTAATATAATATAATAATTTGTTTATTTTTTCATTTAGGTACCTATATGAAAATTTTATCGTCCCTAGTGATCTTACATCAAAATTTGTCTTCGTCTATCCTCATGATGTCTCTGTTCATCACAACATCATTATCGAGGTACGGTATAGCCAAGCTCAAACATTAACAAAGTACTTTAAGGTAAAAAACCCTACTTCAGGGACGTTATTTCTAGTACCTTATGTACAAGGGTGAGTTCAGTGGTATCCTAATTTATTTAATTTATGTTGTCATTTTAAGTTTCATAACATATGTTTTAAAATTGTTTTAGGAGCCACTAGATGCTAATCAGCATTATACCGGCTGCTGTTAAAGTTGAAAGTTTTACTACTTGAATTCTGCTAGTGGACAACCAGATAATAGGCCAGATATGATGGAATTATTTAATTTGTAAGTTTATATTTTGATTAACATTTCTATATTTTTCATTTTAAATTTCTAGTTTTAACTTATTTTCTTTCTTATCAGGGTCATGGTGCTTTATCGAACTAAAAAGAACTTACCTGTTCCATTAAGGTACAAGTCATATGATCTAGCCTACCCTAATTGAAAGATAATAAAGGTACTTCTCACTACTAATTTTAACAATCAATTTTAGTTTTCTAATTAATTCAACAACATGTTTATTGATTTTTATATGCAGTGTCCATGACAAATAGCATATAACGAGGACTATGGATATTACATCATGAGATTTCTTAAAGACATCATCACTCATGGGATGACTCTAATCTCCCTTGTAGTATGTATGTTATTTACATTAAATTATATGTCATTATGAATTTTAATTTGTTGAAAAAATTAACATGGTTGTCATATTACATTATTGTAGTATTATCTTGATTCATATTATGAAGAATTCAAGGATCGTCACATCAATGAAGTTATTAAGGAATGGTGTGATTATATTTTTCAGCTGTGGGCCAGAAATAAGTAAATTGCACTTTTTCATTTTAGTTTTTATAATGTAGAATAATTTTAGTTTAGTCTAGCAAATAACTTTATTTTACTTAGTATTATGTTGAGCAATTGTATAGGTAACAATTTTTTTATTTTAATAAAATTATTAGTTTACTATAATTCAATTTAGTTTAGTATAATTATAGATTGAACTGAATTGGATTGGACTGGTCTGTATTTACATTATACTGTTATATGGGGGCTATAAAAAATGTAGCTAGCATATTAAAAAAATTGCAATACAATAACCGTCTAATATAACGAAAGTATTGGATGGTTATTTTATGAACTGTCTAATATATTGTTTCCCTATACACTCCATTCTGATACCATATTGGACAGATCTTTGAACCTTTCAATATTATATATTGGATGGTTTTAATAATCATTCAATATTTACTTTATCAATATATGACGGTCTCATATTAGATGGTTCATAACCGTCTAATATAGGCAAAAATAACTGTTCAATATTCCCTTTCCTGTAGTAATGAAGGAAGTGAAACTTCCTGATGGTATGGCCTCCAACATTTTAAGATGTGTGCAAGTCAATAAAGGAAAATTTTTTGGATACAAAAGTCATGATACTGCACTGCTTATTACAAGTATCAATACTAGGGATAACTCCTGAACAAGTTGCTATTCCACTCATTCAACTTGGTAGCTTCTTTCATTCTTTATGCCAAAAGGTTGTTGAGGAGAAAAGTTTAGACACATTGGAAATAGAGATTGCAAAAACACCTTGTCAATGGGAAAAAACATTTCCACCTAGTTTTTTTTGACATAATAGTTCACTTACCTATTCACCTAGCAAATGAAGTTAGACTAGGTGGACCTATTCAGTTTTAGTAGATGTATTACATGGAGAGATATTTAGGTAATTTGAAGTTATTTGTTCATAATAAAAGTCGACCAAAAGGCTCTATTGCTGAAGCATATTTGGCTAAAGAGTCATTGACATTTTATTCAAGATATTTGTCTAGTAATGTAGATGTAAAGATGAATAGGATGACTCGTAACAATGATGAGCATCCAAGCACAGGTTATCCTATTAGAAAAAAAAATATTTTTGCTTCAATAAAAGTTGTCCACCAAGCCTATGGGTATATTTTGTTCAACTATGATAAAGTACAAGACTATGTTAGGTGCTTTCATGCATTAACTCATTACCTAAGTCTTGTTAATATTTTATGTTTTATTGTTTTATTGACAAGCCTATTAACTCTTGTAGTGAGCATGAGGCTGAGGTTCACAATCATCATAAAAGAACCAAGTGGATGAAAGCCAAAACACAAGGGGAGGATTTCATTCAATGCTTGAAACACAAGCTACACATGATGACATACTAAAATTAGTTAAGCACTTAGCTAGAGGGCCAAATTGTGTTGCTAAGAGTTTTTTTAGGTATGTCATTAATGGTTGCAAATTTCATACCAAGTAGCATGATGTAAAGAGTAAAACTCCAAATAGTGGTGTTATATTGCAAGTAGAAACTTCAAACTTTAAAAGTGTTAAGGATGAAAACCCAAAAAAAAATGTCTTACCATCCTATGGGGAAATCACTAATATCATTAAGTTAGATTACTATGGCCACTTTAAGTATGTGTTGTGCTAGTGTGATTGGTTTGAGGATGGAAAAAATAAATATGAGATAACATTTGTCAAATTTAATAAAAGGTGTAACAAGAATGATCCTTTTATGCTAGCCTCTCAAGTGCAATAATGCTTTTATGTTCAAGAACCTTTTGATGAAGACAAGCATGATGTTATGAAGACACTTCCAAGAGATCTATTCAACATAGGAGATGGTACAAAATGGAAATGCCCAAGAATGTAATTTAAGTGAAACTTACAATGACTTCCCATTAAATATTCATGTGATAGAGGATAATGGTGAAGCTGACTTGGTTAGGCAAGATGTGCCAAAGGATATTATTGAAATGCCATTGTCTTTATTTTGTGTCCAAGAAGGTGAAGGTGAAAGTAAAGATGAAGATAAAAGTAAAGGTGAAATTGATAGTAATAATGAAAGTGAAGGTGAATTAACTTGTATTTAAAAATTTTTCACTCTTAGGTCTTTTTGATGACTAACTAACATTATATGTTTGATTAATCATGTCAAATTTTTATCTAGTTGGTTCATTTTTTGTGGAAATTGTTTGAAATTGGTTCTTTTATATGATCTTTTGATAATTGATATTTTTATTATGTTTTTTCAAGTGAGGTTTAAAAACCTAGATGGCTTTTTAATTTAACTTCATAAACAATTGGAAGCCACAGGTCTATTTCTCTTCTTCAATGTATTCTTTAGAACTTTACCTACACCAAGATAACTCTTCCTTAATAAAAAATATTTTCCTGGATCATTAGTAATTTTTAATGTTATGCACTATGTCTTGCTTTATAAGACCTTCCTTTATAGTTAACACCTCTTAATTAGACTGATTGCTTGCTCTATAGGGTGTCTAAATAAGGAAAAGACAATCATTTCGTCTTGTTAATTAGGCTAATATCATTTAGTCTTGCTCTATTTTGTTCTCATAAAAATCATCATGTTTTTTTTTTAAATTTATGCTTTTATGGAGAAGTGATCCTTGGTGAATAATGCAATTCATAAAAATTTTTCAAAACAAATAAATTTAATATATTTCATTGAGCACATATTAGTATCATAATTCCAAGACTCTAGATTCCTCAGTCATCTATTCCAGCTTTCTTCATTTTTTAAAAACTTTATCTGATTTGTTCTTTCTTGGCTCTGTACAATGCTACCTATATCATGTATCTTCCCATTTCCTTATTTCCTGATGAGTTTATTTTTACTCCAATCTTTAGTGCTACCTTATGCTTAATTCAATACAAAATTTTTAATGTTTTCTTTGCCTCGTATATAAACAAAAGTATAAATAAAAAGTGCCTGCTACCTTTAAATATGTACACTAGCTCATAAAAGTGACTGCCATGATCCTTTGTTTGATAAGCATAGATGTAATTTCTTTGCCTTTTGGATATTCTAGAATGATCATTTCAATTCAAATTTTTTTTCATGTTTTATTTTCATTTCATATAACCAAGAACCAAGACTACAAATAGAAGGGCTACGTCTATTTTTGTGAGCACATCAATTGTTTAAAGTGGTTGCTTGCTTCAAGATGGGAATGGAAATTTATAAATAGTTAGTTTAATTAATTACTTAAATTAATTCTCTTCAGGTTAATATAGTCAATTTTCTTAATCATTTGGAGAGTTCAATCTCACCGCTTCTCTTAATTTTTGTGTACTAGTGGATAGTCCTTTTACTATAGTTTTCTATCCTATTATTCTTATGTCTACCTAAACTTGTGGTTTATTTCCTGAAATGTCATGAATGACTTACAAAGGATCAAGACTATATTTGAATAATCTCAAATAAGATCTTTTGACATAAACTAAGAACCATTCTCAATTTAGACTTGCTATAATCAGCTTTAAAAATGAAAGAGAATTGCTTTCTCATTTGTTATGAGATATTTCAAGAAATAAAATCTCTATTTAATGTTAGTTTTTACTACTTTGCTTGTAAAAGCGTACAACTAATGCAAAATAGAGGATGAACTATTGATACAACTTTGCTTTTAGGTAAGAGATTTTGGTTTAGCAAAAACAAAGGCAGATATTAGTTATTGTTATACTAGTTATCTGGGTAAGGTTCCTTTTAGTCCTTTCATTTTGTTATTACAAGGACTTATAAACTAAAATACTTATCTCCCAAAATTTGTTTCTTTCACATTGTCAAAAAAATGAAGATGGGAGATAACATCAAACAAAAAGGTTCTATCACAATAACATCAAGACTAAATCAAAGTCCTCTTAAATGGAAAGGCCTAAATCTCTCTGTCATAGCAAGATCAAGCACAAAATTGCTGAGAAAGCTCAAAGAAATAAAATGTGAAAGGTTACAAGAGAATAAACAAAATGATTTGACATCAAATTGTAAAGAAATTCCTCTTAATAACAAATCAAATCAAATCATAGCTCTAAAGAGATCTTCATTGGAAAAGCAAAATGTGGAAAGGTCTTTAAGATCTATTTCTCAACCTCGAAGCTATAATGAAGTGCAGCAAGATCTTTCAAAATAGACAAAGAAGACTCCAATATGTCCAGCAATGTTAATTGATGAATTTGTTAAAACTCATGGTGAATCTCAAAGAGGGTACATACATTATCATCTCAAACCACTAGATAATACTCTTACCAATTGTCACCCTATCTCCAATTAAACTAATGATAAAGCAAAAAAATTTAAAACAGTAAAGAAATGAACTTGGTGAGGAAAATGATTTTGAAGAATTTCATGATCATATTAATGAAGAAGAGGAATCCAACAATGTTGTAAAAGGTAAGTGCTTTATAGCTTGTCTTTGTATTGAGTACTATGTATACATTAGTATGCCAATGACTATCACAAAAATAGGAACAACTAAAAAAAGAACCCGAGGGAAGACTATGTGCTCAAGTATTCATGCTAGAATCTTCAAAAAGCAAGTACAAATGTCATTAAATGATGATGATCAACATATTGGATCTACTAAGAAGATTGTCTCTAATTTGAGTTTCTTTTTGGGAACTTTGGCTAGAAACTCTACTCTTTGTCCTTTGATATATACTTCTTGGAAAGCCATGCCAGAAGAGAAGAAAGATTATTTATAGGGATATATTAATATACATATAAGATAATTTAAATTTCTTTATTTTTTTGTGATCTTTTTTAAATTTTCTAATCTTGAAACTTATATATTTTCCCTTGTGTTCTTGTAGAAAAAGTTTATTACTCCAAATAAAGGAAGAGCTTGGGTGGAGACTACTATTCGAGATGCTTGAAGGTGGTATAAGTGTGCAATTAAGAAAGAATATTTTCTAAAGTATGCAAACATGAATGAAAGATTGAAACATTGCCCTACAAATGTGCCAGAACCTCATTTCAAAATGCTTTGTCAATATTCGAATACAAAAAAGAAAAACATAAGACAACTAACTTTTCTCATTATAAATGTTAATGGATTAAATAACTAATTTGGTATAATTTCATTTTATTGAATGTGAAGTCAATTAGTGCTATAAACACTCAAAATAGAGCCAAGCAAAAGTAGAGGCACCATATGGGCCCAAAAACCTTCGCTACACTATGAGAAATAATAGTAATATTATTTGAAAAATGCCTATTATTGAATAATGCCTATTTTACTTGTTTTACAAAATTTTATTTGCTAAATTAGTTTAAATGAACTAATTAATATTACCATTTTATACAGAATGCAATGTGTGATAAAGATCCTAGTCAAGCATAAATGTTTATTAAAACCTGCCAAGGTTATAAGGGAAAGGAACTAGATTAAGAAACTGCAACCATAATTGTATGTCCAAAATACAACTATAATTTAATTTGCATATTATAATTATTTTCAAGAATTTTTTACATATGCAAGTGACTTTTTTATTTTTGTAAGTCACAACTTCAAGGTCTAATAGAAATAGCAATGGAAGTAGTTTAAATGCCTTTCAAGAGTTGTCTAGAAAGGAGAAATCAGGCATGGTGTATTGTTATAGGAGAAGTGTTACACCAACTGCTTTGAAACAAAAGGAATAGATCAATGCTATCAAGCATAAACATGATGAGGATGTTCATGAGCTTCTGTAAGATCAAGCTACCTTGAAAGGACAAATGCAAGCTGTGCAAGAACAGGTTCATGGGCTACAAGATGCTCTTAAGACCTAGATACAAAATAGAAATCCTAATGGGATCAATATGGAAGGATTATAAGCTCTTCCAAGATCCTCTATAAGTGATGCTCACAGTGTACAAAAGTTAGATAGGCAACCTTATCTACATTTCTCTATATCAGTGCATGTTCCACATTCTGAATAGGAATATATAAATCTGACTTGTTTGTTGTTTTTTTAGTTAGTTAAGACATATGATTGAACAAAGATATATATATATATATATATATAGATTCTACTTTTTGTTAGTTATGAAACTAATAAATGATTTCTTTTATGTCAGCTTTTTTCAAAATATAGATAGGTTGAAGATTATGCATGAAAAGATGATTGAAGTAAAACCATGATGTGTCCCTTTGAGTAGTGATTTTGGCTAGCAATGCACTTTAAGAATTTGATAGTGTTATATATGATGTCTTATTAATATATTTTTAGAGTTTGATCTTATATTTACACTTGAACAATTTGTTTAAGACCAATCAAAAGACATGACCTTATTGTATGTCAACCTTGATACTATATTTTTTTTGCCTGATCTATTTGACATGATGAAATTCTTTTTATTGTAACTTATAGTAATGATAATTATGTAATATTTTTATGTCGTATTGTTTTTATTGAAGATATTAATTAGCATGTAAAAATAATATAGTCAACAAGTAGAAGTTCTAAGGAAAAAAAATGTTTCTTATGATACATTAGGCAACAAGTGGAATTTGTAACAATAGAGCTTATAAGCAACAGTTAAAACTTATAACAAACCAAGAAAAACAAAAAAAAACTATTGCCTTAAAACATTTTATTGTGTCAAAAAATATGGCCATTGATGTTATAAGCAACATAAGAAAATTGTTGCAATAGAATAGTAACAGGTAATAACTGTTGCATATGTTCATACCTCAAAACCATTGCCTATATGCTAATAATAGGCAACAGTTTTTCAATTCATTGTCGAAAGTTGTAAAAAAATGTTGCCTTATACTTTAAGTAACAATCACTTAGAGTACAGTTGAAAAACATTACCTATACATATAGGCAACAATTTTCCCCCTTATGGAAACATTTTTTGCTTGTTGCCATAGGCCTAAAATATTATAGTGAGAACTAGGAATATAAAGTATGTCAAATAGATGAAGTGACTAATGAGGGGTAGCATAAGCTAATGATGCAGTTCCAAAACATAGAATAAGAAGCTGAGAGCTATTATAACTAGTTAAAAATGCTTACTATCCAATACAACTTGATCCTGCATCAAACGAGGATCATGGACAATATAATGTGTGGCTCTAGTATTCATGAGCCAAGCAGGATCCTCAACAATTTGAGTTGTAGCAGTATATATAGCAGGTTGTGAAAGAGAAATAAAATGTTGTAAGCCTTGACAAATTTAATCATGGTTGTTATTGTGGAGACAAAATTGGAATCAAATTTAAAGTAGCCATTAGTAGCAATATAACTAGTTTTTCCACATACTTGACATACCAATCATTTACTTTGACCATAGTACTCTCAGCTATGATTAGATCTGTCTTCACCTCCTCAAATGTTCAAGTTACCATGATCGTGATTATCAAAACTATCTAACTTGGTGACACTAGCAAAGGGATTAGAAATAGAAAGAGATGACATAGTTTTATACATCTTAAGATGACATTCAAAGGTTACAACTCTTGTTGAAGAGAAATCCATGTGAGATCATGTCTAACCATCAATATACATATAATGGAGTTATATTCCATGTCAAGACCATACAGATTAACTCCTCATCAAGAACAAGATTGCCAGCAAGGCTTAATTGATCTATAAGATTCATGACTTATGCAAGATACTTAATCATTCTGAGAGTATTCTTCTAATGCATTGAAGCTTTTCTTTATGCATCAAAACTTTAGATCTATTGTATATACTGATCAAATCCCTAGTGGCTATCTAGAGATCATGTGAAGTGCGATAATGAACTAATTAATTATCACCTTTTGACATCATGCAAGAGAGAAGCAAACCAAAAACTATTTGATATGTGGCGATCCACTCTTTATATTATAGATTAATCATTGATTCATCATCAACTAACTACTCTATAAGGAAAGTCTTGAGACCTATCATGTAATCATCAAAGTGTTAGCCTCAAAGAGGATAAAAACTCATTAAACTCTAGTACATGTAGTTGTTGAAGCTTAAGAAAGGATAAGGTAAAGGGAGAAGAGTTGGTAGTCAATCAAATAGGTAGCCATTGGAAAAAAATTGAGGCTCATGATACCAAGTAAAGAATTTAAAACAATAAAGAAAGGCTTAACTAAATAGATACTGATAGGCCTGATGTCTTGTATTTATAATAAAATAAGATACAATAAATTAGCTGTCAAGTAATTACAACAATATAACTGAACACATGTTACTATGAAACACAACAGATACAAATAATTATCTAATGACACGTGTACTATCTCACAAATATGGGTTCTATATGTTTAGCAAAGGTCATGTTTGAGAAATACCTTCAGCTTTCTAGGGTTATTCTCTTACTATTGATATATCTGTCCTCACCATTGTAGATTTTGATATGGTGTTGGGTGCAGAGTCGCTAGCCACTTTAGGAGACCATCTTGTCAATTACCATACTATGACCCTTAAGTTCTTGGTCAATGGTACTTATGTGATCTTATAAGGGTATCACCTTACTTTACCTCAACAGATGCAACTCAATCAGTTTCATCATCTCACAACAACTAAGGCTATTGTAGATTTCTTCCTCCTCAATTATAAATCCTTAACACCCACTCCTATGACTCTAAGGGAGGATACTTTACTAGATTAGCTGCTTTATTATAACACTATGATTCCATTTTCTAGTATCTAACAAGTTTACCACCTCATTAGTCCCATGACCGCATGATTCTACTTAAGGATGGTACTTAACTTATTAAGGTTCATCCCTATTGCTATCTGGTAGTTTAAAAATCAAAAATTGAATGATAAGTTGCTACTATATTGGTCAATAAGTTGATTCAAGCAAGTCAAAGCCTGTTTTTTAGCCTAATTATACTAGTGAGAAAGAAGAATGGTACATGGCATCTTATACTGATTATCGAGCTCTTAACGTTATTACCATTAAGTATGTTTATCTTATACCAATAGTCAATAAGTTGCTTGATAAATTGCATGGCTCCCAATTCTACTTGAAGATTAATCTTCATTTTATTTTTCATTAGATTATTGTTCATTCAAAATATCATTTCAAGACAGCTTTTTGCACCCATCATAGTCATTATGAATGGGTGGTGATGCCTTTTGGCCTCACAAATGCTTCGATACATTTTAGTCCTTAATGAATGGCATTTTTTACCATTCTTGCAAAAATTCATTTTAGTTTTCTTTAATGATATCCTTATATATAGTAACTCATGGTCTCATCATTTAGAGCATCTGATACTTACTTTTGATCTACTAGCACAACATCATTTATTTGTTAAGTTTTTTATGTATTTAAGCAGACAAGAGTTGTATATTTAAGTCATTATGTATCTACCTAAGGGGAGAAATGGACTCATGCAAGGTTGCAGCTCGAAATGCACTAATTGCGTATGCACCAAATTAAACTCAGTAGACACCCTAATATGTATAGAGAGTAACTTAGGTCAAACCCTTAGCAATTTGGATTTTCTTTTTTGGTGAATGAAGAAATCCCATTTTGGGTAGTTAGTGTGATAGGAGACACGGAAACAAAATCGTGCTAGTTTAGAGATAAAACCTTAAGTCATAACAAAAACTCAAGAACAAAAAAGAAAGAAATAAACAACAGGATAATGATCAAGGATAAGATCCTCTAGAGTACCTGCCTCTATGAACCTTAACATTTGAAGACATTACAAGAATTGATCATGCTCTTGATCACGTCTGTTTCTCACACGAGATGTCACCATAAAGCACTAAGGCTCACAAGAGTTATAAACTCTATAATGAATAATTTCATTCAACTTTTGTTCTATTTACAAGAGGAAGCATGCCTATTACTAAAAGGAAAAATAATAAAAAATAATAAAAAAATATTCAGTCACATAATTTAGGAGATGTGATCCTAAAATTATGAGATTACAAAATTTAAAAATTAATAATATAATTAATTCTAATCTTTGACTAGACTCAAAATAGGAAATCAAATCAAAGGACCAATAAAATAATTTAAAAGATAATCAAGGGATCATAAAGGATTTAAAATCATACCACCCTTGACTTTTTCACTAAGGCTTCATGCCTTCTTGCTTATAAGAGGTTCAACTTATAGTCTTCCTTGCATTGGACTAAGGTTTGCATCTCTTAGGCTTAGCTCTTTATGGATTTTAATCTTAAGCACATTATACACATATAGATGCTCTCCTTTAGGCTTGAAAGGAGTGCCCCAATACTCTCCAAGCTCTTGGACTTCTTGCACAAGACTAAACAAGGCTTGCAGTTCGAGCTCTTGTCATTGGACCTCCAATATGTTGTAATGAGTCTTTAGGAACGTTGGATTGGAAGTATTGGGCTCATAATTACATTCTCATGGCTCCTTCCATGTCACATGCTCATAATTACATTCTCAAGCTACATTACCATTAACGCCATGTCATCCGTGCCATAGGGTCCATCATTCCCTCCCAGTTAGAAAGGATTCATCCTCGAATCTACAGAATCATATAAAGATAGATCAGAAATATTAAATGTGACACTAACATTGCCATAAGAGCTAGGAAAATCAATCTTGTAAGCATTATCATTAATTTTTCCAAAACTTAAAAAGGTTCATATTCTCGAGCTTAAAATTTGGACTTCCTTTAATTAGAAAATCTCTCTTTCCTTAAATGTAACTAAATCCAATCTCCAGGCTCAAAGATCACACATCTCCTGCCTTTATTAGCTTGCTTGGCATATTACTCATTCTTTCGCTCTATGTTTGCTTTAACCTTATTATGTAAGTCCTACATAAACTTAGCTTTTTTTCTTGCTATCAATATTAGTATGCTCAGAAAAAGACAAAGGTAAAATATTAACAGGAGATAATGGATTGAAACCATAAAAAATTTCAAATTGAGAATAAGAAGTAGAAGAATGAACAGCCTTATTGTAAGAAAATTCAATATGAGGTAAACAATTCACCCAATTCTTTCAATTCTTTTGAATTATTACTCTTAACAGTGTAGTCATAGTTTTATTAACTACCTTAATTTGACCATCAGTTTGTGGATGGACAGTAGTGAAAAAAAGTAACTTAGTCCCTAATTTATGCCATAAGGTATGCCAAAAGTGACTAAGAAACTTCACATTCTGTCACTCACAATAATCTTAGGTAAACCATGCAAACGAACAATCTTTTTAAAGAATAAGTCAGCAACGTTAACAGCATCATTAGTCTTAGCACAAGTAATAAAGTATGCTATCTTAGAGAATCTGTCAACAACAACAAATATGGAATCTTTGCCTGTAGAAGATTTAGGCAATCCAATTACAAAATCTATAGAGATATGTTCCCAAAGGTAAGAGGGGATGGGTAAAGTAGAGTAAAGTCCATAAGGTTGGACCTTAGATTTTGCCTATTTGCATTTAATGCATTTATCACAAATAGATATGACATCCTTCCGCATATGAGGCTAAAAGAAATGATTAGATAAAATAGCCAAAGTTTTCTCTATACCAAAGTGTCCCATCAAACTACCACTATATGCTTCCTTAGTAAGCAACTCACACATAGAATAAATAGAAATGCATAATTTATTTTTCTTAAAAAGAAATCCAACAAATATAAAGAAATCACCAGATTCATGATTTTCACAAGATTTATAAATATTTTTAAAATTAAATTAGTTTTTTAAAGATCTTTTAGAATCTCAAAGCCAAATAATTGAGCATGCAATAGGAAAGTAATGTATACTTTTAAGATAAAGCATCAAAAACTATATTTTCTTTACCTTTCTTATGCATAATCACATAAGGAAAGGTGTCAATAAATTCCATCCAGCGAGCATGTCTTTTGTTCAACTTACCTTGAGACTTGAGAAACTTTAAACTTTCATTATTAGAATGAATGCTAAATTTCTTGGGCCATAAATAATGTTTTCGCATTTCTAAGGCCCTCTTTAGGGCATAGAGCTTTTTGTCATAGGTGAAATAATTTAAAGTTTCACCATGAAGCTTTTCACTGAAGTAAGCTATAGGCTTAGAATCCTGCATCAAAACAGCACCTATACCAATACCAGAAGCATCACATTGAATTTCAAATGCTTTAGAGAAATTAGGTAAAACAAGTAAAGGGGCATTAGTCAATTTATCCTTTAGGGTTTGAAAAGCCCTTTCTTGTGTCTCACCCCATTTAAAGGTCACATTCTTCTTAACAAGTTCATTAAGAGGAGCAGCAATGCTAGAGAAATCCCTAACAAATCTCTGATTGAAGCTTACTAAGCCATGGAAGCTTCTCACTTCACTTGCATTCTTAGGGGTTGGCCATTCACAAATAGCCTTAACTTTCTCCTCATCCACACAAATTCCCTATGATTTAACAATAAATTCTAAAAAGATAATAGACTCCATGCAAAAGAAATACTTTTGAAATTAGCATATAGCTTATATTCCCTCAAGGTGTCAAATATAGTTTTAAGATGATTCATATGATCAGTCAAAGATTTACTATAAATCAGAATATCATCAAAGTAAACCACGACAAACTTTCCTATAAACTTTCTAAAAACATGATTCATTAATGCCATAAAAGTACTAGGAGCATTAGTCAAACTAAAAGGCATAACTAACCATTCATATAATCCAAATTTAGTTTTAAAGGTAGTTTTCCATTCATCACCTTCTTTTACACAAATTTGATGATAACCACTTCTAAGATCAATTTTAGAAAAGATAGAATCACCATGCAACTCATCAAGCATATCATCAAGTCTAGGGATAGGGTAATGATATTTTACAGTGATTTTGTTAATTACTCTACAATCAGTACACATCCTCCAAGATCCATCTTTTTTTAGAACCAAGATAAAAGGGATAACACAAGGGCTAAGGCTCTTGCGCATAAAGCCTTTCATCATCAATTCCTCTACTTGGCACTGAATCTCCTTAGTCTCTTTAGGGTTAGCCCTATAAGCAGGCTTGTTTGGAATAGTAGCTCCGGATAAGAAATCTATCCTATGCTCAATTCCTCTTAAGGGAGGAAGTCCATCAGGAATCTCATTAGGGAATAAATCTTCATAATCCTGTAATAAAGAGACAACACTAGAAGGCAAAGTAGGGTCAAGAGTGTCGGTAGAAAATAAACATTCTTGAGAATTACAATAAGAGCTTGCTCACTCATCAAAACCTCTTAAATCTCACTTTTCCAATACAATAATATTTTCTTTTTACTATTTTCCTTCACTCCATTCTACTCCTTTTCTCTTTTCTTTGATCAATTTTCAAGTAAAGTAATTCTCTTTCTTTTCTTCTCTCTCACTCATGCCACAATCAAGGAGATCTCTCCTTTTCTTGTAATCTTGAGCAATCTTCAGTTGATCTTTATAGGCTTAGATGGCCCAAGAGGATTTAATACAATAGTCTTGCCTTTAAAAGGCACCTTGTAATAATTTTTAAAACCATCATGTGTAGCCTTACTATCAAACTGTCAAGGTCTACCTAATAACAAGTGTCCAGCAAGCATAGGGCTATATCACATAATACACATCATAACTATAAACCTTAACAGAAAAAGTAATCAACACTCACTTAGAAACCCTAATTTGGTACAATCATTCAACTATTACAATTTGTAGGGCTTAGGTGTGGAATTAAAGGAGAGATAATTTATCTACAAGTAAAGTACTAGCTTCGTTAGTGCAACTACCATCATCAATTACCATGCTACACACTTTCTCTTTAATGAAGCATATAGTGTGAAAAATATGCTCACGTTGCTCATGTTCATCATCCTCCTTTGTTTGAATATTGAAAGCTTTTCTTGCCACCAAGATAGAGTTAACTACACCATTGTATTCAAGCTCATCATTTGATTCGTGGGAGGTAGAATCATCATCAATATTATCAACATCACTTTCATACACACTATCATAGCCACCATCATCTCTCAAGATCATAGTGCTTTTATTGTTACAATCTCTCGCCATGTGGCCCACCCATGGCATTTGAAAACACTTAATAGGAAAAATGTTAGATGAATAAGAAGAGGGTTTAAGGTTAGAAGTTTTACCCTCATACTTGGTCTTTATTTCTTCTTGGCCTTGGATGTATCTTTAGCTTTGGAATCTTTCCATTTGGAAGTTGCCTTGTAGTCTTTCCAAGAGGACTTGGAATGTTTGTTCTTATTTCTCTGCTCTAACTTTATAGCTTTGTGTATGAGCTCTTCCTTGTCCATAAAAGTGTACAAGTCAAGCTTATCTCTCAACTCTAGCCTCAAGCCATCCATAATGCTTGACATTACTTCACGTTCATTTTCTTGAATGTTTGCACGAAACATTAAGATATTCAACTCGTGCACATACTCCTCCACTATCATAGATCCTTGAGAAAACATTCTCAATTTTCTATTCAGCTCTGTATAGTAGTAGCTAGGGACATAAACCTTTCTCAAGTATTTTTTAAGCTTCTCCTACGTTTTAATGGGCTTTTTCCCAAATTGGTTTCTTTTGTACTATAAATCTTACCACTTATAAACAGCATAGTCAATGAAATTCAAAGAAGCAATTTTACCTTCCTTGACTCAGACAAATCAAGAGTCATGAAGATTTGGTCCATCTTTATTTCCCAATGAAGGTATTTTTTTTAGATTGTTGCTACCCTAAAAGGAAGGATACTTTACTTTCTACTTCAATAAGTCAACATCACACCTTAAGGATTTCTTTCCCTTAGGAGAAGGGGGCTTTTCATACTTCTCATCATCACTGGGGGTCTCACGCTTCTTCCTTTAGAAGAGGAAGTCTCCTGCTCATTTTTATCTCCTTATGGAACCTATGATCAAGTTCCAAGTGAAACTGATGCAATTGTATTTAATAAGTTCTAAGACAGAGTTCATATCAATACTAGGGGATTAATCCTTATTACTCATATTCACAGAAGCACTAGAACCATATAAAATAAAAATGGATCCTCACACACACTCACGTGTTTACTCTCAAGAGAAATAAAGTCACTTGTATTTCACAAAAAAAAAATTAATGGCCTTTTTTTTTTAATGATGAAAAACACACTTGCCTTTTATCACTCACTAAGCTTGTGGATAGAATTCCATGGTGAAACCAAACACAAATCAAGAAACTAAGAAACAACCAAGTAAATATCTTTTAAATTAAGGAAACTAGAAAACAAGCACAAGATGAAAAGATGAATTTTTTTTTTTTTGCAATTTTGAAACAAATAGGAAAGCAAAATTTTCAAATAAAATTAAGCTTGCCAAAGGAAAATTTAAAACCCTAATTTCCTAATACTAAAAGGAGAAATAATATAGAATAATGAGAAAATATTTAGCCACATAATTTAAGAGATGTGATCCTAAAATTTATGGGATTACAAAATTTAGAAATTAATAATATAATTAATTCTAATCTTTGACTAGACTCAAAATAGGAAATCAAATCAATAGACCAAGAAAATAATTTAGGAAACAATCAAGGATCATAAAGGATTTAAAATCATGCCACCCTTGACTTCTTCATTAGGGTTTCATGCCTCCTTGCTTGTAAGAGGCTCAACATATAGTCTTCCTTACATTGGGCTAAGGTTTGCATCTCTTGAGCTTGGCTCTTCATGGATTTAGATCTTAAGTACATTATACACGTATAGATGATCTCTTTTGGGCTTGAAAGAAATGCCCTAATGTTCTCCAAGCTCTTGGACTTCCTACAGAAGACTAAACAAGGCTTGCTTCATAACTTTAGTTTAGGCTCTTGTCATTGAAACTCTAATATGTTGTAATAGGTCTTTAGGTATGTTGGATTTGAAGTATTGGGCTCCTTGCTCCTTACCTTAGGCTCCTTCTATGTCACCATACTCATGATTACTACTCTCAAGCTTCATTGCCATTAATGCCATGTCATCCATGCTATAGGGTCCATCACAGTGGATTCAAACCTTAAACTTGATTTTAAATTGACTAAGAATGACTATTAAATTGTTTATAAATAACAAGAGAAATTGGTTTGATTAATTGTCTAGAAATGCAATTAAAACTCTACGTAATATTTATAAAATTTTGATTTTTAGAGAAAATGAGTTAACAAATGAAAAATTATTTACAATAATGGATGGAAGTGATCCTTAGGAGTGTGGTGATGAAGAAATCCTCATTCATTCAATTTAAATTGCTAAGAAAATGCTCTCATCGGCCAAATGTAGTTCAAGACTATCCCAAATATAGCTAACAAAGCCACACACAAGCCTAACATTAGTACTCATGTAGTAAATTAAATTAGCATCATTAAGCTCCCAATGTATTATTAGTTTGATTAATGGGCTTAGAACAGTACCTAAAACAATGCTAACCAAGAATTAATTCCAAATTAACCTCAATTAGAACTTGTCAAGGCCTCACAATGTAACTATATAATTGCTAATGCTAAGGACACTTAATAACAAGTATCCTCAATCAAAATGAACAAAGGCATTTAATCAAACATCCTAAGTGAAATATTACAACTTCACTAATTCAATGATGAAAAGAGAAATTGCAAGTAAAAAAAAATCAAGAGGAACTAGAGTCTAGAAATACTTAACCATAAAGTCCATGAATTCAATCTTCAAGCCATCAATCCCTTAGGAATCAAGAAGCTTCTAGCCATGCATCTTCAATCCCAAAATAGCTCCAAGCATTGCTAAACAATTGTTTATGGTGAGAGAAATTGATAACGTGCGATCTTGAAGAGATGAAAGAGATTAACCAAATTGTTTATGAGATTTTGAATTGGAATAGTAAGGGTTGAATTTGCACAAATTAGAATCTAGAGAATTGAAGAGAAGACAGAAGAGCCAAAAAGGAATGGCAAACGAGAAAGAAAGAAATGATGAAATGAGCTAGGCAAAGAGTATGATCTGAGTAATTAAGACTATGAAGTCAAGATTTAAGGGTAATCACATATGGCTTTTTTATCTAAGAGGAATATGGCATCTGCTCAATTAAAATTGGAATGCTCAATGAAGAATGCAATTAGAGTGGAGAGCATGTGATTCTTAAATTCAAAAAAGAGAGAAGAAGCAATCACATGAATTGGATGATTTGTAATCTTTTTTTTCTCATTGGAAATTAATTCCAAATCTGGAAATTTAGTTAAAGGGTGATAATTCTAAAAATTTTTTGGAATGAAAAATAAATTGCCATGTGAAAAATTAAGAGAGTGGAAAGTGTAGGAAGTGGAATTAGGTAAAAAATTAGCTAGCAATTATGAGAGGATAGAATGAGAGATTAACAGAATAAAGAATGGCTTAGGAAAAATATTAAAAAAAGAGACGAAAATAAAAAAAGATAAGGAAAATTTCCCAATTTATCCTCTTCTTCTCTTTTCAATATAGCCACCTACATATAAAATAATAAATCAATGGAAATGACTTTAGAAAAGAAAAAACAATATTCAATAAAATCTAGAAAAATATGCAATGAATAAAAAAATTTCCTAAAAATCCTTTTTTTTTGCCTTTTATTTAACTAACTAGAAATTTACCTATTTATTTTAAATTATATCAAAACAAGTCTAAAAACCTAAGATAAGAGAGATAAAAGTGTGTAAAATATGCGAATTATCACCGCTGTTATCCAATGGCCCATACTAAATAACATTACTGAACTTAGGGGTTTTTTTAGGTCTTATAGGTTATTACTATCGGTTTATTTATGGTTATGCTCAACTGGCTTATCCACTTACTCAACTTCTCTAATGAATGGGTTTCAATGGTTACTTGAGGCTCAATATGCTTTTAAAGGTCTCAAGCAAGTTTTATCATCAACTCTACTCTTGGAACTACTTGATTTTTCTCATCTATTTGTCTTGGAGATAGATATGTCTGGCGTAGGTGTTGGCACAGTACTCAATTAGGGTGGTTTCTTTTCCTAAAATCATCACCACAGATGCAAGCTAAGCCTACCTATGCCCACAAACTCTATGCCATTATAGAAGCTAAAATGGAATAACAGTAATCAAGAAATGGAAGAAACGTGTGGAAAGCAGAAACCTTCATCCGTTGGGTCACCACCATTACACAAACAATAAAGCTTTTGTAACTTTCCATTTATTTCCTTTGCTCTATTTCAAACTTAGAATAGTATAAATAGCATAGTGTTGTTCCGTGTACTAGCATCTCATATTGAAAGCAATACATAAGAGTTTTTTTTCCCATTCAGTTTTTAAGCCATTTTAGTATCAGAGCTAGTTTAGAGAGCGAGAGAGTAAGGAACAGTGAGGGATTACATTAGAGAAGAGAGATATTCAAAGGAGGAGTCCCTAATGTCTTTATGCTTTGCAATCCAGGCATTTTTTCAAGAAATTGACATCACTATAATTAAAGTTCCCCGTCGCGTACGACGTCGCACGCGCCCTCAAGTACCACCTGTTAGAGTTCTACGGGCCTTATCATCGATATACACGCCATCTGCAGGTTGAAGATGATGACATCATCTAATATGTTATCTGCCACGTCAGCATTCTAACTAATCAACAATATGTTAGCCCGATCATTATCTACCACGTGTCATAAAGCCACTCATCTTTACCCAGTCAGCCATATTTTTCAAATTCATAGTTTAACCCTAAACCTTTCTAATTTCCATATTAACCCTTAAACTTTCTGATTCTATTTTAAAACCTATAATTTTTCAAAATTACACTTTAACCCTTATAATTTCTAAAATTTCTATTTTTACCCCTATATTTTTTAAAAATCCCTACTTTGCCCTTATACTTCCAAAATCCTTATTTTGACCCGATATCCTTTCAACATTTTCATTTACTCTTATATCTTTCCAACATTTCTTATTCGTCCTCAAATTCACTAAAATTTTTACTTACCCTAATTTTTTTCCTAAAAATTCCTTATCTTAGCCTTGACACCTATCAAGATGCCTCCAAGGCACATGAATGTGCGCAGGTTAAGATAGAAGAGATGAGACCGCTGCCATCCATAACAACAACAATTCCTTTCTAATGACATCAAGGTAAACACTCCTGAATTCAAGGGAAGACTCAAACCAAACAAGTTCATAAACTAGCTTTAACTTGTTGAACGAGTATTTGAATATAAGGAGATTCTAGATGCACAACAAGTAAAGATTGTCACCCTCAAACTTAAGAAACATTCTTCCATTTGGTGGGAAAGCCTCAGATAGAAGCAAGGATGTAAGAGAAAGTGCATGATTAAGACCTAGGAGAAAATGAGATGCCAACTCACCAGGAAATTTCTACCAGATCATTATCACCAGGATAACTTTTCTCAACTACAAAATCTTTGACAGAGGTCTTTATCTGTAGAAGAATATACAAGAGAATTGAACAACTCATAATGAAGTGTGACATTTAGGAGAAGGAGGAGCAAACAATATCCCATTATCTTACAAGCTTAAACACAGATATCAGTCATCCAGTCTAGCTTCAGCAGTATTAGACCTTGGATGACATAATCCTCTAGCCATGCTGTGTTGAGAAGTAGACACCTAAGAGTCCTCCTTCCTAACCTTCTCCCTTTAAGGGTTATCCAAAAGCCTGTAAGGTAGAATTTCAATAGACTAACTCCCTAAGCAAGCTATAATCTAGCTTTATGCGCAAATTGTAACATTCTAAAAATTTTAAGACTCAATTTTATTTTTTAAAAAATAAAATATCTATAATTAAATTAAAAATTTAGAATAATTTGATAGAGATCCAGAATTTGAATTTTACTTAGAAAAATTTTAGTTTTATTTTATTTTTAACTATGAAAAAATTACCAAAGTTGACCCGAGCTTTGTGTTATAATAAGAAATGTTGGGCCTTTCCTTATAATTTTTCCCAAAGCATTTGGTATCAATCTTAGGTTTGTGATTCCTCTTTCTTAGTTGGCACCTTAAATACATTACTCTTATGCTCTTTCCCTTTGCTACTAACCTGAACTAATATTGTTTTTTTTCTCTGGCTTATTCCTTTAGGAGGGAAGAAAGGTCTATATGTGTGTGGCTGTACATCTTTCAGTTGTAATATGGCTCAAAAGGGAAGAGGTAGATTGAAGAATAGGAATGACCACCACCTCTACTACCTCTGCCTCCACCTTCGCCTCTACCACCACCACCACCACCACCACCACCGTAGGGGATGAATACAATCATAGCTAGGCTACTTGAAATGATGGTAGATATACAGTAAAATCTTAGAGGTCATATTGTTCCAAGTTAGCATGTTTGACCTGGGTACTGGGAAGGGAGCTTCTAATGCTGCAAAGCTCATAGATTGGTTGCTGACAACCGAGAGGATGACATATTCAGACCTTAGAATTCTCTTGCTCTAATCTGACCACATATAATAGTAGTAACTTGATGGGAAAGTTGAGTAGTAGTTAGATCAATGGAGCATTTATTTATTTTAGTAAGGTTTACATCTAAGTAAAGGGTTATCTTAGCCACGATGCAGCTTATAGTGAATTAAAGCATTGGTGGGATTTTGTTAAGCCATGAATGGAAGATTTATGGCTTGGGCTAAATTTAGAAAATATTTTATGATTTCACTTTTCACCAACTTTCAAAGACGAGAAAGAGGTAAGTTTCAAGTGTTTTCAATAGGGGGATGATAGGAAATTAGTCGCTTATCCTCAAAATTACACTAAAGCTAACCCTAATGCAATATAGGGCCAACCCTAGGTCATCTCCCAAGGAATGGTTTTAAGTCTAATTGAAAGTTATCTAGTAAAATAAATCAACCAAAGTTTGTAGGAATTTAGTTACCTAGCTAATTATCTAAACTAATTACCTAATGTGCAAGTAATTAAAATGCTAGTGAAAGTGAGTGAAATGAACTTTCCTTTTCACAATAATGGAACCCTAGAGATTAGTTGATTTTGGATTCATTATCTTCTCATGATTAGGCTAAGTTTAGCTTCCCTTTCCTCTTGACTAAAGCTGTCATGACTTAAGAAAATTATCTAAAGCCAATTAACCTAATTAGCTAACCTCCCTAGGTCTTAGATTAAAATCCCTAGTTCAATTAACCAATTGGTGAAGACATTAGCCAAGTGATTCACTCAAAATCCTCTCTCAACAGCCATGGTCAAACACATAAATTGAGCAACCACAAGATTATGTCAAGCTACTCAACAACACAAGCATTAACACCACAAGATTATGCAATATTAACACAAGAAATTCACTAATTGAAAAACAAAGATTAAATTTATAAGCTAAGATGATTAACCCTAGATTAAGGAATCTAACCATCTAGTAAAAAGAGAAGAGGATAGGAAACAAAAGAACTTAGCCAATTTGAAGCTCAAGACTCATCCTCCATCTTCATCTCTCTAGGATTCTACAAAGAAACTTAGCCAATCTTCATCTTCAAGAAACCTAGTGATTGCTTGTGAAGGCCAAACTCCATAGCTCTTGAATGATGGAAATGAGCTTCAATCCTTGTGAAAATGGAAGGGATGGAACAAAAATGAAGAGAGAAGAATGGTATGAGTTTTGTGGAGGTTTGGTGGCTGAAAATGGAGGTTAGGGTGCTAGAAAATGAAGAACAAAAGAGAGAAAATGAAGAACACTATGAACAAGAGAGAGAGAATGTGGAAGATGAATGAGAGATGTTGGATCCCATTTGGGGTTAAAATGGCATGCTCCTTGGTGTTTCCCATCAGCTGAAGCTTAATTAAAAAGAAATTTAAAATATAAATGGGAGCCTTGTCACACTTGCAAGGTGGCAACTTCCTATTGGTTTGTATGATTCCAATGTGTGCCTAATTTTCTCATGTGTCATCTACATCATTTCAGCTGATTTAATCCCTCAAATAATCATAATTCACGTGCAAACCATCAGCCATTGACCTCAAGGAGTGTTGACCTCAATTGCCCAATTGATGCACAAGTCACATGCCACCTATGTCACATAAATCACATAATTCAATTAAATAGCATATGATATAATAAAATCTAATTCATGTCCAGAATTAAAATTCATAATTAGAAGGGAGAATTTATTCAAATTAACAAGTTTCAGCTGCACAAAATTATATAAAAAATTTCCACATAAAGGCAAACAAAAAACTAGGACAAACTAAGACACTTAAGAAAGTGTTAACTTTTTTATTTAATTACTCCCAAACTAAAATGAATTTTAAAAATATAATTTCACCATTCATCAACTGGACATAAAATGCACTTTGTCAATTTTTCTTGTACATTTTCTCAAAAGTTTATTTTTTGGACCAAAATGCCCCTAGTGCACTGAACCTAGAAACTTAGGCAAAATTACAAATCTAATGCAATGTGTGCACTTGAAGGTGATAAATCATTATAAAAGGGTCCTAATTGACAAATAAAAGTGGGTACAAATGTGTTTTATCAATTCCCCACACTTAGCTTTTGCACTCCGGGCAAAATCAAGTGAAAAGGTTCCAAAAAAAACTATAAGACAAAGAAATAGAGAAAAAACAATGTTCAAAGTCACTAAAATACTAGCTCATGAACTTTTTAAATTATCATCAATGTGGCAATAATTAGGAAAGAATTATGCACATACAAAACAAACTTACCAAGAATCAATGTCAAAGAGTAAGCCTCTCTAGGTTAAGTGTTTGCTCTCTCATCACTCAAAGTGTATAAGGTATTAAATTTTACTCAAAATTTCTTAGGATACCCTACTATAATTTTTAACCCTTCTACATCTCCATCACTAAATAGCACTTGCAATCAAGAATCAAATGGACTTTATTAGGTTGTAATATAGGTAATGAAAGGATGTCTAAGAAATGCATGTATATAAAAAAAATAGGGTTAGCATCAAAATAATGCTAAATCAAGATATATCCCCTTAATATGCAAAGCATAACCTAACTCAATTGAGTGAACACCTTAACACAATGAGGATGGAAAGAAATGATAAGAAATAATAAACAAATGGAATGGATGAGCTAGGCAACTTTTTTATTTTTTTTTCTTTCTTCTTCTTCTTTTTGCTTCTTTTTTTCTAGCAACTTTATTTCTTTTCTTTTTTTTTTACTATATATTTTTTTTCAAATCTATCTTTGTTTTTTTTTTTGTTGCCCCTAACTCTTTGAAAACAATGGAAGTAATGGATGTAATGGTGTAGCAATAAAGGATAAAGAGTAATGGATAGAAAAATAATAACAGGCATCCATTCATTTGATCTAGGACATGCAATAAATATTAAAAAAGACATATTAAAAGTGTAACATGCATTCCTTAAGGAAAAAATAGGGTGAATATTTTTTTTTTAAGAATCAAACCAAAGGCTCAAAGTGGCTAACAAAGGATAATAAATGATAATAGGTTGGCTATTTGGCTCTTGGCTATTTTTTATGAATGCCATCTCTCATCTCCTATCAAACAAGTGCGAGATATGTGGTCTTAATTAAGAAGTGAAATAAATTCTAAGGGTAACATCACTAAGGAATTAATCACACATGAGTGTTTAGCCTCTTCCATGAAGGGTAATATGCCACTCTAATCCATTAATTCAAGGTAAAAGAATGTTCACTTCACACCTATTCAATCCTAAAAATTACCACATCTCAAAAATCAAATATCCATTTAAGAGCTAGGTAATTAAGTAACCTCAAACAAAACAAAGAAAGCAAAAAAAAAATTTTGAATTTTTTTTTGCAAAACCAAACAAACAAAAACAAATGTTTATTTCTCTATTCCCCCACACTTAAATCATGCATTGTCCTCAATGTATGTATAGACTAGTGATAAAATAAGGTGAGATCAATAATGAATGCATAACAAAAGTGTGTTGCAGAATTTTTTTTTTCAAACTAAGACACAAATAAAAAGTCAAATAAAGCAAATAAACTCTAATTTTCCTACTAGGTTCATCTCCCCCACACTTAAACTATACCTATCATTAAATATATCAATTAAAGGAAAGTAAAAGCTCAAGGTTGGAGAGATACAACCTTATCATGGTGGTTCAAAAACATGTTGAGAGAAGTCCCCTCCTTTTAAAGTGGTTTGGCATCTTTGTAGAGCTTGCATAGGTGACCATTGATTTGCATGGTAGAACCCGTGGCTTTATTCAAGAGTTGCAAAACCCCATAGGGAAACACCTTGGTCACTAGATATGGTCCCTCCCTCACTTAGACTTCAACTTGGCATGCTTATGAATAAACCTTGTTTGGAACAAGAGGACTTGATCTCCTTCTTGGAACTTTTTCCTCAAGATTAGCTTGTCATGAAGGATCTTGTGTTTCTCCTTATAGATCCTAGAAGACTCATAGGCATCCAACCTAAGCTCCTCAAGTTCTTGCATTTGAAGAAATCTCTCCTTAGCCGAAAGATGGAAATCCAAGTTGAGTTTCTTGGTGGCCCAATAGGCTCTATGCTTTATCTCCACAGGGAGGTGACAAGCCTTTCCATATACCAATCGAAAAGGAGACATGCCAATGGAGTCTTATAAGCGGTCCGATAAGCCCACAAAGCATCCTCTAAGTGTAAAGACCAATCCTTCCTATTTGTGTTCACCACCTTGGTTAGGATCTTCTTGACTTCTCTATTTGATACTTCGGCTTGGCATTAGTTTGGGGATGATATGGTGTAGAGATTTTGTGATGCACCCCATATTTAGCTAAGAGAGCCTTCATCATCTTGTTGCAAAAGTGGGATCCTTGGTCACTTACCAAGGCCTTAGGAACTCCATACCTATAAAAAATATTAGATTTGAGAAACTTCAAAACAATCTTAGCATCACAAGTTCTAGTAGGAATGGCTTCAATCCACTTTGAAACATAATCAACACCAAGTAATATGTACTCAAAACTAAAGGATGGTGGAAAGGGACCCATGAAGTCAATGCCCCAAACATCAAAAATCTCACAAAATAAAATGGGTTGTTAGGCATTTCATGTCTCTTACCCCAACTACTAACCTTTTGACATTTCAAGCATGCTTTACAAAATTCATAAGAGTCTTTAAACAAGCTAGGCCAATACAATCCACAATCTAAAACCTTTCTAGCTATCTTATTTAAGCTAAAATGACCACCACATGCATGAGAGTGACAAAATTCAAAAAAGAAGGCACATCAACATTATCAACACACCTCCTAATCACTTTATCACTACAAATCTTCACATCAAAGGTGGTTCCCAAATGTAAAATCTAGACTCTCTTTTTCAATTTTTCAATGGCAAAACGTGAAGCACAAGGAGGCAAGACTCTACACTCAATATAGTTAGCAAAAGAGGCATACCATGGAGGCTTAGATGAAATGGCACACAATGCCTCATCAGGAAATGAATCACAAGGAATAGTAGGGTTAGAGTTTACCATAGTAGCTTTTAAATGAGGTAGTCTAGACAAATGATCCGCTACTTGATTGGTAGAACCACTCCTATCCCTTATCTCCACATCAAATTCTTGCATCAAGATCACCCATCGAATCAAGCAAGCTTAGAATCTGTCTTCTTAAACAAGTACCTCATAGCAGCATGGTCAGTGTACACAACAACTTTAGAGTTAAGAAGATATGATCTAAACTTATCAAGTGCAAAAATAATAGCAAACAACTCTTTCTCAGTCGTGGTGTAATTAACCTAAGCTGAATCTAGGGTCCTAGATGCATAAGCAATCACATATGATAACTTGCCCTCTTTTGACCAAGCATAGCTCCCACAGCAAAATTAGAAGCATCACATGACAACTCAAAAGGCAAAGACCAATTTGGGGCTCTAAGAATGGGAGGGAAATGAGCATGCTTTTCAAAGTGTCAAAACTCCTTTTGCAAGCATCATCAAAAACAAAACAACATCTTTTTATAAGAGTTTAGACACAGGCAAAGCAATTTCACTAAACCCTTTATAAATCTCCTATAAAAGCCTGCATGTCCCAAGAATAATCTCAAATCTTTCAAACAAACAGGATATGGCAAAGAAGCAATCACATCTACTTTGGCCTTATCCACCTCTATGCCATTGGAAGAAATCAAATGGCCTAAAACAATTCTTTATCTACCATGAAATGGCATTTCTCAAAGTTAAGCACAAGCTTCTTTTCAATGCACCTACCAAGCACTTTATCTAAAGAATGCAAGCATGAATCAAAGGACTCACCATACACAGTAAAATCATCCATAAAGACTTCCATGCAATGTTCAATAAAATCATAAATATAGACATCATGCATCTTTGAAAAGTACCAGGTGCATTGCAAAGACCAAAAGGCATCCTCCTATAGGAAATGTACCAAAGGGGCATGTAAAGGTAGTCTTATCTTGGTCACTAGGAGCTATAGGAATCTGAAAATACCCACTAAACCCATCTAGGAAGCAATAATGGGACTTGAAAGCCAATCTCTCAAGCATTTGATCAATAAAAGGCAAAGGAAAATGGTCCTTCCTAGTCACATTATTGAGCTTCCTATAGTCTATGCATACTCTCCTAAGCATTTTGAACTCTAGTTGGAACAAGCTCTCCTTTCTCATTTTTTACCACAGTAATCCCCCCTTCTTAGGTACAACTTGTGTTGGAGACACCCACTCACTGTCAGTTATAGGATAGATGATCCCAGCACTAAGTAGCTTAACAACCTCTTTCTTTACCACATCTAAATCAATAGGTTAAGTCTCCTTTGTGGTTGCTAATAAGGCTTAGCATTGTCCTCAAGAAAAATTTTATGTGTGCACACAATAGGGTCAATACCAGGAATGTCAGCCAAAGTCCAACCAATAGCATGTATGTTCTTTCTCAACACATCAAGCAATGCATTTTCTTCCTGAGAGATAAAGAGTTAGAAATTATTACCGGAAGCTTCTCATTCTCAATGAGATATGCATACTTGAGATTGGATGGTAAAGGCTTCAACTCCAAGGTAGGTGTCTCTACACAAGAGGGAATGAGCTTCTTTAAGTCTAATTTGGTGGAATATTCCATGGTACTCTCTTGTCTTTTAGGCTTCTCACTTGTTTTTGATTTCTCCTCTTCTTTCTTTATAGCCTCCCCCCTTTTTTCTTGCAACTTGTCCTCAAGTGCTTGGACTTGAGCCACGGCCTCGATATGTGAAAGTGTAGAATTTTCCTCCAATAGCTTAGGAATCCTAAGAACATCAAGCTCGAGTAGAAAAAACTCATAGATTCAGCCTTAATGGCTTTAGTACCTACAACACAAGAAGATATACCCTTCTCAAGCATTTCAAGATCAAGCATAAGAGATATTTTAAAACAAACATGAGAAGAAGTAGTTGTATCATTCAAGCATGCATCAATCTCTAAACAAATAGGACAACTACATCCATCAATGCATGTAGTAGTAACAAGAGACAAATCATCATCAACATGTGAGAAAGAATCAAGCATGTGAGACTCACAAGCATCATGAAGCAATAACTCAATGGAACTTACACCTAACAAAGAATAATCCTCAAAGGATGTTTCATTGCTTCATATATATTAAAAATAACATGATCCTCTCCACATTTCAAAATCAACTACCTTTTTCCATGTCATCAATGTACGGGCAGTCCTCATAAATGGCCTTCCTAAAATCAAAATATCATCCCCACTCCCTTCTTTTGACATATCAAGCACATAGAAATCCACAGGAAATAATAGACCTTTAACACAAACCAACAAGTCTTCTACTACTCCATGTGGTCTTCTAACACTTCTATCCGCTAATTGGCATATCATAGGTGTCTTATGCATGCAATCAAGACTCAAGGCATGATAAATTGAAAGAGGCATAACATTAATAGCTGCACCTAAGTCTATCAATGCATGAGAAAAATGTGTGTTGCCAATCTTGCATGGAATTGTGAAGGAACCAGGGTCCTCACATTTTATAGGGAGTTGAGGCTTCATGATAGCACGCTGCACCTAAGTCTATCAATGCATGAGAAAATGTGTGTTGCCAATCTTGCATGGAATTGTGAGGAACCAGGGTCCTCACATTTTATAAGGGTGAGGCTTCATGATAGCACTCACAGATGAGGGTAATTGTACCCTTGCATTAGGCCTAAATTTTCTTTTATTTGTACAACAATATTTAAAAATTCAGCATATTTAGGAAAGTTCTAACTACATCCATCAAGGGTACATTAACATGAATCTTATGGAAGAAATCATATACATCTTGATCAAATTGTCCCTTTACTAGCTTAGGGACACTGTGCTTGTGGAAAAGGAAGCTTCTTCGTCATAACTCTTGACTTGCTTTCCTTCTCCTTCCTTGAACTCTCCTTTCTTGTTTTCACTTTGCTTGGCCCTCTCCCTCTTTTTCCTTGCTAAACAACTCAGCCATAGTCCCTTTTTCTACCTTAGATGGTGGTTGCTTACATAGGATCTCCTCAATGTTTTCATCCTCATCATCTCTATAAAAAGATGCATCATTAGGAGCAAAAGAAAGAACTAGAAACATTAATTCAATTGAAGAATTTAAAGAGGGCTTCTCGGCGGCTTCCCTTGTCTTTTGTCTTCTTGCACTCTTTCTCCCAACTCCTTGCCACTCCTCAATATGATAGCATTAAGATTAGCTTTAGGATTAGCAATGGTGTTGGATGGTAATGTAGTGGCTTGAGCATTGGCTACACTTAATTGGTTAGCAAGCATATTTTTTTGAGAAGTAAGGGCATCAATTTTAGAGTTCACGTTCTCACACTTGTTACCCATACTCTCTACCTTATTCCCTAAGCCATCATACATGTTTTTTATACAAGGAGTTCATTTCAATCAACTGCTTACGTGACACATTCACATCATTAGAAGAGTTCGAATTAGAAGAACTCTCAATTGGAATAAGCCTCATATCACTATAAGAATTAGATGAAGGTGCAAGAGAATTACCATTGGATTGTAGCTTTGAGAAGAGCTACCTTGAGACAAATGAGGTGAAGGGTCACGACCAAAGGTGTTTTGATAGGATCCTCTTTATTGATTATCTTTAAAGCCACATTTGGATTTGAATAGGAGAAATTAGGATGGTCTCTCCATGAAGGGTTGTAAGTATTAGAATAAGCTCCTTGCCCTTGCCTCCCACCATAGGATTGTTTTCCATTGTAGATAGCATTTACTTGTTCAAACTTAATAGGACAATTGCTTTCTACATGCATAGGTGAGTCACAAAAAGTAAAGAATAAGGGACAAGTACTCGAGAAGTACTTACATTGCTCACCTTGAGATATTGTGGAGCCAACATTCTCCCAATCTTGGCAGCTAGCAAGTTCACATATGAATCATTAGAATTGAGGAACCTACCATATTCACATTTCTCTTTCCCCCTGTAGAGTATTGAGCACCACTTAAAGCCATCTTGTCAATTAGTTCCCAAGCCTTTAAGGAAGTGAGGTCAATCAAGCATCCACCACTAGCGGCGGCATTAATGTTAACTTTGTCTCTTGGAATCAAGCCCTTATAGAAATATTGAACTAAATTCTCACTAAAATTTGATGGTGTGGGCATTTAGCCAAAAGGCCTTGGAATCTAGTCTAATACTCATAGAGACTCTCATCCTCTCCTTGTTGGACCCCATAGATTTGCTTCCTCAAATTGGTGACCTTGGAACTTGGAAAGAATTTATCTAAGAAGAGTCTTCTTAGCTCGGCCCATATGCTTACTTTCACATAAGAAGGGTAGTTGAAATACCACTCCTTTGCTAAACCTTCAAGAGAAAATACAAAAGCCTTAGCATGAACATTATCAACATTTACATGCATAGGCTTCATAGTATCACAAACCAATAGTAGAGTATGCAAAAACCTATGGCAATCCTCTCCGGTAACCCATGAAATTTAGGCAATGCATTAATCAAAGAGGATTTAATTTCAAATTGAACATTAGTAGGAGGAACATATAAGCCATAAGAATTATCATGCCAATTAGGTTGAGTTAATTGCCTAATGCTCCTCTCTCTAGGGTTATGCAAGCCTTCAAATATTATTAAAATGGCCATCATCATGCAAATTCTCATTCCCATTCCCATGGCCCTCAATAATGCACATGCTCATGTCCTAAGATACCTTCTATTGTTTGAATAACAAACCAAATGAGAATCAAGAATATGTTGTGATCTTCTCAATCTAGAATAGTTCTTTCAATTTCTAGATCTAATTCAACAAAAGAGTTATGTTTTCTTCGGGTCATGCACTAATCAAACTCAAAAAAAAATTAAGAACAATGAACAAGCTAAACTAAAATACAAATCAACAAGAAACAATTCAAAACACACAAAAGCAAGAGAAATAAATTTTTTTTTATTTTTTTCTAATAAACTCAATGAAACAAAATGAAAAAAATCAAAAAAAAACAAACAAACAAGTAGAAAGAAAGTTAGAAATGCTCAATCAAGAAGCTTTGGCAATTCTGCAATTCACACAGTAGGCTCTCTGGAGATAGTGAATTTGTGAATTTTCTAGCAGCCAATCCACATGATAAATTCCCCTGAAATTTTTTGAGAAACATGATAGATATACAGAAAAATTATATAAAAATTTTAGATTAAAAATCCTTTCCAATCATTCCCAGAATTTTTCACAAGTTGGTCCATAGCTCTGGAGAAACAGGATTTCGTCCAAAAGACCTTCAGAGCTTCTAACAAACTTTCAAATAGGAAAAATGGAAAAATTGAAGAAAATCCTAAACACAAGAAACAAATATAAGACAGTGATAAGAAAAATGAAACTGGAATCAATCATTTGAACACACAGAGAGGGAGATATGAAAACTCAAAGTTGAAACAGGGTTTTAGGAGTCCTCTGTAAAGGCTCTCTAGACCTTGTTAAATTGTAAAATTTTCACAAGACACATCCCACGTCCAAAATTGACCAAACCAATTTTCAAATGAAGCTAAGATATAGACATTTCAAAGAAATAAATTTCAAGTTTAAATTTCCTCAGATTTGTTCCCAGTTAATTTTTCAATTCCAAGCAGAGACACTAGAAACAGAGTATCATCAACTCTACACCAAACCAACGAAAATTGCACTAATTTTTTTTTCTTTTTTTCCTAAAACAAAATAAAAACACTCAAAAACACAAAAAACACTAACAAACACAAATATTTATAATTTTTCACAAAAATTTTTCAGGAACACTAAAAATATAAATTAAGTACTAAATAACCTTAGAATTAAATTTAAACCATTCCACGACAACAGCGCCAAAATTTTGATAGAAAATTAGTCACTTATCCTCAAAATTACACTATAGCTAACCCTAATTCAATATAGAGCCAACTCTAGGTCATCTCCTAAGGAATAGTTTTAAGTCTAATTGAAAGTTATCTAGTGAAATAAATCAACCAAAGTTTGTAAGAATTTAGTTACCTAGCTAATTATCTAAACTAATTACCTAATGTGCATGTAATTAAAATGCTAGTGAAAGTGAGTGAAATGAACTTCCCTTTTCATAATAATGGAACCCTAGAGATTATTTGATTTTGGATTCATTATCTTCTCATGATTAGGCTAAGTTTAGCTTCCCTTTCCTCTTGACTAAAGCTATCGTGACTTAAGAAAATTATTCAAAGCCAATTAACCTAATTAGCTAACCTCCCTAGGTCTTAGATTAAAGTCCCTAGTTCAATTTAACCAATTGGTGAAGACATTAGCCAAGTGATTCACTCAAAATCCTCTCTCAACAGCCATGGTCAAACACATAAATTGAGCAACCCCAAGATTATGTCAAGCTACTCAATAATACAAGCATTAACACCACAAGATTATGCAATATTAATACAAGAATTCACTAATTAAAAAATACAAGATTATGTGCCAAACAAAGAGTGGCAAAATTCAGTCATGGCTGTCCAAGGAAGAAATTAAATGAAACAATCCTCTCTCTTTACATCAACATCAAATTCAAATTAGAATTTATAAGCTAAGATGATTAAACCCTAGATTAAGGAATCTAACCATCTAGTAAAAAGAGAAGAGGATAGGAAACAAAAGAACTTAGCCAATTTGAAGCTCAAGACTCATCCTCCATCTTCATCTCTCTAGGATTCTATAAAGAAACTTAGCCAATCTTCATCTTCAAGAACCCTAGTGATTGCTTGTGAAGGCCAAACTCCATAGCTCTTGAATGATGGAAATGAGCTTTAATCCTTGTGAAAATGGAAGGGATGGAACGAAAATAAAGAGAGGAGAAGAATGGTATGAGTTTTGTGGAGGTTTGGTGGCTGAAAATGGAGGTTAGGGTGCTGGAAAATGAAGAACAAAAGAGAGAAAATGAAGAACACTATGAACAAGAGAGAGAGAATGTGGAAGATGAATGAGATAAGTGTTGGATCCCATTTGGGGTTTAAAATTGCATGCTCCTTGGTGTTTCCCATTAACTGAAGCTTAATTAAAAAAAATTAAAATGTAAATGGGAGCCTTGTCACACTTGCAAGGTGGCAACTTCTTATTGGTTTGTAAATGATTCCAATGCGTGCCTAATTTCTCATGTATCATCCACATCATTTCAGCTGATTTAATCCCTTAAAATAATTATAATTCACATGCAAACCATCAGCCATTAACCTCAAGGAGTGTTGACCTCAATTGCCCAATTGATGCACAAGTCACATGTCACCTATGTCACATAAATCACATAATTCAATTAAATAGCATATGATATAAAAAAAATCTAATTCATGTCCAGAATTAAATTCATAATTAGAAGGGAGAATTTATCAAATTAACCAAGTTTTAGGCTGCACACAAATTATATAAAAAATTTTCACATAAAGGCAAACTAAAAACTAGGACAAACTAAGACACTTAAGAAAGTTTTGACTTTTTATTTAATTACTCCCAAACTAAAATGAATTTTAAAAATATAATTTTACCACTCATCAACTGGACATAAAATGCACTTTCTCAATTTTTCTTATACATTTTCTCAAAAGTTTATTTTTTAGACCAAAATGCCCTTAGTGCACTGAACCTAGAAACTTAGGCAAAATTGCAAATCCAATGCAATGTGTGTATTTGAAGGTGATAAATCATTAATAAAAGGGTTCTAATTGAAAAATAAAAGTGGGTAACAAATGTGTTTTATCAGGGGACTTAGACAAGGAGACTTTTATGAGAAAATTCAATCAGTTATCTAAGTTATCAACATATTTGAAGGCTCTAATGATAGCAAGTGAAAAGCAAAGAGGTTATTAGAAAAGATGAGGCCAAAATACCACCAGTAGATATCTTTATTAGGCAAGGCAACATATGATAAGATGTGCAATCGTTTAAGAATTATCCTTCGTTAAGGCTGAGACATAAAGAGTACCAGAGTAAGGATACACGAGGCTAATTTTCTTTTAGGTTAGCTCCTACTGGTGGAGAATAAATTTTATCTTTGGTTCTTCTTCTAGTGGCTCTTTTAGAGCTGGGTCTTCTTCTACTTCTAGTAATTGAAATTTAAATATAGGTTCAAGATTTTAAGGTAATAAGGGTGGTAATCTGGGAATGCTCCAAACGTTTTTCACAAGCCAATCAGGCCCCAGTTCTAAGCACAATGAGGTCACCTTACGATAGATATGGCAGGGTTTATTCCGGTTGCTACTTAGCTTGCTACAAGTATGGAAAGTTAGGCCATTTGATCTATGACTGCCTTGATTTACATGAGAACTCAAACTGAAGATATGTGATTCCTGGTAGATTGTATACAATATCTCAGGAGCAGGCTAGGAAGGCATTGAATCTGATCACTGGTTTGGTTTCTATCTATAGCCTTGATTTAGAAGCTTTGTTTGATTATAGTATGATGTATTCTTTTATTTCTACTGAGCGCTTAGACAGAATGGGTATGCCTATTAACCAGTAGCCCTATGATATAGAAGTTTTCGCTACTTCTGGTTTCGTTGGTTGATTCAGTGTGGTGTGTAGGATTAAGATGACTTTTAATGGGTGATCGACTTGGGTGAATGTGATTAAATTGCTATGCAAGGGATTGATTTAATCATTGGTATGGATTGGCTGATAACTTATAGTGCTATGTTAGATTGTGTGGCTAAGACCGTGACTTTAATAGAAGTACCAGAGGTGATCGAGGAATACCTTAGTCATTCTTGTTTTATTTCTTCTTTAGAAGCTGAAAGGTTGATTGAGTAGGGTTGTGAGGCTTACATGGTAGTACTTGCTACCCAAGGGTCTAGGGCAGGTAAAGTGGATGAAATTGAGATTGTTAGAGAGTTCCCAAAGGTGTTTTTAGATGATATGTCAAGATTACTTTTAGAGCATGAGGTTGAATTCTCAATTGACTTGATACCAGGGACATAACTGATTTTAAAGGCTCCCTATAGAATAGCTCCTTCAGAGTTAGTTAAGTTGAAGAAATAGCTTAAGGAGTTGTAGACAATGGATTTATTAGACCCAGTGTTTCTCCTTAGGGATCCCCTGTCTTATTTTTAAAGAAGAAAAATGATAGTTTGAGATTGTGTATCAATTACAAGCAGTGAATAAGGTTACGGTGAAGCACAAGTACCCGCTGCCTCACATCAATGATCTCTTGGATCAGTTAATTGGTGCCTTGGTTTTGTTTAAGATTGATTTACGTTCAAGGTATCACTAGCTAAGGGTTGGTGAGAAGGATATGGCAAAGACGGCTTTCAGGACTCAATATGGCCATTATGAGTTCTTGGTTATGCCATTTGGGTTGATAAATACACCTGCATTTTTCATAGACTATATGAATCACATCTTTATAATAAGAGAGACCAAAATGGCATTATAGTTGATCTGTATAAGGTTAAAGCAGTCTTATAATAAGAGAGACCAAAATCAATCATTGAGATCTGTAGTTTCTTAGGGTTAGCAAGTTACTACTAACATTTTATCAAAGGTTTCTCTCAAATTTCAATGCCTTTAACTAGGCTCATAAGGAAGGATAGGCCATTTATTTAGGATGATAGGTATGAGACAGCTTTTCTTAAGTTGAAAGAAAAGTTAACGCTAGCTCTGGTGTTGGTGATTCTAGATCCTCCAAAGTCTTATGACGTGTATACTGATGCCTCTCATAAGGGTCTAGGTTATGTTTTAATGCAAGATGAGAGGGCAGTGGCATATGCATCTCGACAACTTAAGCTACATGAAGAGAATTATCCGACGCATGATCTCAAGTTACTTGCAATGGTCATTGTATCAAAGATCTGGCATCATTATATTTATAGAACAGAGTTTAGGGTCATGAGCAACCATAAAAGTCTCAAGTACCTGGTGGATCAAAAAGAGCTGAACATGAGACAAAGATATTGGATGGAGTTTCTTAAAGATTATAATTTTAAATTCAAGTATCATCCGGGGAAAGCAAATGTGATAGTAGATGCTCTTAGTCACAAGACCTTACATATGACCTATTTAATAGTTTGGGAGTATAGATTGATAAAGTCTTTGGTTGAGACTTCTCTAGGTATGACTGAGTTCTACTTGAATGGTTTTAAGACTACAATTATTTCTAATGAATTTTGGAAAGAGATACGGGATGCTCAGCTTTAAGATTCAATTTTATTAAAAATAAGTCAAGACATCAAGAATAGTGAGATAATGGACTATTGGTTTAGTAGTGATGGGTATGTGGTTTTTAAAGATAGGGTATGTGTTCTTAATAATGAGTTTATTCAGAAGCAATTGTTAGATAAGGCGCATCGTAGTAGCTACACCCTTCATCGCAATGCTACTAAGATGTATCATGACATGCAGCATCACTGGTGGGTGGCCAAGCATGAAAATGGATGTCACAGAGTATGTTAGTAAGTGTTTAACCTGTTAGAAGGTCAAGATAAAGCACCAGAAGCCATTGGGGTTATTACAGCCCCTGGAGATTCCCAAATGGAAATGGGACAGTATTTCAACAGATTTTGTATTTGGTCTACTAAGAACACAGGCTAGTTTTAACTCTATCTAGGTAATTGTAAATTATTTGACTAAGTCAGCATACTTCTTACCGGTCAATACCACTTATCTAGTTAATAACTATACTAAAATCTATATTAAGGAGATTGTGTGATTGCACGGGGTACCGAGGGATATTGTTTTAAACTGTGATCCTCAATTTACATCTAATTTGTGGCAGGCTATACAAAGGGCTATCAGCACAGATCTGAAGTTTAATAAGTCCTATCATCCATAGATGGATGGACAAACTGAGTGGAGGATCCAAACATTAAAGGATATATTAAGGTCATGTGCCTTAGAGCTTCAAGGAAGCTAGGATAAGCATTTGCCTCTAACAGAGTTTTCTTATAATAATAGTTATCACACTAATATTCAGATGGCTCCTCATAAAGCACTATATGGAAGACAGTGCAAATCACCTCTTTGTTGGTATGAGTTGAGTGAAAGGACACTAATGGGATTGGATATGGTAGATAAGACCATAGAGAAAATCAAATTGATGTAATAAAAACTTCTTACGACACAAAGTAGACAAAAAAGTTATATAGATAATCTTCGTAAGGACCTGTCTTTTAAAATTGAGGATCTTGTACTTTTCAAGGTTTCCCCATTGGCAGACATCGGATGCTCAATTGGGGCTAAGAAGTTGTCTCCTCAATATATGGGTCCTTTTAAGGTTTTAAAGAAAGTTAGGCCAGTGGCTTATCAGTTGGCATTGCCATCTCAATTAGCGGGTCTACACAATGTGCTTCATGTGTCACAGCTGAAGAAGTACTAGCTAGACCCGTCACATGTGAATGAACCTGAGGAGGTTGAGATTCAAGAGAATTTAACCTATTAGACTAAACCAGATCATATTATGGATGTTAAGGATAAGCAACTTAGAAATAAGACAATCCAATTGGTAAAAGTGATCTGGAATGGGACGGCTCCGGGAGATGTAACCTGGGAGACTGAGGATCAAATGAGGAAGGAGTATCCATATTTGTTTCACTAGGAATGTTTCTCTCTTTGATTCATGAATTAGCTTGGATTTTGAGGAAAAAATCTTTTTTGAAGGAGGTGCAAATGTAACATCTTGAAAATTTTAAGACTTGAATTTATTTAAAAAAATAAAATATCTATAATTAAATTAAAATTTAGAATAATTTGATAGAGATCTAGAATTTAAATTTTACTCAACAAAATTTTATTTTTATTTTATTAACTATGGGAAAATTACCAAAGTTGACCCAAGCTTTTATGTTATAAAAAGAAATGTTGGGCCCTTCCTTGTAATTTTTCCCAAAGCATTATGATCAGCTTTTTTTTAAGAGGAAAGCAGCACGCAAAAATGAAAATGAAACAAGAAAACAAAAGGAAAGAACAAGAGAAGGAGAGAGTAAGAGGATGAGAAGAGAGGATGAAGAGAGGGGATCTGAAAAGCTTTATTGCCGTTGCAAACTTGGCTACACGATAGGTAACTCCCTACTTCAATCTTCTTCCTTCCCTCTTAGTTTTCTTCAATTTTTGAAAGAAAAAATTTTTAAAATTTAATCCCAAAGGCTTTATTCTTGTAAGCTTTAGGAGGTTGTTTTGAGTTTCTATATAATGCCCTAATGTTTTGAGCGGGCAATTGGATGGAACATAAAATTTTAGGGCAAAAGTCAAACCTCAAGAGGTCGGGGTTTGCTCCTCAATAGTTTAAGCCTATTGATTTAGTTATAATTTTGCTATTTAAATCCAATAAGATTTAAATTAAGGTTTGGTTTTTATTATAAGGGCTAATGGTGAAAGTTAGTGACAATAAGTGAACATTTTTAATTAATTACAAATTATATGAATTGAAAATTAGCTTAATGGTGGCTAGTAAATGGTTTTGGTTGTTAAGTGATACTATGTGAATGGTTAGTTTAATATATGGACCATTAAGATGGATTATGGTTCATTAATTCAAGTTGTGTGGTATGAGCTATAGTCTTCATTAATGCTATTTTTCATAAAAAGTGATATGGATCACTTATATATTGTAGGGAATTATTGGTGGAACTTAATTAGAGAATAAAGAACAAGCCAAGTTTCATTCTATATAAGGGAAAATTCTTTTAGTATAAAGGGTTGAGATAACAAGAAAATTTATATTTCTTATTACTTTGTTTAGCTATTTTTGAATAAATATTACTAGCTATCATGCATTACATGTTTTAAATGATTAAATGCAATTAATTTTGTTTTATAATAACTTATAGGGTATTACTTGGATAATAGTGCATATATGTTTTGTATTCATTTAACAATAATGTTTTTATAGAAATGAGATTCTTTGCATGTATTGTAATTATAGAGAATGAAAATTGCACTTAAGGAAGTGTAATTGGGTTAGGTACCTTAGAGAGGCCAAGGAACAACTTAAAGGAGGAGTGATATTTGTTATACTACCTTAGAGTGTTGAAGTAATCAATACTCGGGAAAGGTATACAAGAGTGAAAGACATAATCTCGATGGGAATTTACCAACGAGAAAATGTGAACTTGTGATATTCTATGGCATATTGTGGGCTTAATGCACTAAAGTAGTTAGTGAATTAAGTGTTTGACACCTCTCAATAGGGAAGGGAATCCGGCATATGAAGTGTGAGGTTGAGTGCCTAGGCCAAAGTAGCCCTTACATGGAGAGTAAGTCAGGATGGCTTTAAGAAGGAGTTAGTTTCAGCTGCTCAGGACTCACGTTGAAGGAGCACAGGTGGTTAGGTGGATTTAATCATGCCTTAAATTATGTTTTGTGCTTGTGAAGGTATAAGTGGATATAAGGTTTACTTAAGAGCTAAAGAGTGTTAGGGGCATTCTGTTGGTCATGAAAGGCCATACTGGCCTATGTCATGCATTCATGCATTTAAAATGGTTAAATTATATACTATGTTGAATCTATTATTTTTTTTATTCAATTATGGCCTACTTGGTAATAACTAATGTTGATTTCTCTATTATTGAGATTGTGGTTGTCTTACCCCTTTCTTTTCAACATTTCTAGGTCTAGGTGAAGGAACTAGTGGCGGACGGGGAAAGGAGCCTATTAGGGGTTGTTTTTGGATTGTAAAGAACTGCAATCCCTTTCTTTTGAGCAAATCTATTGTAATGTATTTAGGAGTAGGGTGCTAGTAGGATGTGATTGTGTATATATGTGTGTGAATATGTGTGGATTGTATAGCTTATGTATGAATTTTGTCTGCTTGTAGACTTGTGACTTGGAAACTTGGTTACGGTGTGTGATTTTAATGGATTTATTTATAGACCAAGTGTCCACTACAAGCAAATATTTATTTTAGTATATATGTGATTCTACAAGCAAATGCAAAGCAGTTGCATTGCAAATTGTATGCTAAAGGCAAATATACACCTTGGATAAAGAGAGTAGGTGCATGAGCTCCACGGAGATCTCTAAGCCAAGTGAAAAGCATGTGTACTCATATGTGTGTATGATATTTGGAATAGTTTTTAGCCACTCTTGTGTGATTTGTAAATTTTGGGGGCATAAGGTCTATTTTGAAAAATGACATCCAGGTAGTCAAATTTTGATATAAGAGGTTTTTCCATCATTTGCTAGTCTTATTTGACATGTCTAAAGTGTTCCCACAGGTTTGTAACTATTGGTATGAGATTTAGACAATTTGAAAATTGGTTTTTACCAAAAATCTATACTTTTGCATTTAGGTGTTCAAATTTTAATCCGACCATTAGATTTTCCTGAAATTTGGGTCACAAGTAAAACTTTTTATAATCTTTGTGGGGATTTAGAATCACTTCGATCATACATCATACAAAGAAATGGTGCATTGTGAAAGTTGGTTTGGAGGTACTGTCATGACAGTTATTTAATGCTATCATAACAGTAAAGTAGCTAAATTTGCAACATGCATAAATTTTAATCCATTAGTTGGATCTTCTCAAAATTTAGTATACTAATAGTACTCTTTAAAATTGACATGTGGGCTTTAGAATTGCTCCGATCGAAGGTTAGATAATGAAATTGTACACTCCAAAAATTGGTTTAGAAGTGTTGTCATGACAGCAACTTTATCTAATATTGTAGAGTGTCAAAATTCTAATCCGACTATTAGATTGTTTTGTAATTTGGTACCCTACTAAGAATCATTAAAAATGACATGTGAGCTAGAAAATTACTTCGATCGAAGGTCAAATGGCAAAACAGTGTCTCCCAAAAGTTGACCTGGGAGGGCTGTCATAGTAACAATTTAATGCTGTCATGACAACATCTTTTTATCCTACTTTTATGTGCTATAGGTAAAACTTATAAAATTTTTCTAAAGGATTTAAATTTTTATTTTGTGATGGTAGATTTGTTTATTAATTTAAATAATTTTTTCCTAAGTTGGTATAATTTTTGGATAACATTCAGGGCAAGTGTTACACAAACCATCACTAAATACTGCCAAGGAATCTATCTTTAAAGCAATCAAATGCTTTAAATGCTAAGGATTTAGCCATATTGTTGCAAATTGTCTTACCCGAGGGTTGTCACCATTAAGGAAGGACAAGAGTATGAAGCATTTGAAACAGATAAGAAGGAGACTGAGTTTTATAGCACTGATCCTGCATATGATAAGGAGGTCATACCTGTTAATCAGAGAGAAGCATTGATACTTAGACAAAGTCTATAATGACTAGAGTTAAAGAAGAACCTTGGCTACGATGCAACATTTTTCACACTCATTGCACAACTTAAGGAAAAGTTTGTAATGTCATCATTAATAGTCAAAGTTGTGAAAACATAGTATCTAACTACATAGTAGAGAAATTGAAGTTGCCAATACAAGATCATCCACAACCTTACAAGCTTCAGTAAGTCAACAAGGGGAATGAGATAAAGGTTTCCAAACAATGCCTTGTGACCTTTTCTATTGCAACTGATATTGTGATAAAGCTTTATGCGATATTGTTCCCATGGATGCATGCCACCTTCTCTTGGGGAGGCCATAGCAATATGATTGATATGCTATGCACAATAGGCATGTAAACACTTATTCTTTTACATAAGATGGAGTCAAGTTGACACTAACGCCTCTATTGCTGAATGAGATTAGCCAATCTTTAGGGGAATCTAGCACATCTAAGCCACTAGTATCATTGATGACTAAGGAGGAATTCAAGTTGTCAAAGTCTGAAGCCTAAATGATGCGCTTTATTCTGGTGCTTGTGGTAAATGATGAGTTTGCCAATCTACTAGGAGTCATTCCATTACTATTTGAATTTCTAGATGTGATTTCTAATGAGATTCTTTTAAGGTTGTCTCCTATGCAAGACATACAGCACTCCATTGACTTCATTCCAGGAGTAATCATTCCTAACAAGCCTGCCTATATGATGAGTCCTTAAGAACATGCTGAAGTCTAATGACAAGTTAAAGAGTTGTTGAAGAAAGGATTGGCTCGAGAAAGTATTAGCCCTTATACTGTACCTGCTCTTCTAATACTTAAGAAGGATGGGAGTTGGAGAATGTGTATTAACTAACAAGCTATCAACAAGATCATGATTAAGTATCGATTTCTAATACCTCAGCTTAATAACATGCTAGACCAATTACATAGTGCCACTACCTTTTCTAAAATTGACCTTCATAAGGATACTACTAAATCAAAATTCAACCAAGAAATGAGTGGAAGATCGCTTTCAAGACCAGAGATGACTTGTATGAGTGGAATATGATGCCTTTTAGGTTAACAAATACCCCTAACACATTTATACACCTAATGAATCAGGTATTGAGACCTTTTATTGGCAAATTTATTGTTGTGTACTTTAATAATATTCTTATTTATAGCAAGAGTTAAGAAGAACATTTAGATCACTTATAGCAAGTTTTACAAGCCTTGCTAAAACAGAAGCTTTATGTTAATCTTAAGAAGTGCACCTTCCTCACTAGTGAAATTGTATTCTTTAGATATATCATTACTACAGAGTATTTGAGTTGATCCAAGCAAAGTTGCAACCATTGATAACTGGCCAATTCTAAAATCTATCCAGGAGGTTAATGCTTTCACAGATTAGTTTCTTTTTATAAGAGGTTCATTCATAATTTTAACTCTATTACTGTACCACTTACAAATTGCACTAAAGGAGAAAAATTTCAATAGATAGAGCAAACTCAAAAAAGCTTTGAGGAGCTTAAGAAGAAGTTAACTGAAGCTCTAGTCCTAACTCTTTTTAATTTTGACCAAGTATTTAAAGTTAGTTGTGATGCTTCTAACACTGACATTAATGCTGTCTTAAGCCAAGAAGGCCACCCCATCACCTTTTTTAGTGAAAAGCTCAACGATACTAAGCTTAGGTATTAATTCTAGCTATGACAAAGGATTCTATGCCATTGTTTAAGCTCTTCAATATTAGAGTCACTATCTCCTGAATAAAGAGTTCATACTCTTTTATGATCATGAGGCCTTTAAGTATATGAATTCTCAGCAGAAGATTAATCAAAGACATGCCCGTTGGAGTAAACTCTTACAGTCTTATCCTTTCATTACTAAGCAAACGACTAGAACTTTGAACTCCATAGCTGATACCCTTAGTTGTTGACATGTGTTGCTTACAATAATGCAAACTAAAGTTGTTGCATTTGACCTTGTCAAAGATTTGTATTAGGATGATCCTAATTTTCAAGGAGTATGGGAAGCAATTGTAGATCAACCTTTCCACTAGTTTTACAAGCATAAAGGGTTTCTATTTTGAGGCAAAGCCCTGTGCATTTCACAGGGTTCCTTGAGAGAATCCATAATTTAGGAAGCACATGACGGTAGATTAGCTAGACATTTTAGACAGGATAAAACAGTTGACTTAGTAAAAGAGAACTTTTACTAGCCTCGACTTGAATGGGATGTCAACAAGTATATACATAGAGGTAGAATTTGCCACTTAGCTATATCCAAAGGTTAAAATACAGGGTTATACATGCCTTTGCCAATTCTAGAAGCACCTTAGAAATATGTGAGTATGGATTTTTTTAGGTTTACCATGGACTTAAAGGCAAAAAGATTCTGTTATAGTAGTTGTGGATCGTTTCTCAAAAATAGCCCATTTCATTTTATCCCAGAAGACCAATGATGCTATTCAAGTAGCAGACTTGTATTTTAAAGAAATTGTTTGTCTTCATGGCATTCCCCAAACTATCACTTCTGATCATAATACGAAGTTTCCTGGCTACTTTTAGCAAACTCTATGGAAGAAGATGGGAACTAAGCTCTAGTTTAGCAGCACTAGCCATCCCCAAATAGATAATCAAACTGAAGTTGTAAACAAGATTCTTGGTAATCTTCTTCATAATTTCATAGGGAAGAATTTGAAGCAGTAGGATCTCATTCTTGCTTAAGTTAAATTTGCTTACAATAACTCTATCAACTAAGTAACTGGTAAGTGTCCATTTGAAGTTGTTTATAGCACTCATCCCCTTAGGTTGCTAGACTTGATCCCTTTACTTGAAGTAGCAATATAGCTCTGATGCTAACCAAAAGGCTAAGGAAATTAAGAAGTTGCATGAGAAATTTTATGAGAGAATCAAAAAACAAAATTTAAGATACAAGGCTCAATGTGACAAGCATCAGAGATAGCAAACTTTTAAGGTAGGAGACTTGGTTTGGATACATCTATGAAAGGAACAATTTCCTAAATAACCTAATGCCAAGCTGTCCCCAAGAGCTGATAGTCCATTCAAGATTGTGTAAAAGATCAATGGCAACACTTATAAGGTAGAATTACTTGGTTCCTATAGAGTATCTACCACCTTTAATGTTGCTTATCTATCCTTTTACATTGACGATGATGCTGAATTTGACTTAAGGGTGAGTTTCGTTCAACTCAGGGAGGATGAAACAGAACAACAGTAATGAAGAAATGGATGAAACACGTGGAAGAGCAAAAACCATCGTCTATTGGGTCACTACCATTAAGACAAATAATAAAATATTTGTAACTTGCCATTTATTTCCTTTGCTCTATTTCAAACTTAGAATAGTATAAATAGCATAGTGTTTCTGTATATTAGCATCTTAAATTGAAAGCAATAAACAAGATTTTATTTTCCATTTAGTTTCTAAACCACAAGCGATCACCAAATTTGACACTATTTATACGAGCATTATGTTATGATTTATATAGATCACCATAATTTAAAACATATTGCAACTCATAATATGCAAATCCTAAACAGCAGGAGAACCTTTTGAAGTTGTTGGGCTATGACTTTACAATGGAATTTCATTTGGTAAAGTCAAATGTTGCAACAAACGATCACATTCTACCTTCCTTTCCTTAATAGTTGGATCCTTTACTTCTATTTCTTCCATGTTGGATGCTATGTGTTGCTCTTCAGAGTTGCATTCCCCAATTGATTTATAAGTGATGGCTTGTTATTCTTAAATAATAAGGTTTTTTATCTTCAAACATACCTCAGTTGATTGATCTGATTTTGCATGAGTTCCACTCTTCCCCAATCAGAGGATACGCTGGGTTTCCTTTTACTCTATCCAGTATGGCAACTTATTCCACGTGGCCCAACATGAGACAAGACATACTCGCTATATTGCTCAATGTGTAGATTTTCAATGCACAAAGTCCAATCACTTGAAGACTGTTAGGTTACTACATCCACTTTTAATTCCATCTCAAGTTTAGGATGAGGTGATTATGAATTTAATTACTTTTCTAAACTAGGATCATATAAGGAGGTTGTTCGGGATCCAAGATGGGTCAAGGCCATAAAAGAAGAAATCAAGGCTCTTGAAGCTAACCATACTTGGGGGATAGTAGATCTACCTCACGAGAAGAAACCCATTTGATGCAAATGGGTATACAAGGTCAAGTACAAGGCTAATAGAAGTCTAGGCAATTTGAAAGCCACTTGTAGCCAAGGGTTACAATCAAAAGAAGGGGGTCAATTACTCTAAGATTTTCTCACCCGTTCTCAAAATGGTAACCTTAAAGATTGTCCTTAAGTTAGCTGCTGTACAAAAATGGCCTATATTCCAAATGGACGTCCATGATGCTTTCCTTTAAGGAGATCTAGAGGAGGAGATTTTTATGAGCGTACCACAAGGGTTTGAACAGACAAAACCCAATAGAGTATGTAGGCTTGTAAATTCCTTGTATGGACTTAAGCAAGCATCTCGACAATGGAATGTTAAATTGACTAAAGCTTTGGTTGATGGGGGTTTTAGACAAAGTAGATATGATTATTCTCTCTTCATTAAAGGAGAGGGGGAGAAAATAGTTATAATAATTGTTCGTGTGGACGACTTGGTAATCACTGGAAGTAGTCTAGAAGAAATCAATAAAGTGAAGTCTTATTTGCATAATAATTTTAAAAATAAAGATTAAGGTGTTCTAAAGTATTTCTTGGGTCTAGAAGTTGCTAAATCAAGTATAGGTATAGTTTTAAACCAAAGGAAATATATTTTAGACTTGTTAATTGATATTGGAATGCGTGCTGCTAAGCCTATTGGGACCCCAATAGAGCAAAACATCCATCGAACATGTGATTTGTCTAATAAAAAAAAGAAAAATGGTAAGAAGAAAAGGAAACAGAAGGTTGATTATTTCTTGTTTGAACCTAATTCTTATAGATAGCTTATTGGTAGGTTGTTATATCTCACTATAACCAAGCCTAATATTTGTTTTCTTGTACAGGTTCTTAGTCAATTTATGCAAAAACCTAAGAAGTCTCATTTAGATGCAGCGTTACGAGTGGGTAGATATTTAAAAGGAAATCCTAGACTTAGGATATTACTATCATCAACGGACAGCATGAAACTCACATCTTATTGTGATTCAGATTAGGGAACTTGTTCAGAATCAAGAAGGTCTGTGATTGGGTATATTGTGAAAATAGGAGACTCATTTGTCTCCTAGAAATTGAAAAAGCAAAACACTGTTTCCAGATCTTCAGCAAAGGTTGGATACAGGGCTTTAGCAATCATTACTGCATAAATTACCTAGATTGCAAGATTAATGTCTAATGTAGGCATCTAGAGAACAAGACCAGCTGATATCTCCTGTGACAGTAAGGCCGCTATTCACATAGCGACTAATCTAGTGTTCCATGAACGGACAAAACACAAAGAAATAGATTGCCACTTCGTTAGAGAAAAACTTCAATAGAAATTGATCAAGCTTCATCACGTGGGATCTTATGATCAATAGGTAGATATTTTAACAAAAGCACTTAGATGGGATTCACATAAATATATCCTAGGCAAGTTAGGTGTTTTCAATTTATACGATCCTAACTTGAGGGAGAGTATTAAGAACAGTAACAGCAAGTATATTGGGCCTGAGCCCACTTAGTGTTGAGTCTATATTATGTTACTTTTTATTCTATAAATAGGTTCAGAAGCTATTATATTGTTGACACGTTTTTGGTTCAATGAATAAGATGTTTTATTCAGTATTTTGTTTCCTTAAGAGTCCAATACAACCCAAGTAGCCTCTGTTTTTCTACAAACTGTTGTCAAGCTCCACAGTGTTCCTCGTGCAATTGTTTCTGATCGTGAACAGGTGTTTACTAGTGTGTTTTGGCACCATCTTTTCAAGTTATAAGGCACTATGTTGAGGATGAGTTCTTTTTACCATCCTCAGACCGACAGGCGTTAGAAGTTCTCAACTGATGTTTAGAGATATATCTCAGGTGCTTTGTTACGGATAATCCTCGTTCTGGGCTTGATTATTTACCATGGGCCAAGTTTTCTTACAATATGGCACTTCACACAGCGATTGGTATGTCCCCTTTTAAGGCTTTATATGGCTGAGATCCTCCCTTTGATTTTAAGGTTGAGGCGTCTGATGATACGCCTTAGGACGTCCAATGCCAGCTTGCTCTTTGTGACCACTTATCAGCTACTCTCAATTCTAATTTACTTCATGCCCAAGAACGCATGAAGCGTTACGCAGATCATCGTCGTCGTGAGGTGGAATATGCTGTTGGTGATTTGGTTTGGGTTCGGTTGAAACCATATCGCCAGTCCACTTTGAAAATGCACTCTTCTGTCAAGCTAGGTCCTCGTTGGTTTGGCCCTTTTTAGATTGTGGCACGTATCGGCCAAGTCGCTTATAAGCTTGAGTTCCCTTTGGACACGTGAATTCATCTGGTGTTTCATGTCTCTGTTTTAAAGAAATTTGAAGGTTCTTCCATGGTTCCAGCTGTGCGTATTCCGGCAACTACCTCCGCCGATAATTTATTCATTACTCCTTTGGATATTGTGGATATTCAACACATGCGCATTTGTGATACTTGGGTCACTCAGTTATTGGTTAGTTGGGATGGCAGTGACGACTTGACCTGGGAATCTTTGGATCAACTGTTGCATGTCTTCCCTTCTTTTGACCTTGCAGACAAGGTCCTTTTCGATGGCGAGGGTAATGTTATGATAAAGGGCTCCAATGCAGATGCAGAGCCCAGCTCGTCCATTGTTAGGCCTTTGCACACACCGAATTCATTATGTAGAAGCCTTTGAGCACGCAAGAGCACGTGAAAAGTGAGGGAAAATGAGGGTATTTAAAGCGTCCTCTGTTACTAAGAAGGGTGTGGAAGTTTTGCTGAATATTTTCCTTCCGAAACTCTCTCTCTCTCTCTCTGTGGTTATCTCTTCTTTCTGATACATTTCTGTTAGCTTTCTGTTATTTCCTTCCATGAAAGCTGTAATACTGCGATCTTGACGTTTGATTAATAAATTACAGTGAAGTTTCTTCTGCACTTTATTATTGTTAATTCAGGTTACATCAGTTTCAGATATCAAGAATGTTCATGTGGTTGAAGTCATTGGTGTGCATGGTTGTAAATGACTCCTAACCATAAAGATGATCCAGGTTAATGCACAAAGCAGTAAGTGTTTACAAGTCAGTTGAAGAATCTGCTATTGCTGCTGAAAACACTTCATGTTGAGCTTTTCATATGAAATCAATCTGATAGACGTGAGATTAGGTAGCATTGATCATTGCCAAGAGGGTACGACAGCTAAGAAGGTTCCACTACTATCTTAGTTGCTTCTGTGTTTGGATTGAAAAACAAAACAAGCTCAATGCATATATAGCAGGAAAGTGAAAAGATCACTATCGAGCTTCAGGATGTACAACAAATGATTGATCCAGACTAGATTAAATGATTTACAAGTAAAAATTTCAATATTAGACATATTGAACATTGATTAAACTTCTCAGACCAAATGGCTTCATTCACAATCCACATAAATTCTTCCTTTAAAAAATAAAATTAAAAACTTATGTTTTTCTTAAAAGATAATATAGCTTATTTAAAATTAATTACATAATTTTTATAACTTAAAATTTATGTCTTCCGTAATTCTATTTGGGGTTTTGCTTAAATTTTAAATGTACTTTAAATTTCATCTGATTCTAAATTGATTCATTAGTTCTACATTTTTTTTTTCACTTTTTGATCCTTTTTTTATTTTATATAGATTAGAGCTATTTATTTAGAATTTAGATTCCATGACTGTAAAGTCAACGCATTAACACAATATAATCATGTATGTTTCTGTTTAGAAAAGTAAATATATTGCTACCTGTCTTTACAGACTAATTAACACTAGAGTTAGAAACTAGAAAGGAAATGAACTAGCTCTTCTCAATACATGTGATGTGAAGGTCATTAGCGCCAACAGCTACGTGCGTGCTTAATTATCATAATGATCAATGAATATATAATTGAGAAATCAAAATACAAGAGACGTATAATGTGTTCTTTTGTTTATGTTCTCTGTTTTTGTTTGCTGACTTTCTCGTGCTCCATTCTTTAATTATGCCTTCCAACAACTGCGTGGCCTTAAGATGTCCCTATCATAAATACTAAACAGGCTTGGCTCGCATGCTTATCAATTTTTTAAGAGAGAGTTATTGGAAAGTGCCCTATAATGAATTTTTAATAATTAATAGGTGACTTTTTAATAATTCACCTTTTTATTTGGGATTTGCCCGTAATTCTGGTTTTTTTTTTTGTTAATGCCTGAACTTTTATTTTTGGTCAAAAATCTATCTCTTAAAAATATTTGTTAGTAATTGTTCAAAATGATGGCAAAAATATTAGAGATTGGACAAAAGATGCCAGGCAGGTGGTTCAAATGAAGAAAATTAAAACTATATAAATTATTTATTATCAAAAAGCATCTAATAAATTTATAGAAAAGTTTTATCAAACTATTATATAAGACAAGTTATTATATTATATGATAGTAAATGTTAGGTTTTTAAGTAACAATAACAATATAAAGTTAGAGTTGCAAAGATAAGAATATTGAGATAGATGAATGGACAAATTAAAAAAAAAGATAAGATTGATAATGAGTATATACAAAAAAAGCGAGTTTAGCATCTATTAAAAAGAATAAATGGTAAAAAAATCATGTACAATTGTTTAGATATATACAAAAAAAATTATGGAAAAACACTATAAAGAAAAAAGCTAATTAGCGACGAAAGCAAAAATTCTATTGTTAAACAAATTAGCGACAGTAAAAGCACCATGAAGGAATAGTGACGGAAATTTTTCGTCACTAAATAAGGGTAAGCTATTTTAATTTTATCATGAAATGCATTCCATCGCAAAATTTCTAATGGGCTAATTCCGTCGCTAATTGCTAGATAGACCAAAACATTATTGTTACATTATCCGATGGACCAATGCCACCTCACCACTGCCTTATCACCTAGTGGACCAGTGCCACATCATCGCCACCTCATTTGTCACTGTTCTATCAAATATTATGACCTTCAATTGTGCTTTAGCTAAGCTTGAACTTGCAACTTCATGCTTCCTAGTACCTTTGCATTCACCTTAATGCCAGTTGAGCTGAAAAGAATCTTCAGTCTTAATTGATAAATTAAATATATGATACTTAACCACACATATATATATATATATATATTAATAAATATATTATTTAAATTATTATTAAATATAGTATTTAAATTTACTTATTTTTTAACATTATATCTATTTATGAATATGACAAAATTGATTTATATATAATAATTATTTCTATTATATTTTATTTTAAAAAATTACTTTTGATAGTAAATTTAATATTAAATTGAAAAATGTTTTATTATCATTATATATTATATTATAATTTGTATCTATATAATATATAATATTTTAAATTTTTAACTATTTTATTTTATTTTTATTTTTAAAAAATAATAATCAAGTATACAATTTAAATTATCATTAATAATATACAAATAATTTAAAATAATAAATTATTTTAAATTATAATTTTTAAATTATTTATTTATAGCATGATAATAAATTATTAAATAAATTATATATAAATATATATTATAAATAATGAAATTAAATTAAAAATTATTTGTGATAGATTAGTGATAGAATTATGACAAAAAGTATTGTGAAAAAATTTTCTGTCACCAAATCAGAATAAACTATCCTAAAAGTTAGGGATGAAATTTTTCTTCAGTAAATTATTTGACGAAACAATGACAAAATTTTAACGACAAAATGTTTCATTGTTAATTGACCGATGGAATTAGCAATATATTAGTGATGGATTAACATTGAAAATTTATATTGTTAATCTGCTTTTTTTTTTTTTAGTGAAATGTGGTAAGGAGAGCAAAACAGATGATAATTTTGAATTTTATGATGAAGGGTAGAAGAAAATTAAAGTGGACAATCTTAAATAAAATATTGAACTAGACCTTTTGATTAATAATATTTTTTAGCACAATGCGATCCATTATCATCTAATTCTAGAAGAATAAGACTTGTTTGTTGTACCCTTCACCATTCTCATTAATTCCTATAAATGTTATTCTTTATAGTCAGATTTTTTTGAATCTCCCCATTTTTCCTCCCTTCAAATGACCCATGACACCAAGTCACGAGGTGAAAGAATGAGTGCCACTGTAATAAAGACCTAGCTGGATGATGTCTTTAGTCACCGTACATCAATAAAACTTTAAATTTTTAAAAATTAAACATCAAAATTCATGTAAAGTTGATAAAACTAATTCCCTTTCCATTTTATATATAAATTATTTTTAGAAAGAATTGATGACTCTTTTTATAAATTATTTCTTATAAAAATAAATCATTAATTACTTTCTCACAAATTTAATCCTTTCACAATTTCCCAGAGTAAATTATTAAATATGAGCCATAAAATATTTTTAACTGTTGCATTTAAGGGTAAATTGAGAAATTCTTTTGTTTATTAGAACATATTAATAATTCAACTGCCTCACTTTGATTCTAGTAATGTAGTTAATTAAAAGTGTTCAAAATAAATTAAAGTGTTCAAAATGAGGGATTAAAGTGTTAAAAATCAAGAAGAGGTCTTTATAATTATAACAAAACAAAAGAGAGCTAGTATATTTTATTATATAATTTATTAATTTGTGCAAATTAAAATCTAAAGAATAGTTTTTAAAAAATTTGTTATGTTCATACATATTAAAAATATAAATAATAACTTATTTTATTTTTGAATGTGTTGCCGTGTATGGATTAAAATTTAATGAATGACTTCTTTTTTATTTTTGTTCATCAAAATATTCCTATAGCCAGCAATTATAAGACTAAAACTTTAATAGGAAGGTACCTATAAAAAACCATTTCTATTTTGCAATGTACAAATCTTATACTACACATTAAAAAAATATCAATATTTTTTTAAATTTCTCACATCCTACAATTAAAGCATTAGGTGTATAGTGTAAGATAAATTTATTAACATTATCTAATTAACTTAAAGCACATAATTTTTTTTTTAAATTTGAAGCACATAACTACATTAATGTTTTTCATAGGTTTTCAAACCATAATCTACTTTTACATATAAATAATAGAATAATATATTTTATTCCTCATGCATTTGAAGAATATCAATAAACAACTTGTTTTATATGTTCTCACGCAAAAAGATTACCTCTCAATTTAGAGACTATTAATTACTTTATCTTACAAAAAGAATATCGAATACTAGACTTTTTCCAATATTGCTCGTAATTCTTTGTAAATTATATTTTGATTGAGCTTTAATATTTCTGTCCAGATTGATTGTATGTCGGCTATTACACATATTCTAATATTGTTACCATAGAAAAGAATTGCTTGTTCAATTTTGTATATGATATGTCGGGTAATAGGGTGCACTGGATATTTACAAAATCAGTCAGAACTTACAGCTATTATTACATGCTAATTATTTATTATCGACATTGGATCAGATCTTAATGTCGACCGAAGACCAAGCACATGCTGGTCAGAAAACTCTATTAAGAAGCTCGAGATTGTATTTAGTTTGAGCGAAAAACATATATACTTAACTTTATATATTTAAAATATTTATTTTTTATTAAATCAGAAGCAGGCATTTTTTTTAATAAAAATCATAACATGTGTATTTGTTATAAATTACTTAAACTATAACAAATTATTATTAATATTATTAACATATTAAAATTTACATGTCTTGATTTAATTAGATAAAAGTATTGAGTGTATAAAACTTAATATATAAGTCTTGCCATTAACTTAATCACGTTAAATAAATCATGCCATGCCCCTCTCTCTCTCTCTCTCTCTCTCTATTGCTGATTAGTTATTTAATTTTGAATGTCACAATCCAAATTAAAACGTGCCTTATATGTGAATAATTTATCAATTTTGACCCAGTCAAGTTAAGTTTGTCAAAACCAACTCTATCCCATCAATGTTTTTTTTTTTTTTTTGTTAGATAGTGTCTATTAACTTCGTCATTGATCGTTACCACTTACCGCTAACGAGATTAGTCAAGAGAAAGGGATGTGTGTGAATGAGAATTGATTATTTGGCAACGTCAATATTTTTTTCCGCATATCTTTAATTGATTTGCTTACTTTTCTTGCTTTTTCCAAATTTTTTTAGACAATACCACTGTCAAATGGTAGAGCCACATACAAAGGATGGGATATTTAAATTTATTTGATTCTTTTTTTAAATTATTCAAAATTTTTAACATTTTAACTCAGAGTACTTCAGTAATATATTAAATAGATATAACTGATTTTTTAATTATTAAAACATTTTAAAAATTATTCTTATTTTAAAAAAAGTTCCCCTGCTAAACAAAGGTCTTCGTTTTATCACTATCATATCTTAGATTTGATTGAAGCCAAGAGGTACTCATGGGATGGGATCAAAAAACTCTATCCTTATCTCATCCTGAAAAAAGATTGAGATTAAAGTTTGATCTTGTATCCCGTCTCATCTTAAAATTTATCCCATCTTGTTATGAATAGGAATTGAGATGAGATCGGGGCATCCCACTATCCTGATAAATTGGACAATGTGAAAAAAAAGCCTAGATAATAACATTCATTAAATTTTTAAATCACATGATTTATTAAATTTAAAATTAAAATAATATGAGTACATAAAACATAATAATTTAAAATCCATTATTAAATTACATCAATAACAACTATAAGTGTATAACACATTATAATAGCAATTATAAGTTATCTCTAAGCATTAAGAGTAACAATAATAGACAAGTCAAGCATAATATTAAGTTATTTTTTTACTTTTTTTTAATTGAGATATGAAAATAAAATAAAAAATATGATATAAGCAAAATTTATTAACTAGATAGATATAAAAATAAATTGTATTAGTATAATTAATTATTATAAAAAAAGATATTACCCTGTACTGCTTAATTTTATATCATTAAAATTATTAATATAAAAAAATTTAGTTTTAATAAGAATTACATTATTAAAATTATAATTGATATAATTAATATAAGAATAAATTATATTAATATATTTAATGTATATTTAAAAATTAAAAAAATAAAAATAATATATATACACACTATTTGGGAAGGGACAAGATGTCCTAAGGGCAATTCCTTATCCAATCCCGTCCTCAATTTCTTTCTCATTTTGTCTTACAAAAGTCTTATCTCAATTGTTTTTAGATCGAGACAAGACTTTTCTTGATATAACTAGGATAAAGATAAGCTAATTGAGATGAGTATAAGTTAAATATCCTGAAAAGTCACTTCAAGCTAACTCAGTTGCTAAGAGTGAGTTCAAGTGTTTATAAAAATTTAACATTGTTCTCTTATATTTTTGTAAGACATGACATGGTACTATAAATGTGTAAGCTGGTATTTTTTTTAGTAAAGATTATTCAAAATTTGTTTGTCACGTTAATAGTGAGCGTTGGTAAGTGCAACCCGTTATTTTGGGAAAAATTACAAGTATGGTAAGTAAATTTTATAACATTACACCTCTACTTTTAATATTTCATATTTGGACTTAAAAGTTTATTATATATGTAATTTTTTAATGATCGAGATAAAATATGAAGATCATAGTAATGTATTTAATATAATTTTTTTAAAAAGCAACATGATGATTGCCTTACTTGTGTTATTCCTATTATAATTCTAATGCTAGTGTATTTATTATTTTTTTAAAAAAATTATTAATTTTTAAATTAAATTATCTCGCATCCTTGATTTCAGGTTAAGGCTCTACCACCGTGAGAGCCTGACCGTTTCCAATCTGCTCACCCCATTTTTGTTGGTGATAGACTTTAATGATATTTATTTATACACAATTTAATATAAGATTTAAAACCCCTTGTCAAAAAAGATTATGACCTACAATTACACATTAAGTCACGATAACTTACACATGCTCATGTTTTCTTAAGGATTAAAAGTCAAAAATATTCATAATTTTTTTTTTCCAAGAGCACCCTATCCTTAAGTGAACAAGTATGAGTACTCTTGAACTTGTTTTTTAAGGGTTAAAGATAAAAAAAATTTATAAATCTTTTTGTCAAAATCACCCATCATATTGTGCTTAAGTGAACAGAGGTAGATGAGAACCCATAAACTTATTTTATTGAGTGCAACAATCTCTATCTCATTAAATTTAATTAACACACATTATATTGATTGTTAAAAAAGCAAGCAAACATAAGATGCAAAAATATTTATAAACTTTTTTTCAGAAACTTTTGATACATTTAAATCAATAATGGTATATGGGTATCCATTAACTTTATAAAATAAACCAACTTTCTCTATTCTTTTAAGTTCTATTCTTAGAACTCCATGGTCAACATTAAGTTATTTTAATAAATTGGGGAGGTTAAAATCAATAATTAAAGTCATTTTTGATGAGCCACCCCAAACAAGCTTGAAAAATCTTAAGGCCAGGCTTAGGAGTTCAAAAAAATTTCCTTAATTCAAATTTATTCTAGTGGCCTCAAAGAAATCAAGCCCAAACCTAAATGGATTTAGTTAGAATACTTGAATTCTTTTTATCATTAATAAAATAAAATTAAAAATTAGATTAAAATTTAAAATCTTAATTTTTTTAGAATAAAAATTGAAATTAACTAAAAAGGTAAAATAAAATAATATTGGATTAACCGGTAATATGGACCTTAAATATAGATTGGGAAGTGATTAAATTCTATACTTATAAATAATATATTTTAAATTTTAAATAATTAAATTTGATGTAATCCTGGCCTGCCATTAATTTCAAATGCACGTTGGTTTGGTGGGCCCATAATACGCTCTCTTATCCCTATTTGTCTCTCCTTTCCCTTTCTCCCTCTTCTCTCTCTTTTGATCAGCACCCCCCCGGCCAACGTCACGGGCAACATCCACATCGCCGTTCCGTGAGTGTAATTCATTCACAAAGATGTGGCAAGTGTTGATTCAGTACAAATGATGTAGAAACCATGCATAATGACGAAATGGGGAAGAGAGAGAAAGGTCTACATGCTGGCTGGGAGACAAACACACACACACAGGAGTGGGGGAGAGAGAGGGAGGTCGGAGACGTAGAGAGAGAAAGTGCAGGATTAAGGGTTTGTTTGACAACATGCTCTAGAAATATTTTGCTGTTCTTCAGAATAAAAAAACAAACAAAATAACTGTTGGGTAATATATTTTTAAAAAATATTTTAAAAAATAATAAAATAAAATATTATTATAGAAAATAAAAAATAGAAATATTTTTTAAATATTCTAAGATTATTATTATTACTATGAAGAACAAAAAATAATATAAAAAATACATATTTTTATTATTTTTTATTTTCAGAATATGTTTTATAAAATACTAATTTTTATAACAATAAAATCAAAATAATTTCAAACAAGCCCTAAAACATTAAAGTAACGGCATGATTTTTGAATTAATAGTAAGGGTCATATTGCCTCAAGTTTAATTGTTTAAAATTTAAAATATACCAATTATAAGTATAAAATTTAAATTGCCCTTGAATTTATAGTTCAGGGTTTAAATTGTATATTAACTCAATAATATTTAACAATTCAAGTATTTAGGTTAACTTGAAAACCTAAGGTGTTAAGACTAGATTTCACTATGTGATCTCTTTTATAAAAGTTAATAGGTATTCATGTATCATTGTTGACTTAAGGATATCAAAAAATTTTTAAGAACAAATTTTTGAATATTTTTACACCTTATATTTGCTTTATTTTATTTTTTTTAAACAATCAACATTAACTGACATCAATCAAATGTAACAGGATGAGAATTATTGCCGTATTCATTGAAAAAAGAATTCATGGGTACTCCTACACCTATATTCATTTAAGAATACTAGATATTTTTAGAGAAAAACTAGATACTTTTAGAGAAAAAGTTGTCATATATTTTTGTCCTTTAATCCTTTTGTTAATGCCGAATGTTAAAAAGTTAAAACTATGGAAATTCTGATAAGATTAGATCCCTTAAACGCGCGTGCGTATAAGTGTTTACATGCATACACTACATATTAACGTATAGAAAACATTTTTCCAATGAAAATAAAATAAAAGCGTACAACTTTGTTTTCATTTTTAACGTGCATTGGACATAAAACCCCACACAATTATTGATAAAGGGCGAAATTGTGTGACAAATAATGGAGATTAATTATGTCATATTCTGCCACTCTTTCCCTCTCAAGTTTTCTGAGGGCCAGCTAGGCATTTTAAAACAAACAAATAAGCTTTTAAGCACGTTTAGGTTATGAAAGATACTAGGAGAAAAATATAATACTCCTTATTCCACAAGTAACTTGCTGAAAAGAACAAGCATTATGTGAGAGATTTGGACATATTCAAGAGACTGATATATAACTATTCGGCAAACAAATTTTTATTCTCTTGCGACGACTATCATAGTTTAAATACATAATAATTGACTTGTCATTTGCAAGTGTTCATTGAACTTGAATTAATACAAGGCACCGCTTGCTGTTATATTTACGTACATACATACATATAGTATAATAAATTTTTAAAAGTCAATATCTCAGCTAAACATGTAAGAGTTAATTAATTATCATGGATATGATCTGCCGTGAATGAATGCTTAATTGTCTCCTGGCCATATATAATACATCCAGACAGTTACTATAGTTACATTTTTTTTTTTTTTAGTATAAAGAGTATGATTTATCAACAATAGAGAATATCTCTTCCAAGGTACTGTAGACAAAAAATAGACATCTCTCAATTAAGTTATTACATAGACAAGGATTAAAATTCAAACCCCAATAACTTATTTAAATGATGTTAGTCTCTCATACTCACACCAACTTTAATTAATTATAATTATCATTTTTTCGCGAACCATCAGTTAGCTGTTTGTGATCATTTTTTAATCCTGTTTTATATTTTCCCCAATTTACTATATTTAAATTATTTTCGCTACTTGATGAAGACTTTGAAAGAGAATCTGTACCTCTAATTTATTTTCCTCGTAATCTGATTGACTTTTTATTAAAAAAAATTGTTTGATACAATTATCTCATATTTGGCATTAGAAGTTTAAATCTAAACACTATTACATCTGATTAATAATAATTCTTCCAACACAATTTTTTTCATTTATAAAGTTTGAACTTTCAATCTTAAAAGATAAAATATTAGTTATTATATTATATGATGATGCCGGACCACTACATGGATCATAATTAATTACCTCCTCCTTTATTGTGTGCATATCTACTCCCTAATCAAATGCTAATTTATCCCGATGCTGACTCACACCCACTAGTTGACTAAGTATGCATCTGATTACCATTAATAAACTTTTTTTGCTTCTATAATCACTTATTAATTCTATGCATCTAACTCCCATTATTAAACTTTTATGCTTTATGTTTACATATTAATTATGCATCTAGCTACCATTATTAAACGTGGATGCCATGACCTTGCCTTCTTTTTCAAAATAACCTTTTAGAATAAATTTTAAATTTTAAATTTGAACCAAACAAATTTATAACTTTATCATAAAATAAAAATATTTTTCTGGAGTTTTTAAAAGCGTAATTTTTAACAATATAATTTTAAAAAATATGTATATTTTTTGACGAACAAAAAATATGCATATTTTCAAAATAACATTTAATTTAAACATTTTTAAAAAAGTAGTTGCTCAATATTTTTGTTGAAAAAATACAGTTATTGATTCTTATAATTTTATCAAATTTTATTTTTCCTTCCTGCAGTTTTTCAGTATTCTCAATCCCTACAGTCCCTATAATTTAACATCGTTAGGGATTTGAATAAATGTCACCCAATCTTGTTAAAATTATAAGAGTTAAAAATACTAAAAAACATACAAGAAATTAAAGCAAAATTCGATAAAACTGTGAAGACCAATGCTTATGTTTTTCTACATTTTTTTTTAGAATTAGGTTCTAAGAAATTGAACATGAAGTCCAATTATAGAAAAAAATTCTTGGCAAATTAGAAAAAGGAAGAAAATAAATTCGTTTATTTTATTGAAAAAATAATTATCATTTAAATAAAGTTAGATCATTGACATAAACTGTACCATCTAAATTTGTTTGGTTTTTAATTTTGTTTATAAAACCAGTATGGGTCCTCTACATTATATAGATAAAACCGAACAGCAGTAAACTACTATATATATATATATATATATATATATTATGAACTTTGGGTCACATATATACATATATATTGTCGCCCCCAGCTTCACCCACACAATAGTGCCTTCTTGTACAGTGCGCGTGGAGAAGAAAGCCATGGCATCGTCTTTACCCGCAAACTTGATAATCTGTGATCCATCTTCATTGAGTGTGCAAGAGCTCGTTAAGAATCCCCTTCCCTCTCTTCCTCAACGCTACATTTGTGAAGATCATTATCAGCTCTCTGAAACCCTCACTGATGCAGCACCAATACCCATTCTTGACATGAACCACTTGCTCTCTGGAGAACACACAGAGATTGAGCTCCAGAAATTCCACTCAGCTTGTAAAGACTGGGGTATCTTTCAGGTTAGAATTCACCTTCTGCTGTTGCTTTTCTCTTTCAGTTGAAGCTTTTTTGATCCCAACCTCACATTATTCTCTTGCTGAGTTCAAAGGAACATGATGATCACCGCCATGTATAATGCGTTAGAATATCACTTGGATGGTTCTTTTAGTTTGTGCTTCTTGATTATTTCTTACTTTCATGATGTTTTATGTGAGCAGGTTGTGAACCATGGAATCAGTGAGGAGGACCTAGAGAAGATCAGAAACGAGATTGAAGGATTTTTCAGGCTGCCACTGCAAGAGAAGATGAAGTACAAGATAAGGCCAGGTGATGTTGAAGGCTATGGAACTGTAATTAGATCACAAGATCAGAAACAAGATTGGTGTGATAGGTTCTATATGACCATCAACCCCCTCCACAAACGAAAACCATATCTTTTCCCAGAGCTCCCTTCATCCCTCAGGTTCTCTCTCTCTCTCTCTCATCGTGCAAATATTCACATGTTTGATTCACACCCAATCTTAATCGTGATATCTTGAATATATCAAGAAGTAAAGATGAATGTCAGCGATAGAAGTATGCTGTCCCACAACAGCATACCAAACTAGCCTGTGACTTTGATTACTGTATATGTGCAGGTCTGTCTTGGATTTATACATACAAAAGGTGCAGAATCTAGGAATGACACTTCTGGGTCTGCTGGAAAAGGCTCTGAAAATGGAGGAGAGAGAGATGAGGGAGCTGTTTGAGGATGGGATGCAATCATTGAGGATGACATACTATCCTCCGTGCCCAAAACCAGAGCAGGTGATGGGGTTTGGTGCTCATTCAGATGCTACAGGAATCACTATCCTGAACCAGGTCAATGGAGTGAGTGGCCTTCAGGTTAAGAAAAATGGCGTTTGGCTTCCTGTGAACGTCCTCTCTAACGCCCTTGTTGTCAATGTTGGAGACATTCTAGAGGTTAATTTCTCATCATTCATCATCATCACCGTTCAGTTCTTTTGTTAAAGTTTATATGCACGCTAGCTATAGTTAAAAACGCCTACGTGGTTGTGCAGATTATGAGCAATGGCGTGTACAGAAGTGTGGAACACAGGGCAACAGTGAATTCAGACAAAGAAAGGATCTCCATGGCTTTGTTCTTCCTCGCCAAACTTGAGTCTGAAATTGGACCTGCAATGAGTCTGATAAGCCCAGAAAACCCTCCTTTCTTCAAAAGGGTTGGCATGGAGAAATATATGAATGATTTCTTCTCTAGTAAGCAGCAAGGGAAGTCATTCTTAGAGCACATGAGGACCAAAAAAGAACATCTCACCAGCACTATATAATCATTTGTTGTTAATTAGCATAAGTGTGACTCTGTATATCTATCATCTTGTATATGCTTTTAAGGAGGTTGATTAGGACTGAATAAAAGTGGTATGAGATAGTGTATGGATTAGATTCCTGCATGTGTAATTCAGTATGCAGGTCTTATATGTTGTCACACACACACACACGACATGTAAATAAAATGTATCGTGTTATGTATACTGTATTGTATTCCTGAATAGTTTAAATAAATCTGCGTCCAATTATTCTTATTGTCATTCAAGAAAATTCGAGAGATAGAGAAATAAATGATTTTATATATTCCACGTGGCTGTTTCTGGGAACAAGACTTTCCAACCTTATCCGGCCAGACGTAGACCTGCTTGGTAAGACTATTCCACCCTTTGACTTTTGAAGGTGAGGCCGAGGAATGTATAATATGAAGATCCCTTGTGTGCAAATCTCGTAATAGCAGTTTCTAGATTGGTTACGTAATATCTGCATGGTGAGACAGATATTTTCGTATTTCTAATGTAGAAATAAACTTCATATGAGTTTTGAAATTATATGGAATGTCTCCCAAATGTTCAAACAAACAGAGACGAGTTTTTAAGATTTCTATATTAACATGATCATTCAAAATCAAGAACCAGGAGGCTTTGATTGAATAGAAATACCGAAGGACACAGAATTACCTATCATGATACAGAATTAGCATTTTCTTTTCTTGTTTGAGAAGAATATGCTGATATGGAAATAAGAGATGATTGCTTAAGTAGTAAACAAGTAAGAGTAAATCAGGTGCAACCTCAAGTGTAACCTTGTATCCTGCGTCCCCTTTGAAGAATTCTCAATCCATCAGTTCTATCTGACAGCTGTATAAAACCTACATGACATAACTCTGCCTCTAATTGAGTCTGTGCCGCAGTGTATCACATACTCAAAGGTGTTGAAACTATTCGCTCAAAGTATCTCCATGCCAGCTATTTTCTTTCTGTACTTAGCAGTTTAGCTTATGAAGCTGCCAAATAACTTTGCACTTTATAAATTAAGACTATATAAAGGCCATTAGCTCAAGAGAAAGATACTCAAGCGAATATGGCAATAATATTTGAGAGTTTCAGCTGTGTTTCTGTTCTGTGTCTCTTTGAGTTTGTGTTCAGCTATTGAGGCAGGTAATTTCTACGATGATACTAATATCACTTGGGGCGACCAACGTGCAAAGATACTTAAAGAAGGGAAGCTTCTGACACTCTCTCTTGACGAGGCTTCTGGCTCTGGATTCCAATCCAAGAGAGCATATCTGTTTGGGAGATTTGACATGAAGATTAAGCTTGTCTCTGGCAACTCAGCTGGCACTGTACTGCATACTATGTAAGAGCAAGCCAAATCGCCTCGTCTCAGTGTATGTGATCTGGTATTTACAGTGTCTTTTGAATTTCTACAGTGTTGTTGACTGAGGCTGTTTCTTGTTCTTTATTTATTATTTTTTTTTTTTTGGCTTAGTTATCTTCAGAAGGGCCAAACCATGACGAGGTAGATTTTGAGTTTTCGGGAAACGTGAGCGGACAACCATACACAGTTTTTTACCCCACACAAATGTTTATACTCAGGGCAGAGGTTCAAGAAAGCAACAGTTTTATCTTTGGTTTGATCCCACCAAGAAATTTTACGCCTATTGTGTAGTATGGAGCCCACAAAACATCGTGTAAGAAGCAATAGACATACAACTCTCCTGACCCAACATTTAATTTTTTTTAAAAAATATTTTTCTTATAATAGAAAAATTATGCAGAAAATGCATTCATCCTAAGAACATTAATAGATATGTGAAACATGCTTTTCGTCTAAACCTACCCTCAACGCATGGTATGGATATTCATTATTGACTTTGTTCATTGATCCGTAATAAATCAAGTTAATCAGACAATATCTCAAATTAAAATGGCCTGAGTAGGAAGCCTCCCACAATTTTTTTGCAAAACAATTCTCAAAATTCTATCATCAGTCACGTAGTAATTATTTGTTTGTGTCATTTGTGCCTCAGTTTCAAAATAATTATTTATAATATCATTTCTGTAAAATGTCAAATGCCATCGTTCGGCATGAGGGGGGAAAAACAAGGATATGTGAGGAAAATAACTCAAATCCTTTGTACATTTTAGAGACAATTAAATGATTTAAATAATTCAGATCAAATCAAAACGATGCAGTTGTCTCTGTAATTTACTTGGTTATTAAATATGTTTTTGTTCTTTTTCAACTCTGTGAGCAGCTTCTTGGCGGACAACATTCCTATTAGAGTGTACAACAACTACGAAGCCAGAGCTGTTCCTTCCCTAACAGGCTACCGATGAAGCCATATGCCAGCCTATGGAGTGCAGACGACTGGGCAACCAGAGGAGGGCTTGACAAAACTAACTGGTCTTGTGCTCCTTTCACTGCCTCCTTCAGCAACTCAATGTCATACCTACCAATAATCTTCCTAATAACAATGCTAAGCAGCTCCAAACTCTAAACGCTAATGGCTAAAAACTACTCAGATGGGTGCGCAAGTATTACATGGTTTATAACTACTGTCAAGATCTCAAGAGATTTCCTCAAGGTCGACCACGCGAATGCAGGCTTTCTAGTTTCTAGGTTCCCTTAGGAACAGTCAGCAATGTAATGCACTTGTTTTTCAGATATCTAGAATGTTCATGTTCTCGAGGTCATTGATGTGCATGGTTGTAAATGACTCCCACCCATAACGATGATCCAGGTTAATGGACAATAAGTGTTTACAATTCAGTTGAAGAATCTGCTATTGCTAAAAACACTTAATGTTAAGCATTTCATATGAAGTCAATCTGATTTCGTATGAAGTCAATCCGACAGACGTGAGATTAAATAGCATTGATCATTGCCAAGAGGGTATGACAGCTAAGAAGGTTCTAACTATCTGAGTTGCTTGCGTTTGGATTGAAAAACAAAACAAGCTCAATGCATATATAGCAGGAAAGTGAAAGGATCACTATCGAGCTTCTGGATGTACAACAAATGATTGATCCAGACTAGATTAAATGATTTACAGGAAAAAATTTCAATATTAAACATATTGATGAAACTTCGCGGACCAAATGGCTTCATTCCCAATCCAAACCTTCAGTGGATCAATCCATAACTCCAAGCACTTCAAGTGATACGTCTTTCTTGAACTGTGCCAGAGAACATTATCCTCGCAGCAAAACCATTATCTTTGCCAAACCTAATTCATGAAAAGAATTGCCAAAGGTCAAAAGATTTTGAGAAACAAGGCAAGAAGGTGAGCATATCAAAGCAGTAAATTGGTAATCCGAACATACAACACAACAAAAAGCTTTACATCCCTTTGAAACATTTACCAAGCATAGATGATCTTGTTAGCAAGTAGAGCTTAATAATCAATTGATTAATTTGTCTATCAAGCATGATATCCATGAATGCATGTCTACATGTTTCATAGCAATAGCATCAACTGAATCACCTGATGGCATCCTCTTATTAATTAGTGTCTACATAGAATTTAGGGTGCATCTAAAATTTAAGATTCTGTAGCCCTCTTCGTTCAATAAAATGTTAGCATCTTACGAGAAATGCTTCAGACCTTATAAACAGACTCTTTTTGGGATCTAGAGGAAGGTGTGGTAGAGTGAGACATAGCGACAGGCACGCTTTAAACAGACCAGTGATCTCAGGTTTATTATCATGCTAGATATGCTGTTATGCATGCATATATACTTCTAAATGGTGATATAGGTAAACCTGTGAATATTCATATATTTTGATATAATAACATTAAATTGAGGTAAAAAGTGTGCACTACATTTGCAGGTCTCAAATTGGGATGAAGAAGGATTGGCCAGATCAGGTTTAAATCAGAGTTCTTTACAAACACAGCCTGCAAACTTTACAAAGAAATTATTGGATGAAAAATGGAGATGGAAAAAATGCAAGGGGAAAAAGCAATCGCAACAAGATCCAAACTATAGTGGGAAGCAAGTAATTCTTCTTAAGAGGTAAGAGTGTAACCTAATTTGCTTGCATAGCAGCATGTTTGTCAATCTCTTCAAGCAAGATGGCTAAAAGATATCGAGCATGAAGGAAGCAAAGGATAAGGGAAGTAGGGAACACGACAAGTACTTATAGCAGATGCAATTAGTGATCATATTAGCATAGTGGTTTCAAAAACTAATTAAATACATTGGTCAAGAGATACACTATGACTGAGAGCTTGCTACGAGCATTTGAAATAAAAATCAAGCATGAATACCTTTCATTTGATCAAACAAGAATTGTAAGAAGCAGAAGCTGCAACTTATAATATAGAATTCTAAAATTTACAAGGCAGATCAGCTCAACTAAGATAAAATGCAGAAAATGTGAATAAAACTCCTAATTGAACTTAAATAACACCTCAACTGTAATCAGCAAGAAGCACAGGAAATAAGTTATTTTTAAAGAAAAAGAATGAATGAATGGAAAGTCACTGTAAAATTAGTGACACATACATGAAAAATCTACAACCCAATTCATAAAGATAGACAACAAAGTTACAAAACAGATTGGGGGAAAATAGTGATGACAACAATAAGAGTCAGCAAAATACAGTTAAGATACTAGTATTTCATCTCCAGCAAGAGCCCTTAGTTCTCTAATTTCAGGTAAAGGTCAGTTTACCAGCACCCACAGGAAAATATTTGAGTACCACTTAGTCACTTACCACAGCATTTCCCCAGTCATTTTCTTTTTCACAATTATTTGGTCTCAACAAAAAAAAAGAACTAGAAAATCTTAGAAACAGAATAGCACACAACCAAAAGACCTTATTTGCAAAGATTAGAACTCAGGACCTCTTTCTTTAACTCTAGTTACAGCTAATTACAACAAATACACATAGTTAGCGCACATGAAAGACTTGTTTAGTTGTTTTAGTAGACCTGAATTTGCTATATTACCCATCTGCCAAAAATGCCTAGAATATTTTCATAACTTTTCTTTAACTAAAGGGAATATCTTTGCGAAACTGGCTCCCTCCACAAGCCCATAAGTACTTGTTGTAGGACATATCAATAGATAAATATTATTCTATTCACCCATCATTTACCAAGGATTTTAATTGTATCAGATAGGGAATTCATCATTTTATCTCCTAAGCTAAACGTCCAAATGCTCTGCTTGAGAAAACTTCAAAATCCCGAGAGATTCTTTTCTGGCAACACCAGCATATTCAATTCCACATTAAAGTAACTTCCGCCCATTTCCCCAATTCAGAGTAAAAGTAACGAGATTAAACAAGTGTTTAAATCCACTCAGAAATAAACGCCTGGACGCAAAAAGGAGCAGATTCAAACAGAAAAGTTGACAAAGAACATATAATCAATCATAAGCAAACTATCATATTAAACTCAGTCAATCATTGGTCTCAGGAACTAACTGGAGACCCACATGAGAGATACCGATCATAAACACAATGAGACACGCTTTAAAGCAGAAAAACGCAACGAACTAGAAACAGAGGAGATGCACGTTAGAATTAAAAATGCAAAAGGGGGACTAATTTAACCATTAGGAGGGGCCGGGAACCCTATTGGGCATAAACGAGGAGAATATTCCAAACACTAACTTACAACTAAAACCCTACAATACCAAATATAAAAAAAACTGAAAGGCGGTGGACAAGTAGAGAAGAAAAGGATACCTTTTTAGAAGAAACCATATTTTAAGGAGGTGAATCAGCAACAGATGGAAAACACCATGGACAGGGTGGTGGGGTTGGGATATAGTTTCAGTGCACATCTACGGAAACCCTAAATTCGCATATAGAGGGAGAAAGGTGGGACGGGAAGAGAGAGGGAGAAAGAGGGAGAGAGCAGGAAGAAGCAGTTCCAACACGGAGTTATGGTACAGAGAGTGATTCGACAATTGGAGGAGAAGAGCAAGACGAGGCTTTAAGCTTTGTGCAGAAGCTAGAATGCTACTTTGGAGAGAGAAAGAGAGGCGGGGAGGGCTAAGATTACACGAATCACGAGGGCAGTGAGGGGAATAGGGAGCGAGTGAGAGGGTTTGTTACAGATTTCGTATCCGAGGTAGTCATTTTACTTGGTTTGAAAATGAAACCCCGCCCTGTGCCTCCCGAACAGCGCCAACTTGTTTCTCCGTTTGTTTTGTTTGTCTCGTCCCTGTCCCTGTCCCTGTTTTCCTCTTTCATTTCAAAACCGCACTCTCTCGAGCGTGCTCCCCACTTTCCTCTTTTTTCCCATTACATGGCCCAGTCATTCCTTATTTTGACAGATCAGAATCAACCCGGCCCAAGATTCTTTAAAGGGTAAAGTAATAAATTTTATTATATATTATTTTTTTAGGAGCATCCAATAATCTAAATTATTAAGTATATGAAATAAATTATTAACTTTTAAAAATAGATCATCCAATAATCCATCATTAACTTCACCTAACGGACGTTATGTGAGACCTATAATGACATGTGGCACTCTATAAACATATGTGTAAAGGTGTAAATTTAGCTATAATTTATTTTCGAGGAGCACTAGGCAGTCTCTACTATAAAAAGTGAATGATCGAATACATTCCTCTCAATTTTGACTAAACATCATTTGTTTTCATACTTGTGAAGCCCGCAATGCATTAATCTCTTCAATCTTCTTCATTTATTCTCAATGTTAGCCTGAAAGAACACATTCAAAAAGTTATTATCTAAAGACATTCATGAGAACGATGCTATGAAGTAAAAACTTGATTTTATTATGTGTAATATTCAAAAAATTTTAACCCTGATTTATTAACTTAATGAGGGTAATTAGTGAGTTAATGAGATGTGTGGCCAGAGGAGCTTAACTTGGCAGAATTATTATGATTTCAGCCCTAGAAGTGGGTCCGGATCGATGGCGAGCCATTCGGGCAAAGAAAGAGGATGAAAAAGTGAAGAATTGTTTTTTGTGCCACAAGCTGCAACGCGTGATTGGTCCACAGCGATGCATGGAGACAATTTAAACGCAACGAGCTCCTCTGTGCCATGCCTCGCTACGAAGGGTATTGTGCGCCGCGGTACACGGCCAAAAATTAGATAAATCAGCTAGTGAGCTATGTGAAAACAAAAGAGAGAAAAAGGAAGAAAATGAAGAGCTCAGTTTTGGCTCTGTTAGGGCACAAGATTTAGTCCCATTATTGATAGATTGAAGCCTTTAAACACCCAAGGTAAGATTATGGTGATTTCTTCTTTCTCTCTCTCCCTCATTTATGATTATTTGTGGTAGGGGTTGAGTTGGAAAATGAATTTTTAGTCCATAGGAGTATAGGTCCGATTTTATTCATTAAAATAAGTTAAATGAGAGTTATTTAATGTATTGGAACACCACATTGATAATTTTGAAAGTGGTTGGTTCATGGGAATATTTAATATTCAAAAATTGATATTTATGAGGTAATTGGAAGAGATTAATGTGCATTACTAATAGTTTGAGGTATTATCAATGATAATGTGCATTAATAAAATTTAATGAGTATATTGGGTAAGAATAAGTATTGATTATGAGCTGATAAAATAGTGTATGAGAAGTTTTATGTTGATAAAGCTTTAAGAGCTAGATGATGATGATATCCTTGTGATATGGTTGTAGAGAGATTTGTTTTGGCACCATTTGAACTCGTTGAAGCTTGGGAAAGTTGATATAGTGAGGGGTAAGCCTTTAACTTCTCAAAGGTTTGAGGTAACCGAGAAAAACTTAATTTTTATAGTTAAATGTTAATTGTGTTTGTGAAATGTGATTTATGAGTTTATTGATGATGCATATTAGTAAAGTGTTGATTTGTGAAATGATTTCTTTTAAAAGTAAACCTTGATTCTATCACCCTTGATGTTTTATAAAATTAATTGTGATTTATTATTATGAGTGGAGAATTGTGATGAATTGTGTGTTAAATTATGGAGCATATGTGTTATGTGAGTTCATGTGTTGAGAAATGATTGTTAAAATGCATAGTATGTATGAGATGTACATAGCATGATCATTGGCGAGAGTTCGCCTAGGGAGAAGAGTAAATTGATTGAAAATTCATGTGGTATTGGCAGTGATCGTTGAAATCAAAAACTAGCCCTTATCCTATAGTTAATTCAAGACTGTCCCACTTGTTTTACGAGAGACTCAAACCTAACTAGTCTGCATCAGTTCATGAGGAGGCTATATTAAGGGTACGACACTCTATGGTTGTTAGTATTGGGGGAAATCGAATTATATAAGTGAGTGAGTTAACCCTGGCCCGATAGCTCCTCACAAGTAGAAGGTTAGGTTAGTCCGTGAAGGATGTAGCCACGTGATCGCCATCAGTTTTGTGTCAGAGGTAACAGGAAGATATAAGGTTGGCATATGATCATGTAAATAAGTCCTGCCACAAGGTTATTAATTTTGTGGTCCGACAAGTGTTGAGGATGCATGATTGTTATTTTTGTGACCTTGAGTTAAGTTTTTTTAAAAAATATGATATGGTGTTTTGTAGCAAGCCCAGTCACATGATTGTTAGTTTTGTAAACTGTGGCCTAATGTTATGTGATATATGTGTTTATTTGCCTAATTGCATCTATTTACAATTAATATGTAATTGTAATGGTTAAGTGAAACTTGATTACTGAGTGGTTATACTCACCCTCAATTTTGAATATTTTCAGGACCTAGCTCATCGAATCCGAGTTAAGGAAAACATACAAAGGTTTAGGATTGGTGGAATAATCCTTTTATGCCTCTCTTTTGCTATTTACATGTGTATTTTGTTAATGTCTTTGCCAACTAGGATTAATTGTCATGATTGCTGTACTACTTACATAATTTTATATTTAACTAGTGTATTTTATACCATGGGTTAGTGAGTTTTTATTGTGAACCCGTAGGTAGGGCAAAAATACTTGTACAAGTAAAATATATGTATTTTTAAGAAAAATGAATGAAAAAGTTGATGTTCTGCAACTTTTCCTCCCCTTTCATGTTTTGTGAAAATTGAGGTTGAGTAGTGATTTTGTAAAATAAATATATTTGATTGTGTATAGTGTGTTGCACAAGTCCGTAAGAATCCATTGAGTATGGTCGAATGGTTTGTGTAAGCTATTAGTACATGTGGTAGAGTTAGGATACCCCATTTGTGAGATTTTGTGAAAAAGTGGTAGAAATAGGTTTTGGTGTCCAACTTTCTATAGAAAATGAGTTTAGATGTGAAACTTGTGCCATGAGCTAGAGCTAGGAGAGAGCTCCATATAGACACTGAAACCACCTCAATTGAATGTCAGATGAAGATTTGGGACGAGTCAAAAGTCCACTCCCTGTACTATCAAATGACAACACTGATCTATCAAATTTCGTGCAATGTGTCGCGGCGCATGGTGCCTCACGCTATGGTGCACGGCACAAAGAAGACACGCCACGGTGTACGAGCCGTAAGTCGCGGCGCATGTGTCATTTTTTGCACATAAATGGTTTGTTAGTTTTAAAACTTATTATTTGGGTCCCAATTGATTTTCAAGCTTCCACTTTATTTTCAAAACTCTGATTTAGAGTCCTTAAATTATGTTAGGGATTAGAAATGTCAAATTGGGATTCCTTTGAAATAATTTTGAGAAATTCTTCTTTTAAAATCTTGAATTACTATAATTTGGAGTTAATTGTGGTTTAACCTCAGGGAGGTTACATTATGCGTGAGAAAAGCATGATTCTAGTTTAATTTAGTCACAAATTATTTCTTTTAATTTGTTTTCATTATCTTTGTGAATATTTTTAGATAAGAACTCTTTGAATCTATTCTTCTTAAGTTGAGATTAAGAATGAAGGCAAGAAGATTGGAGAGATTGATGCATTGTGGGTCTCATAAGTCTGAAAATAAATGATGTTTGGTCAAAATTGATAGAAATATGTTAGATCTAATATCCTCCTCCTTCTAATCCCATAATTAAAACTAAATCTCAAGTAAGTAGGGAATGTGATTATAGTAATTATCAAAATACAAAGTTTTCAATGGTTAGTAACATGAGAACTCCAAGTTTGCAAAACTAAATTCATTTTCAAATCTTGCAATTAGACAAATTATAGTTCACAAATATGTAGAAGCATAGGATTATTGCATAAGTAAGTGCATTTGTTTAGTAATTTAAAACAGGAGAATTTTTGAAAAATTTTAGGGTGTGCACTGAGGTGTGTTCACTTTTATGACACACATCGCAGATTATGGCACCATGTGCTGCGGTGCAATTGTACGAATTTTGATAATAAATTTTGCTATCAATTTGACAGTATTGGGGCCAGCTCGATGTCTGAATGACACGAACTGGTGTCTACAAAAAGCTCTTTTTGAGCCCTAACTAGTTGTATTGGTCTTAGACTTAAATTCTTTTTCAAAGAAAATATGGATACTCTTTTCAAAACTTATACTTTTACAACAATTTTCATAATTTCAAATGTCCAAACCAAATACCAAGGGCCAATAGCCACTAACACCATTTTAATTACATACAAATCATTAAGACTAACTTATGCAATACACCATATCACATGAAATATTCCCAAATCAAATCTTCACTATTCGACCCTTTAAACTCAAAAACATAGAAAGGGGAGGTTTACTAAAATTTTCATCAAGTTCTCCAAAATCATCACATAATTGAGTCTACTCTTACTTGCATTAGTATTTTGGCCATATTATAATAACACATACTCATCAACTCACTCCTTAGGGCCCCAAATATACTTACGATTTATAATTTATATAATGCAAGTAAAGAACAAATGAGAATTCCTAATTGGCAATTGAAATTGTCATACACATAAGTTTATTCAAAATAAGGAGGCCTACTATAAAAGGATCATGATCTTAAGCCTCTGGGTGTTTTCCTTTATCCATATCTCTTGAGCTATTTCCTGTAATATTAAAGATAATGGGGTGAGTACAACTACTTAGTAACTAAGGTTCGACTTACCCATACTAATGCATGTCAATTAGTTTAAATGCAAGTGGCAGTTAATGTCAATACTTTAACCCATGTAAAATACTTGAAAATACATATTTACAATTCTACTCATATAATAGCATTTACTTGAGAAATGATACTCTTTAGCACTTTTCATATAAAGAGAGTTGGTTACATAAATCATTGACAAATACATTGGAAGAAATTAATACTCAACTCATGATATCATCATTAAAGACACAATATAGACAACAAGTACCCTTACTCACTATATGCATGATTACCCCTCCCTTATATCCTCTTTATTCCTTTGACATGAAACCGTGGGCTATAACTCAATGGCATTGTCTATATTCCATGACTTCCTTAGCTTAAACACTTGTGAAGGATTGCCCAATAAAGGCGCACCCAACTCACTTATGAGACACAATTTTCCCTGTTTCTCATACTTTGGGGTGTCATACACCTTAAACTAGCCTCTTCATTAAATCGGTAGATAGTTAGCTAGGTTTGAGTCCCTTGTTGAACCAATAGGATAGCCCCTCATTGAATAAGTGGGACAATATGGATATAATTAATCCAGACAAACCATCGCATTAATAGGGCCTTACCATGTGAATTTTATCATCTACTCCTCTTCCTAAGCAAACTCCTGCCTCTCAAGATCATACAATGCACATTCTTGCCATAATTCACACATATACAATTTATATAACTTCACATTAACCATTTTCATTGAACTTCATCATTACACAAATCATGAAACTTCTTAAACATGTTTTCTTGGAACTTCAAACCAAATAAGTCATTGAACTCTAACTTCACAATCATTGTACCTCACACTTTCAAAATCATTGAACTCCACTATTTTAAACATCATTGAACTTCTCATTAATAAAAATTCATGTTACTTCTCAAATCACAAAGTCATTGAACTCCCAATAACATAATATGAAAATCTATTAATAATGACCTTAAAGAAATTTTTCATCACAAGGCATAAAATTTAAAAATTTAATCTAGTGAATTTTCTAACAAATCAAGTCATGCTTGCATATCTTTTTTTTTTTAATTTACACATTTCAATGATAAATCATAAATCCATAAACTAATAAACACACAAAAGCATAAGATAGAATTCTCCTAGTTACCTTAAACCTTTGAGAAATTAAAATTTTTACCTCCTCAATTACTCACTCCCAAAGCTTCCAAGAAGCTTGAATGGTGCTAATGGTAGTTACTCTACAAGCTACCATAGAAAATTTTAATATCTATTTTGAACTATTTTTCAGTAACACTTCATCATTTCTTATTGCTCAAGATTTATTCTTGACTCATGTAAAAGTACCCATAAGCCTTCTTGGCTTCCTTTAACTCTCATTAGTAATTATTGAGCTCTTAAATGGTCCTTAATGAAATTATATTGTTCCCAACCACCTAATTTATGGGAATTTCAGACATTTAATATCCTCCAACCATCAATCATCATAAAACCATTAATACCAAGTTTACTTAACTCAATCTACTCCTATTAACTTTATTTAAGTCTATAGATTCAGACCCATAGCTTCTACAAACTGAAAATTACTATGAACAATCAAACCATATCCTCTACCATCAAGAAAATGGAAGAAGAGATGAAAATTTAAGTAAGAAAGCTTACCTTTAGTATTTAGGAGCTTCAAAATACTCCTAATAATCTGTTCTCCTAAGCCATAACATTGCTCCTTCGTTCTTTTCATTTTTTTTCTTCCTCTTCTCTGTTTATTTCATATAGATATGAAGCTGATATATCAAAATTTTAGCTGTGCGCCGTAGTGCACGTTGCCCTCTATCATGGCACATGGCACAAAGGAGTCCATTGGATTTAAAAACTACCTCTGTGGGTCGTAGTGGATTGACCACACGCCGTGGCTTGTGGCACAGGGAGCATTGCTTCGCTTTTTCTCTCTTATTCTTTGGTTGGGTGACCCGCCATCAATCCAGACCACTTTTAAGGCTAAATTCACAACAATTATACCAAGTTAAGCCTTTCTGGCTACACACCTAACTAATACATTTATTTGGTCTATTTGAATCTAAAAAATCTTGATTTAAAATTGAGGATGTTATATTAGATGGTCTATTTTTTATAGTAGAGGCTACCTAATGCTCCTCAAAAAATAGTTCATAGCTAAATTTATGCCTTTACACATGTTAATGTAGAGTGCTTGTGTAGTGCCACGTGTCATTGTGAGCCCCATATAATATTTTTTAAGTGAAGTTAATAGTAGGCTATTGGATACTTTATTTTTTAAAGTTGATTATTTATTTCACATCACCTAATAGTTCAGGCTATCCGATGCTTTTAAAAAAATAGTATATGACCAAATTTATACCTTTACCCTTCTTTAAATTGGGTTGTTAACTTCTTAGCTTGTAACAGGCCTACATTATGGCCTTGTAAAATTCTTACTTTAAAAGTTTATTATATTCTAAGAAAAAAAATTAATGACTTAATCACTTCTTTTTAACTCTAGTAAAATAATTAAAAGTGTTTTAGAATAGAGATCAAAGGGAGTACGTTAATAGTGAATAAGTAAATTATGCTAATAGCCTAATATTAAATTATATGTGTGAAAAATAAAGAAAAGACTTACATACTTGACCTTAAATATTTAAGGGAAAATTATAGTCAATGACTATTAGAGAAACATATATTCATAGTTGAGGACCAATTAAATTTGAATTTACATTGCAACTTGGGAGGTCCTAACTAAAATTAATTTGTATTGAGAAAAGATGAAGATGCCCCTATAATGGAAAGAACATGAAGCATGGAACTCATGAGAATAAGCTATCATTCAAGTGAAAGCATTTAAAGGCTCAGCTACACGAGCTTGTAAGCTGAAAATTGTAGATTTCCTTCCTCCATCCCTGTCTTCCTTATTGAACTGGTTTTGCATTCTTCCTTTTACCTAACTTGTATCTGGTTTTGTTTTCTAGGTATCATAAGCTTGTCGTTAAGTTACTTGAAGAGATAGGCAACTGATCTAAAGTTTACGGTGTCATCAAGGCAAACAATCTAGCCCTGATTGATATTAGCTTTGACATTCTTGATCGCAATATATACTTATGCTGCTAAAGAAATGTGTTTAATGTGGGAATGAAGTAGTTAAGGGTTTGGCATATATAGTTAGCAATAGTAGGTGCATAATAATGGCATCTAGTAGCATTAATTTGTCTTATTTAATGTGGGTCTCTCTTGACAGTCACAGTAACATTCTATTCTGATGTGTAATGTTGTGTTATAAATACAATAATATGTTATTGTAAAATAGAGAGTGTAGTTATTATTTTATGATTTGATTATATTTTTTTTCAATATATTGTGATAGCTTGGGAAGAAAAGTGTAGAAGTAATAAACTATTTTTTTTTTGTAAAAGTGTAATGATTTGTGGTTGATATTAGAATTCTAGTTGTAAATTAGAAAATAGAGTAAAATTTAGTTGAAATCTAGGATTGTTGAACTTTGTGATGTTAAGATAGTAATAATGTATTACTGATATTAAAACTGTAATTATAAACTCAAAAATAGAGTAAATTTTGTTTGAAATGGTTGTAGGGTGACATAATAGATGGCAAGTAACAGTCCCAAGAAATTATTTTGTTTCATCCATTATGAAGGAGTTTATGAGAGGACAAGTGAAGGCAATGTCAAATATTATATAGACAATGTAATTGCTAGAATAATAACAAAAATTATGACATATGATGAATTTAGAATATAGATATTAACTGAAGTATGTTCTGGAATTAAAGAAATAGACCTAAAGTTTATAGTCAATATCAAAACTTCCACAATCACAATCATACACCTTGTAGATGATGTTGGAATGGCATAACTTATTGAGTTCAATGGCAACAGTTGTCATGTTTATGTTAGTGTAAGGGCAAATGACATTACACAGTCATCACTAAATGACTGTCTTCAAGCGTAAATAATAAAAATTTAATTTTGATTATCAATTTCACTGCTTTAAGTATTTTGACATTTAATATAGAGCCTTAATTGTTTGAATGTAACATAAATAATGTCCAAGGAATTTATGAAGCACCCTTCACTTCTGAAACTAAATGGCAATTTGATATGTTAAGCTTATCACCTCCGATTCAAACCTTAGCAACATCTATTGTTGAGAAAAGTTTAGCTATGGAAAGTATTCTAGCTCTAATACTAGAGATGAATGTAACAAAATGGAAGGATTTACTTATTGGTGTAGGATAGACATTCCCTGATGCAGTGGCTTTAAGACAAGCATTACACAAATATAACCTTGCGAATATGTTTGCATTCAAAATTTAAAAGAATGATAGGGATAAAGTCATTACAAAGTGTGTGGCTAAGGGATATCTGTGGAAACTTAAAGCATATAAAGGAGCAAGAAAGCAAAATTAATTCTTGTCTATTAGAAGTTTCATTAATGAACATGCACATTTTGTACAAGAGAATCTTATAGTATCCTACCACACTAGAGCATCTCTAACATAATCTATTTTGTTAGATGAGTTGAGGCCAAGCAATAATAAATCTACAAATGAAATTAAAGTAGACGTGTATAGAGAATACGGTGTAAGGCTTTCATATGCCCAAGCATATAGAAGGAAAGAGAAAACATTGGTTGATATGCATGGTTGTCTATAGGAGTCTTACAAGTTAATACCCTATATTTGTGATAGACTAAAGAAGTATGATCCAGAAACTATAGCTAAATGGGTTACAGAATCAAAAAATATATTTATGCAGTTGTTCATTGTATATGGGTGTTGCATAAAAGGCTTTAATAAAGGTGCTCGATCGATATTATATATGGATGGATGTCATTTGTTCATACCGTGCAAAGATACTTTGCCTGGTGCATGTGCTTTTGAAGTGAACAATGAGTTGTTCCTATTAGCATATGCTATTGTAGGAAAACTTTTGATGATTGGTCATGGTTTCTATATAATGTTGAGAAAATAATTGCATTAAGGAAAATTACCATTATTTCCAATAGACATCGTGCAATTATTACTGTTGTTCAGGCCATATTTGGTGGTCAAAGGCATGCCTTTATCTATCACCATGTAAAGAAGAATTTTAGCTCAAAATATTTGAAAATCACAGGGGGTAAAAGGAAGGTGGACACATAAAAGACACTATACTTAAATTACTTAATGCTGTTGCGTATTCTAGACTAGACAATGCTAACTTCAAATAAGGCAACGAGAAGTTTAATTAATTTTTATCCCGAGTTGGGATTATGGCTTGAAACTCATGGAGATATTGATCGTTGGGCTTTGAGTAAGTTCCCTTACAAGAGGTGGGACAACATAACAATCAATAGTATAGAGTTATTGAATGTGTGGCTTGTTAAGGAAAGGAAGCTCAATATTTCAGCGTTGATACATGAGCATAGAGAAAAATTGGCAAATAAATTGTATAAAAGCAAAATGGCTATTAGAAGTTGGAGAAATTGAGTTACACTGAATAGAGTTACAATTTTAGGAAAAAAATTTATCATTGTTCTAGATGTGGGGAACCCAATCATACTTGCAAGACTTGTAAGAACCTAAATCCAGCTTAAAAAAATGGGAAAACATGCTAATTTTTTTGTTGGATATATAGCTATACTTACTTTTGTAAATGGAAGTCACCTAACATGTGTTTTTTGGAAAGTTGGGGAGCACAGATTTTATATACCAATAACCCATTATAGATTTTTTTTAAATGGGTTATTGTCTTTTGTATATATCTGCGTAGTAATATGTAAATGGATGAAAAATTTTGTGAGGGTACTTGTTACTACTATGACAAGTATCAATATGAAATTATGTGGAATTGATGTTGTATATATACTAAAATTAACTCGTTCTTATTATGATGGAAGTTGTACATCAAAAGTGTGACTCTGTTTGCATCAGTGTTAGTTATGTATCAGTGAATGGAATTAATTCTACCACACTGAATAATTTATTGTTAAAATAGGAAGGGGAGTTGTGTTATATCAAATGGTAAGTTGTTTACTAGTTCTGAACCCTAACACATGTTCTCATATCAGGAATTAATTTTGCCACACAGAATAATTTATTATTAAAATACAAGGGAAGTTGTGTTTTCCCAAGTGGTGAGTTGTTCACCAAATCTGAACCCTTACACCTTTTCTCAACATCAAATTTTGAAATAAATAATACTTAAAAGGGAATAGAAGGTTGTAATTTTTTGAATGGTGACTTGTTCACTATATCAAAGTCATTATCCACTTCTTGAATACTGTCACATACTCATCAGTTAGGTAGATATGTCCATTTCAACTTTCCTACTTCAAAAAGCCTATGCTATTGTTATTACAAAGAAGTTAATCAAAATGAAATATCATAATAATAGTCCAAAAGCTATTGATGCTTCTTAGCATGTGCCTTAGCGTTAGAAATCAGTGAATGGACCTTTAAGGATACTTCATTATTAAGATGATCCACTAACTACCATATTTGGTCAGACCTCATAGCAAGTAGCTCTTCTTTAGAATATTTTGGCATTATGTAGCCTGACCAGTCCTCTTCCTTCGTATAGGGCCACCATTTTAACCATGTGATTACATGAAGCCTGTAATCATCCCTATATTAACATCGATAATTCCTATCAATTGACATGCCAATTGGTAATTTTGTTACATACTCCAATACAATTGTTAACATGCTTGCTTGTTTTCTTGTAAATGAAAATATCCATAAATGATTTTAGATTTGGGATCCTTGTCAAATAGTATTGATAGCTCTAGCTTACATGTTTCAAAATTGCAATGAGGTTATCCCTCTACATCATTAAATATATTATAAGTACCTTACATGTATGTCATTAGAAATAGAAGAAGAATTTATTAGTAATGATTAGATTCTTACACATCTAATTTCCATTATATTCTTCCTACAAGACACTATATCTTTCTTCTTAGATGGATTCCCCCTTACTGCCTTTCAATGAATCCAAAATATAGAATTTTTATGTCCTTATATCCATAACAATGCATAATCAATGGAAGGAAAAAATTATTGGTGCAAACATTAAATCATAATCTCCTATGTTATAACTAATACTTTCTAGATTTATTTTGTTTAAGTGGCTAGACATCCTCTAGGCTTTTGGATTTGCGATCAGTTTCTCTGTGAACTCATAATTAAATATGTGACACTTGACAATTGAAGATTGTGCTTTCTGCTCACCAACCAAAGTTATGACAACTATTGACATTATCTGCCCATGATACAAATATCACACACACACATTATATGACATTATATCTTATGCAACTTAAGTCACAATTACCCTATTACTAATCCATTCCCTAGGACCAAGATCTCTCAATTTTGCCCTTATAAGGTGGTGTTCAAATATCTAGACAAACACCCTAGATATAAAAAATAATATATTAGTACTTGTATCTAATTGACTTTAAACTGGACAAATACATGTCATGAGTTTATAACTTACTTTTGTTGTTGTTCTTCTTTATAGAATTCAAGGTGTAAAGTAAATAAATGTTTGTTTTCACTTATTTTTCTCTTCCGAATAACACAAGCCAACCATGGAGATCAAATGCTAAGCTTTTTCACCCTTTTTTACCTCCTTCGTATATGTCCAACTTTGTATTTTGATTCATTTAATCCTTCCTTCTCCCTATTACTATGCATCTTCTTTTGACTTGTTCTCATCTTCTGAATCATCTTCCTTTTCATTTTGTTTAGATTTCTGTTCTCCCTCCTCCTCCTCTTCATTGTCCACTTCCTCTTTATTATGTTCAGAGTTTTGTTCTCCTTCCTCCTCTTCTTCATTGTCCACTTCTTCTTTACTATCTCTAAATTTGTATTATTCTTCATCATCTTCTTCCTCTTCTTGCTCACTCTCTCCATGCTTCTCATCTCTATCCTGTAACATCTAAAAAATTTAATCATAGTTAATTAACTTAATAAGTGTGATTAGTGAGTTGATGTGGTGTGTAGCCAGAGGGGTCTAGTTAGTGTGGTTCGCTTTGATTTTAGCCCAAGATGTGGGTTAAGATTAAAGTAAGGCCATCTGGGTAAGGAAAGAGGAAGAAAAGTTAAGGAAAGTCCTCTATGCCACATGTCACGATATGTGAGCAATCTACTGCAATGCATAAAGACGATCAGGTGTGATTTGGGCCTCTCTGTGCCATACGTCGTATCACAGACTTTATCAATTTGTATCTGTGCATGAAAATAGAAGAAGAGGAAGTGAGAAAATAAAAGGCACATTTAAGGTTCTACTAGGGCATGACATTAGATCTCATTAGTGATATTTTTATATTCCCAAACACTAAATATAAGTAATTTATACCATCATCTTCCTTTCTTTACCACATTTATGAAGATTTGAGTTAGGATATTAGTTTTTGGTCTCTAGAAATATGGGACTTAACACATTGACTAAAATGGATATAAGAGTGGTTTAGAGTATTCAAACTCTACATTGATGGTTTTGTCAAGAGTTAGTTGGGAGGAGTTATTTTCATGCGAATTTTGCCATTAATATGGTTATTGAGAGAGTTTGAGTCTTATTAATAGTAGTTTAATGACTCAATAGTGATAATGTAAGTTAATGGAACCTAGGGAACCCAATGGATGTGATTTTATGATATTGATGAGAAAGGGATATGAGGAGTCTAGTGTTATAAAATTCCCTAATGTGAAATAATAATGTTATCCTTGTAGAACTGATTGTAGATCATTATTATTGGTATCATTCAAGCTTGTAAGAAGCTTTGAAATTGTTTGTTGTGAGGGATAAACTTTTAACCTTTTAAAGGTTTGAGATGACCGAGGAAATATAGTTTATATAGTTGAATATTAATTGTTTATTTGGAAATGGTTAAATTAAGGTATGATTTATATTTTAAACCATAGTTTATATAGTTGAATATTAATTGTTTATTTGGAAATGGTTAAATTAAGGTATGATTTATATTTTAAACCCATGATGTAAATTTGACATGTTTGATAATGTGACATTGTGAAAATGCTATGTATACATTTGAATAATGATGATGATTGAGAATATGTGAGCATGTATAGATGGATAAGTAGAGTATAATGGTGAAAAAGAGTTTTATATGCTTGATGTGATGAGAGGATTGTATCAATGACATTAATTGTTGTAAGTGCATAACATGTGTCAAATATGCATGGCATGATCATTAGTGAGAGTTCACCTAAGGAAATGAATAGTTGTTAAATCCATATGGTATTGATAGTGATCGTTAAAATTAAAAACTTGCCTCGACATCGATCGTTGGAATCGAAAGGTAACCTATGTCCTATGATTAATTTAGGACTATCCACTTGTTCTATAAGAGACTCAAACCTAACTAATCTTCACTAGTTTATGAGGAGACTAGATTAAAGGCACGACACTCTATGGTTGTTAGTATTGGGGGAAATTGAATTACACAAGCGAGTAAGTTAACCCTGGCCTAGTAGCTCTTCACAAGTGAAAGGTTGGGTTGGTCTGTAAAGGATGTAACCACCAATTTCACATCGAAGGTAACAGGAGGGTACAAGATTGGCATTTGATCATGCATTTAACATCTAACTACATGGTTGTTATTATTGCGGTTTGATATGTGTTAGGGGCGTATGGTTGGTATTGTTGCGATCCTATGATATGCATTGTCATCCATGTGTGTTAGGCTTGGTTGCATGGTTGTTAGTATTGTAAGCCGTGGCTATGCTTATCATATGTGCTATATTTGTATGTATTTTCTATTTGCAAATGTTTTCAATTGATATGCAACTGCATAAATTAGGTAAAACTTGGTTACTGAGTAGTCGCACTCATCCCTCAATTCTTAATATTTGTAGGGCTTAGCTCATCAAATTCAATTTGGAAAAGCATACTGAGGCATAGGATTGTGGTAAAAATCCTATTTTCATGCCTCTCTACTCTATTTATGTGTATTTATGTTGTAAAATTGCCAACTAGATCACATGTTATTATTTTATATTGCTTACATTAATATTTTGTCACACTTGTGTATTTTATATCCTAGGTTAGTGAGTTTTAGTTTTAAACTGTTGGATGGGGCCAAAATATTTTTGCAAATAGGAACATGTTTATTTTGACTAATTTGAAATAAAAGTACTCGTTTTGAAAGAAATACCTCCCCCTTGTGTTTTGTAAAATTTGGGGTTGAGTAGTGAAATTAAAGTTTTTGTTTTTAGTTGAGTATGGTATGTTGCACAAGTCCACTAAAATCCATTAAGTGTGATCAGATGGTCGGTGTAAGGTTTTGGCACTTGTGGTTGAGTTGGGACATCATTGTTGTGAGTTTTATATGAAAAAGTGATAAAATGAGTTTTAGTGTCTAATTCTTTGTAGAAAATGAATTTAAGTATGAAACTTATGTCATTAGCTAGAGCTAAGAGAAAGCTTTATGTAGATACTAAAATCATCTCAATCGAATGTCGGACAGGAATTTAGGATGCGTCGGAAGTTTGCTCCCACTACTATCAAATGACAGCAGCTGTTTGCTATCAAATTGCGTGTAACGCACCACGGCACATGGCACAGAGATGAGTGAGCGATGGTGTACTAACATTTAGCCACCACACATATCACATTTTCTACACAAAACACATTTTTGAGTTTTAAAACTCAAATGTTTTTTGTCTTAATCGATTTTCAAGCTTTCGTATTGTTTTAAAACTTTGATTTGAGCATAATAAGTCTTTGATAGAGATTAAAAACATTGAATTTTGGGATTTCATTGTAAATGATTTTAGAATTGTTTCTTCCCCTAGAATTTTGAAAAAACTTGTTTCTTCTAATTGTGAATTATGAAAACTTGATAATCTTTTGTGAGCTCAGTCCCTTGATTTCCTCAATTTTGATGTTAATGGATTATTTAGATAAGGGTATTACACATCCTCCTCACTGTCTCCTTCCTTCTCATCTCTATCCTCCTCATTTTGTCATTCCTTCTCATCTCCATCCTCCTCTTTTTCTAAGGTATCCCTATTTACTTGTAGCTTTAGCAACTCCTCAGCAATAAATGTTTGTACCTTTATCATTTTCTCATGAAAAAGGCTATTAATCCTTGATAAGCCTCCATTAACTCTTGCACAAGACATATACTGTATAAGACAATTTTCAATCAAAGCATATATTATAAATTTCAACTTAATATCAATTTGGTCATAAAATGATGTTATTGATGGCATCTTTGTTGAAGAAGTATCCTCACTAGTGCCTAGAACATATATAATTCCATGAAAACTTTTTCTCTCTATGTCTACTCTTTTGTTCGGTACTCTTTCCTCATTCCGGTGCTTCATTGCATCATTTGAGGATGAGCCACCTTCAACTAAAGGAAAATATTGGAGGAACAATATTTGAAAACAAAACACACATCACACAAATATTTTTTATTGAATTTATTTTTTATTGGACAAACTATGGAAAAAAAAATATATAGTAAAAATTATATTTTATACTAATGACTCTTTCCTCATTTCAGTGCTTCATTGAATCACTGAAGGATGGGCTACCTTCAACCAATGGAAAATATTGGAGGAACAATATCTGGAAACAGAACACACATCACACACAACTTAAAAAGGCTAACTTAGTTCATAAAAGTGACAAATACAAATGTACCAACAAGAAGAACACACAGCCTCTAACATTTTTAGATCTGAGGAGTTTTCTCTTCTTAATAGCCTTCTTGTATTTTTCAATTTCAATTGTTAATTAATTGAAAACAAGTATGGCCTAATTATATTATACCCATGCATTGTTGGTACAAGCTATGATTTTCAATAGACGATCATTTAAACCAAAACATGCAATTGGACACAATAGAGTACCTAATGTATATAATACAAACAAAAACTTGAAGGAATCAATAGGCAACCCTAATAAGAGCTCAACATCTGCCGACTTAATATTAACAGTCTTCCCTCTTGTGATAATCCTTTTAATAGGTGGATTATATACATTAATCACCTCTACAACAAGTTCTCGAGGAATTATCCTGTAACTAATATCTAACAACCTTCCAAACCTAATATTCTCCACCCTTTCCCTTAAATTTTCATTCCCCTTCATATATTCACCAACTTCTATGAACTTACTAAGTGAGCATCTAGTTAGGAATGGTAAAAATGTACTTTTTACATATTTCTACTCTTCCTTCTAATGCCATTTCTTTGTACTTCTTCTTCTCTTCCTCACTTACTCTCTTCCATGCTTCTCTAACACCATCCGCTACATCTTAGAAGCTCTTAAACTTTTCCTTCCTATTTACATAGAAATGCTTCTTAAATAACATGTGTTCCTTGTTTTCTTTGTCAGCCATGTTTCTACCACTGCAAATATTAATAATTCTATGACTTAGAGAAATCATGTATACTACATACTTGTGAAAAATAATAATAACAGGACTTGTTATCTCCAAATTATATATTTGTCAAAATAGTAACGGGACTTTTCTTTTGCAGAATATAGACTTGTCCAAATCTTGCAGATTATATACTTGTCAAAATAATAACAAGACTTATCATTTTCAGATTCAATACTTGTGAAATTACTAGCTAGACTTGTCTTTATAAGATTATATACTTGTCCAGAACTTCAAATTATGCACATTATATACTTATTAGTAGTACATAATGGGATTTGTCATTTACACATTATATACTTGTCAAAATAGAAACGGAACTTGTCTTTCTCAGATTATATTCTTGAACAAAACTCAAACAAATCATGCATATTATATACTAGTCAAAATAATCATGAGACTTGTCATTTCTAGATCATATACTTGTTAAAAAAACATAACATCAATACTTGTCATTTTTAGATTATATACTTGTCAAACTAATAATAGAACTTATCTTTAGAAGATTATATACTTATCCAAAACTTTAGACAAATAATGAACATTATATACTTGTTAAAATAATAACAGGACTTGTCATTTGTGTATTATATAGTTGTCAAAAAACATAATAAGAATACTTGTCATTTGTAGATCATATACTTGTCAAACTAATAACAGGATAAGTCCTTTGCATCCATTTACATATTGAACATTTTGACAAATTATCAACATTATATACTTTTCAATCACAATAAAACAACAAACAACTAACAACATTTGTCCTCTCCTTTATCAACATTCATTAATCAGGCACAATACTCAATCTACTAAGGAGACTTATTAAGTTCAAATTGACTGCTTGTCAATATACTAACGGGACTTGTTCATTGAGAAACTTCTTAAACATGACAAGAAACTTCAATATTTCTAGGAGCATGGACTTAGTTCGCCTATTAATGAATGAGTATATGAGTCTTGACATACTACTTATTTTCCTAAGGCAACATGCACTGTCAATCAGTCAATATCAACCAATCAATTGTTAATTTCTTAAAGGATACTTGTTCTTATGGTTTTAGCTCTTGTAAATTTTTTAAAATTCTTCGAAGGGAACAATGCAATGGTTTATAAACAAAGAAGCTTGAAGAAACCCAACTTACAGTTCAATGCAGCTTCTACTCCTCGTGAACTCCAACAATGCTCGCCAAGACAACATTTGATGGTTATGTCCAAGCTTCTACAGCACACCAAACTCAATTGACTAAATGAGTAGCTTCTCTCGAACTCAAATATAGGGAAAACCACCTTCAATATAGCCAAATTGCCTCTGAACCACAAGTAAGGTGACGTGAAGGTTGTAGGAGGGAGAGCCATAATCAATGATCTCTTATTTTTTTTATTTTTAACACTAGGGCTGTTTTTGTCTTTTCTCAGTGCAAATTAATTACAGTTAGAACCTCCCAGATTATAGTGTAAATTCAAACTTAATTGGTCCTCAGTTGTGAATATATTTCTCCAGTGGTCTTTGGCTATAATTGTCCCTATATTTAATGGTCCTTATTTTCAATTAAATTAAGACATATGGATATTTAAAGATAATTTATTCCATGGCAAATTTTTTTTATTAATATTATTGACATATTAAAATCTATTTTTTTTCATTTGATTGGATAAAAATATATTAGATATATAGAACTAAGTATCTAAGTCTTGCCCAAAATGTAAAGGAAGCCGTTGGAAAAAAATGGTATGTTGGGATGGGTGATTAAAAATTCTCGTATTTAATAGGGACAAATACCTTCTCATATTAGTTATTAGCACGTGATTTGATTATTAGTTATTAGCATGTCACACAATCCGTAAATGCAGTGTTACTTAGGAGGAACTCAGTAAAGTCGGAGAAAATGAAAGTACAAAGGATGGAAAAATTATTGCCAACTAGTGTATGTCCCGTGCATCATACGCAATGGTTTAAATAAATAATAAGTTAAATTATAAAATTACATTATTATAAAAAATCACTTTTAAATTAAAGTAATTGGTGTTTTTCAATTTGTAATAATAGGTTAAATATAATAATTATTTAAAAACCTCCATGCAACATCCCATTGAATGAATTTAAAAACTAGATTAATTTTAATAAAAATTATTTAAATTATAAATAATATATTCACATTACGCAATTAAATTAAAATTAAAAATTAAAATTAATGTTATAAATTATATTCGGGGTGAAGATTATGCATCACAATTTTCTCCGTTAAAGCACATTTTAGATTTAAAATGTTATTTAACTATTTTTCATAACAGATAATAGATTATTTATCATTTTTATTCTTATCATAGATTATTTATCTTATGCCATAATTCCTTAGTTTTTAAAATTAAAAATAAGAATAGTATGATGGGGAGCTACAATAATGGGAGGGTGGGTGAGATAATGGAAGAGGAATCAGGAACAATATGAATTATGACAAATCAATAAATCATTTTAAAAATAACACGAGTGAAAAAAATAAAATATTAAAAGAAGTGGGGTGGGTTTGACAATTGCAAAAATAATATAAGGAATTACGATTTTAATATTGTAATATTTGAGAAAAAATGTAATTAAAAAAATTTGATGTGGCACATTGAAATTGCATAAAGTTTATAAATGATAAATTACATAAATATTCTATATCATTATATACAATTTTTTGAAACAAAGGTAATATTTGAGTATGAAAAGTAAATAATAGAGAAAGATTCATCACCTCCCTAATAACGTCAATGAAAACTCTTCCAATAAACCTCCACCTAACTATACCTTTTTGAAACAAAGGCAACTTCAACACTTTCAACAACCTTATATGGCAAAATTATGTTGATATGGCATCACATTGGAAATTATAAATCTAGTCGCATAAATGTTATTTAACTTTGAAAACATACCAAATACTTTAGACTAAATTTCAATAGAAGAAGTACAAGAATGATAGCCTAGAGTTAGAACATTGAAATTTGAAAACCATGCTAAGAGCTTTACAAGACAATTAATAAAATTTTAAAAATCATAACGTCTCATAAAAGGAATAATGTAAAACAATGTTAAGAGCTTTACAAGATAATTAATATGAATTGGATGAACTATAAAAGGAGGACATTCAGGAGCATATATATATATATGAAGATTAAGCGTGAACAATAAAATCACTGAAAAAAGAGGTGAACTTTTTCATGGGGCTATCATTCCCTAAACTTGAATTAGAAACATGATGCCTTTAGTTTTTCCCAAAACATTAAATGTGAGAAAGATACAGAAAAGCATATGAAGAGATATGAATTGAATTGTTTGTTCAAAAAATGAGAAATAGGAATTGATGACTTGAGAAGGGAGGAAGGGGATGAGGTGACAATGACTTCAAATACTAAAGCGGCTGGCGATGGATGCTTTTTGCTTATCTTATATTGAATGCTCAGAAGAAGTACGAGAAATTCAAAGCGATGGGATTCAAGGAGACAATGAGTAGAGAAATATATCCAACAATATAAGTTGTTGTTAATGTGGGTAGAGAAGTTATGATTTATGAAGGTTTTTAAAATTTTTAAAATTTAAAATAAAAGGAGAAGAAGTTACATTTGATAATGCGAAAGTTTTTAAGTAAAATTAAAATTTAAACTAAAAGGATAGGAAGTTATAATAATGGGAAAGATCATGGAAAAGAATATTAAAGATAAAATAAAATGAAGGAGTTAATGTAATGGAAGAGAAAAATAAGGGATAAGGGAAAGTAGTTTCTATAAGTTTTAGAGATATTGCAATAAAATATATCTAAAAAATCAATATTAATGTTAAAATTATGATAATGGGAGACATCATTGGAGAAAAGATTATAGATATATTACATAAAAAAGAAAAGATTATAGATAAATGGAAATAAAGGAGAGAGCGAAATAAAAGATGAGGGGAAGGCCTTTGATTCACTTTAGATACCTGTTGATTACTTAATTCATAAATCATATATATTTAATTAAATTACAAATGAGAATTAAATTAATTAATAACATATATAGAATTTAATGTAAATATTTTATTAATTCACACCAAAAATTAAATTTACTCAAAAAATTCTTCTTCTCATTGCTATGTGGATTGGTATAATTTATAGATATTTATAAATAGAAGATATATTGATTAATTTAAATTTCTTAAAAATTATTTATAATTTCAGAAGTTTTATTTGAGATTATGGGAGAGAAAATCAAGAATAAAGAAAAGCATTTTTTATCAATTTTTAAAATAATAATTTTGTATAGGAATAGGTATTATTTATTTAGATATATTTAAGGTTTTTAAAATTAAGATTTTAAATTGTGAATTAATTAAAAAATTATATTTAAGATTTTGAGATAAATTATATTTATGGGAGAGAAATTATAATTCATCATGATGCTTGTAGTTTTACTTTTAAAAATTTGAAATTATGAATAAATTAAGTTAATAAATTTCAGCATGAAGGATGTGACATTGTCATATTGCTTGTAGTTTTTCTCGTGTATGTGTATATATATATATAGATAGATAGATAGATAGATAGATAGATGTTCACGTATCATGCGCGACAATCTCTTATAAATAGATAGATGTTCACGTATCATGCACGACAATCTCTTCACGTTTGCATCCAACGGTCGGAATCAAAATGATTTTTCCTCTTTATATACTATGACGGAGTTAGTGCCTCTTTGGATTAGTTAGTACTTGTTTGGATTAACCATGAGAATCAATTATTTGTACAGAAACGTGATTTTGGTGAAGAATATCTAAGCCAATGTTGACCGGATATTAAACCAAAAAAGTCAGCGATTCACGATTTGTATGGTTCAATTGAGTTGGACCGATGGTCAAATCAATGACGTAATAATTAAATTAAAAAATTATATGCGTATATAATAATCTAAATATAAGAAATACATATGAAATTGCTATTTAAATTAAAAAATCAAATAGTTTAAGTTTATCATGACTTGACAAGCCACATGATACGACATAATATCAAATGATTAAAAAAATAATCATTTTTTAAAAAAATTTGATAAAAAAATTTAACATTCTGGTTTTTAAAAACCGAATCCGGTTCTCGACTTGATTTTGGTTCCCAATTTGACTGTTAATTTGAAATGGCTCAACTCCTAAAATAATTCTTTCATATGAATTAAACTGAAAACTAGACCGATCGATAGTCAGATCGATCTGACCGTCCAGTATGGTCCGACTTTAGAAACACTTATCTAAACAATTCAATTTTTGCATCATTGATTGTGTAACCCCAAACCACGTTTTTGCCTAAGCTATTCTTACCAGCTTATCAATTTCAATTACACCTATTTGAGCATTTATTACTTGTCAGAATTTTTACCCTGCCAAGTATACCCCTAGCTTTGTGTGATTGTATGAACAGAAAGTATGAACGGTGGAACATCAACAGAGTTACTACTTTAATATGCAGCTCAAGCCAAAAAGAAAAGTTTTTTTTTGAAAAAATTGAAATAAAAATATTATTAAATATTAATATTATAAATTTATAATAATTTAATTTAAATTATATATATATATATATATATATCAATATATATGCGTTAAATAAATTTAAAATAGTAAATGTATCATTATCATATTTTTATTAAATAAATAAAAATAAATTTAATAATATCATATGTCATTTAACTCATGTCCTTTATTGTCATTTGCATATTTAAAATTGATTTTAATTAAAATCATCCAAACATCTTTAATTTTATCAAAAAGTAATTTTAGAAAATATTATCCAAATACCATCACATTATAATATAATTTATTATAAATAAAATCTATTATGTTAATCAAATTTTCATAATTAATTATACCTAATTGAAATCCAAACACAGCCTTAGTCTCATAGCTTGTTTTGCCATGAAGCACCGATAATTTAAATTATCTTATGTGTCTATATTGGTATTGTGACGATACTAATACTTGTCGACGCGTCTTCGATACATATCTATAGAGTATTGAAATATTATTTTTTTTAATTTTCAGTATATATCCTATACTTTTAAATTGTAAGTTGATATTTTAAAACTAATACTTCAAGATAATTTTTAAGCAATTAAATTTTATTAAATATTGTGATATTAATTTTTGTTTCTAATATATTTATGTGATTCAATTTTAAAATCAAATATTATATTTTCCTTCAAAAATAAGTTTTAGATATAATAAAAAGATAAAAATTATATTTTTAATTATAAAAATGTAGGGATATAATTTTTTTGGCATATAAACTCTAAGCATGGAACTATTGGTAAAAACTAGGCAGAAGGCAATTAAGTAGGGATGAAAAAAAATATAATTAATTATTATGTTTTGCTTGGTATTACTATAAAGAATCATATATGTATGCTAGGTTGGATATTTTCTAAATTAAAATTATATTGTTAACATTTTTATGATTTTTTATAAATATATTTGTATGTGTAAACAATGTATCATATCTTGATTTTTAAAAAATAAAAGTATCAACATATTAGATACATATCATATCTGATATGCTTATCAATATCTATATAATGTAACTATTTTGTTATATCTCGAATAGGCAATCTATATTGAGGAAACTATTTACTTTTTTTTGGGCATTACTTTCTCCATATCTATTTATAAGTTACTTTCAATATGTTTTATCGAAATTAAAAAAATCTTAAATTCTATTAATTTTATTTTAAAATTTAACAAGTTTTCACCTTTATCTTTAATAAATATTTTAAAATTTTATTATTGATACTTTTATTTAAAATATTTAAAAAAGGTAAAAATGTAAAGAGAAGCGTTATAAATTAGTAAGTGCTTTGTAAACAAGATTAAATTTTTTTTGGATCTATGTCTTATGCATAAAACAAAGGAGTAGAGAACAAGGTAGAAAGCAGAGAGCGCGCGCGCGCATATATATATATATATATATATATATATTTGGGGGATAAATGAGAATGCAAAGCAAAGCCTATACTAAATTAGAAGCATCTAAGATTAATAGCCGGGATGGGAGGGACTCTGCTTTCACGTGATGCTAACCCAAAGGGAGAGATAAAGCTCTCTGTTGAACCATCAATTTATTCATCCGTGATCTTAAGAAGAATGATTATATAAATATTGAATAATTAAGTTCTTTTACGTAATAAAAAGGTATAATTGTTAATTACAAACAATTAGGAAAAACAACTGTGTGGATTGAAAATTGGTGTGCGATGTCGAATACACTGAATTAATATAATAGACGTGTAATCGAGAATTGACCCTATGGGATTTTCTTGATAATCTATCATGAAACAACAGCATGCATGGAGTTTATGCTTGAATATTATAAAACAAAATAAGCAACTCAATCTGCACTCTGCGTGATTTATCATACTCTCACTTTTGCTATATGAGCATTAACCTCGTACTCAAAGTGACGTAATAAGAGATCACTGATCTGTTCAAATTAAGCTTCCCCCCTCCACGAGTTAACGTTTTAGAAATTATATTTTTCAAAAAAGTTAATAAATGACCCCACATGCTTCACTTTTACCTTCTTGAAACGTAGAATTGATGTTTTTATAAATATAGTTTTTTTAATGTTAAAATCAAATATATCCTTATAATTGATTTTTTTTATCACACCTTTAATCGATTTTTATTTTATAAGTTTAAGAGTAAATTTATAAATATACAATAAATAATTCTCTTAAATAAATGAAAACATCATATACCTAACCCACTGACCCCTTCGTAATTTTCTTGAAAAAGAAAACTTCTCTGCATTCTCTCAAACAAAAAAGCATCCAAAAGGATTTTAGTTTTTAGTTTTTTTCTTTTTGTTACGTCTAGCAGAGTTTAATTTGTTAAAGATAAATTCTTATTTCTAAGACCTCTCTCTCCCTCTCTTTTCTGTTAAAATAAATTAATGCTATACCTAAATTAGATCGAGTTCGTAACAGAACCGACTAGAAGATTCTGTGCAATCCATCTCTCCTCTTCGATCGCCACTGTTCTTTGATTTCTTGTTTTTCCTACGTCACATGCATCATGCTACGTTTCTTTCTTTCTTCTCAATCATTATCGTTTAACATGTTTCGTTAACCACAGTGGAATTCTTGCTTCCTTTCTTTATTCAGTTCGCAAAATTCTGTGGCTAAAGGAGAAGAAGAAAGACATTATCAACGCAGAAAAGTTTTGGATCAGTGAGTGGCCGGACTCAGCAGCCATGGCACAAGGATCAACAGATTCATCGGGAAACCAGAGAGTTCCCTTTCACAAGCTCTTTACTTTCGCGGACCGTCCCGACGTGGTCTTGATGATCATCGGTACGATCTGTGCGTTGGCCAATGGATTATCACAGCCTCTCATGACACTGATTTTTGGGAAGCTCATCAACACGTTTGGTTCGACTGATCAACCACGCATTGTGCGTGAAGTTTCTAAGGTACACTATGCATTTAAATTACTAGACTACTGATGTATTTGCTTTTCTATTTCTGGATTTTGACTATCCCAAATGAGCATGTAGCTTCTAAGCTGTATGATGAAAAGCCAATTTTACTTTGCCACGTCACTTTTGGAAGAGGGAAGGGTAGTTTTCTCTAATTAGACTCAAAAGACTGAGAATCTTTTGTTTTCCTAACTTCATCACTTTGCCTACTTAATTACTACAATCTGGATTACAGATTTTACGTGGGAAAGAAAACTAATTGATATCTGTTACTTTAGAACAGGTTGCATTACTCTTTGTATACCTGGCTATTGGTTCTGGCGTTGCTTCAAGTCTCCGTAAGATTCCTCATTCTTTTATTTCTATTTCGTTGATACTTCGCTAGTTTTAGGAAGTCATATAAATTTGTTTATCTCATAAACGTAAGCATATTGAGGAAGGTACGTAGGGCATCGTTTTCTTAAGCTTTCCAATTTGGGAGAACACGGTAAGTTCAAACTTTTGTGGAGTACATTACAAAATGCGTTTTCTTGAATGCCGCATCCAAGTTATCATTCCAAATCTCTTTAATTATATATATTGATATATTTTGAGAAAAGATGGATAAAAAACCAATACTATGTAAATAAAGATGTGATGTAAACACCACATACATTTGTATTCTTGTCTTATTCTTAATTTGTTCACAAATCCATATGAATGTAATGGCATCTCTTAATTAATTGGTGATCGCTATCTGGTAAGCCACATCTATATTTTGTGTGTTTAGTTTAAAGAAAATTACGGGCAATCTGGGAGTCATTTTTTTACATATGCCACAGAGGTAGCTAGTTGGATGGTGACAGGAGAAAGGCAAGCCGCACGGATTCGTGGTCTGTACTTGAAAACAATATTAAGACAGGATATTGCATTCTTCGACACTGAAACAACCACAGGAGAGGTCATTGGTAGGATGTCTGGTGATACCATTCTCATTCAAGATGCCATGGGCGAAAAGGTGAACCTCCTTTCCTTTCTTATATGGAAGTCGCCATAATCAAGTGTCTTGATCTTGCAAGTATTATAGTAGTCTTTTCTTCTATTCCTTACCCCCCCCCCCAATCCTGTATTGTTCCTTATTCTAGATCGATTTAAATATGGATTAGTGGTCTGATTCCAATAGAACTCATAAGAACTTTATAACAGGTGGGGAAGTCTCTGCAACTTGCTTCAACTTTTGTCGGCGGTTTTGTGGTTGCCTTTACAAGAGGATGGTTACTTGCTCTGGTTTTGCTTTCATGTGTTCCATGTGTTGTCATTGCTGGTGGAATTTCGTCAATGTTTGTGGCAAAAATGTCAAGTCGTGGACAACTTGCTTATGCAGAAGCAGGAAACGTGGTTGAACAAACCGTTGGAGCTATTAAAACAGTAGGGCAAAAAAAAAAAAAAAAAACTCATACTAAGTGTCTGAGATGTTTGAAATTGTTCTAGTGCTTGACTAGTACTTGTGATATTGAACTAGGTTGCATCTTTCACTGGGGAGAAGAAAGCAGTAGAAACGTATAATAGCAAGTTGAAAGTCGCCTATAAAACAATGGTTAAACAAGGGATGGCCACGGGGCTTGGATTTGGAGTTGTTTTGTTTATAATCTTCAGCACTTATGGACTTGCAATGTGGTATGGAGCCAAGCTGATCCGCGAGAGAGGGTACAATGGTGGAGCTGTCATCACTATAATTATGGCGCTTATGACGGGTGGAATGTGAGCGAGACCAATTTCGGTTATGGTTTATAATCTTTTCCGAGGCCCTTTCAGCTGAAAGACCCAAGCCACTGAAGACTTTTCGTTACGACAACTATTTTTTATTGAATTGATTTTTGTCAAACTGACTTTTGGCAAAAAAAATGAAAAAATAAAACTAAACACGCACTATGTTTAACATAACTTGGTGTTCATTGTTCACCAGTAGGCTCTTCATAAATATGAATGAAGTTAATAGTAAACATCTAATATGCCTTTACATATCATACTCATCAATCTTTTATCATGCAACACAACCTTATGTACCTTCCTTACGTCTTTGTTATCTTATTGAACCAGGGCACTGGGACAGACATCGCCAAGTCTCAATGCATTCGCAGCAGGTCAAGCTGCGGCATACAAGATGTTTGAGACTATTGAAAGAAAACCCAAAATTGATGCTTATAACACTAATGGGGCTGTCTTGGAGGACATCAAGGGAGATATTGAACTTAAAGATGTTTATTTCAGATACCCTGCAAGGCCAGACGTGCAGGTTTTTGCTGGATTCTCACTGCATGTTCCAAGAGGCACGACCAGCGCTTTAGTGGGTCAAAGTGGAAGCGGAAAGTCAACTGTAATTAGTTTATTAGAAAGATTCTATGACCCTGATGCTGGTGAAGTATTTATAGATGGTGTTAATTTGAGGGACTTCAAACTTAAGTGGATAAGAGAAAAGATTGGGCTTGTTAGTCAGGAACCGATGTTATTTACAGGTACCATCAAAGAAAATATAGCATATGGCAAGGATAATGCAACTGATGATGAAATAACTACAGCGACAAAGCTTGCCAACGCTGCAAAATTTATCGACAAAATGCCAAAGGTATATCAAATTCTTTAGTTTTAACTTTTAATGATAAATGCACAGTTTTGGAATCTTAGAGAATAATTATAATACTTAGTCGATATTTGTTTCACTGTTTGCAGGGACTTGACACCATGGTAGGGGAGCATGGAACTCAACTTTCCGGGGGACAAAAGCAACGGATTGCCATTGCAAGGGCAATTCTGAAGAACCCTAAAATCCTCCTTCTTGATGAAGCAACAAGCGCACTAGATGCTGAGTCTGAACGCATTGTTCAAGATGCATTGGTAAATGTCATGTTAAACAGGACCACAGTGGTTGTTGCTCATCGTTTGACAACTATTAGAAATGCTGATGCAATAGCAGTGGTGTATCAAGGGAAAATAGTGGAAAAAGGTTACATTACCTACTCTTATGCATTTTATTCTTTTTTTTTTTTTGGGCCAAATTTCATTCACATATGAATACAGCACCGCGACTAATTTTATTGTTAAAATCCTTGAACTCAAAATAATTACATATACACTTTGTCATTTTTCTTCTATTAGCAGGAACTCATGATGAGTTAATCCAGAATCCTGATGGTGCTTATTCTCAGCTTGTTCGTCTCCAAGAAGGTGCAGATAAAGCTGAAGCTGGAGAAAAATCGGAAACAGATAAGGCCACTACCAGTTATATAGACAGAAACATTTCTTCCTCTGAGAACCAAAAATCATGGTTGAGATCATTTAGAAGAATTTCATCAGGAAGGCAATCTTCTCACTCACTTAGCCTTGATCTAGCTAATCGAACTAATACATATCCTTCTGGAGAAGGTGATGATCCTGGAAAACCCAAATCTGCAAATGTCAAGCGGCAAGAGGTTTCCATTATGCGCTTGGCCTATTTGAACAAAACTGAGATTCCTGTGTTATTGCTTGGATCAGTTGCAGCTGCAATACAAGGCCTAGTTTTCCCTATATTTGGCCTCCTGCTTTCATCAGCTATTAGAATGTTATATAAACCACCTGAACAAATGAGGAAAGAATCAAAATTTTGGGGAGTTCTTTATGTGATTTTGGGTTTAGTTTCTTTAGTGACTCTACCGTTACAAAATTACTTCTTTGGAGTTGCTGGTGGAAAATTAATAGAACGAATTCGTTCTTTGACATTTGAGAAGGTTGTGCACCAGCAAATCAGTTGGTTTGATGATCCTGCAAATTCAAGGTAAATTAACAAGTTATTATAGGAGTTATTATGCTTTAATTTCTATCATTCATCAAACTCAAATGTTTCTCATCTTCCAGTGGTGCAGTAGGTGCAAGGTTATCTACAGATGCCTCAACTGTGAGAAGTCTTGTTGGCGACACCTTGGCCCTTATTGTGCAGAACATAGCAACAATAACAACAGGCCTCCTTATAGCATTTTTAGCTAATTGGAGACTCTCTTTTGTGGTTCTTGCTGTGTCACCTTTGATTCTTTTGCAAGGAGTATTTCAGATGAGGTTTCTGAAAGGGTTTAGTGCAGATGCTAAGGTTAGCCTTCTTAGTTCTTACTTTCTTTATTGCCAATAAAATCCAAAGGGTTTTATTTTGGACACTTATTTTTTGTTTTGTTTTCCTGTTGTAGCTGATGTATGAAGAGGCCAGTCAGGTGGCAAATGATGCAGTTGGTAGCATTAGGACTGTTGCATCATTCTGTGCTGAGCCGAAGGTCATGGAAATGTATAGGAAGAAATGTGAGGGGCCAGAAAAACAAGGCATTCGACTAGGTTTTGTTAGCGGTGTTGGTTATGGCTTCTCCTTCTTTGCTTTATACTGCACAAATGCCCTGTGTTTCTACGTAGGATCCATCTTTGTAAAGAAAGGGTTAGCAAATTTTGGACAGGTTTTCAAGGTATATCACTAACGGACTGTCTCCACATATTTGTTTTGCTGCTTTTGATATGGTTCTTACTGTAGGTTACTTGCAGGTTTTCTTTGCTTTAACGATTACAGCAATAGGGGTTTCCCAGACGAGTGCCTGGGCACCAGACACCAACAAGGCCAAGGACTCCACAGCTTCAATATTTAAAATCCTAGACAGTAAACCCAGCATTGACTCTAGTGGCGATGAGGGCATGACATTAGATTCTGTGAATGGTGAAATTGAACTCAGAAATGTTAGCTTCAAATACCCAACAAGGCCAGATGTTCAAATTTTCAGAGAACTGAACCTAACCATACCCTCTGGAAAGGTATTCAATCAACATGACTTCAAGGTTTTAGATTGAATAAATAGCATTTTCTTGCCAAGACTATATGATGTAATTGCATTTCTTATGTCTTTTTCCTAGACTGTTGCTCTGGTTGGAGAAAGTGGCAGTGGAAAATCTACAGTTATAAGTCTCCTTGAGAGATTTTATGACCCTGATTCTGGACTTGTACTGCTAGATGGAATCGATCAAGGAGTTGAGATTAAGTTGGTTGAGACAGCAGATGGGTTTGGTTAGTCAAGAGCCAATTCTTTTCAATGAAACTATCCGAGACAACATAGCTTATGGCAAAATAAGAGGTGCAAATGAGGAAGAGATAGTTGCAGCAGCAAAAGCAGCCAACGCATACACGTTCATAAGTTCACTTCCAAGTGGATTTGACACCTTTGTTGGGGAGAGAGGCACACAATTGTCAGGAGGGCAAAAGCAGAGGATAGCCATTGCAAGAGCCATATTGAAAAACCCAAGAATCCTTTTGCTTGACGAGGCAACCAGTGCATTAGATGCAGAGTCTGAACGTGTAGTTCAAGAAGCCTTAGACAATGTTACGGTGAATAGAACTACTGTAGTGGTAGCTCATCGTCTCTCCACAATTAAAGGTGCCGACGTCATAGCAGTAGTGAAGAATGGAAAGATTGCTGAGAAGGGAATCCATGACTCCTTGATGAAGATTAATGGTGGTGTTTATGCTTCGTTGGTCGCTCTGCATATGAGTGCATCATAAGAGGAAAATGCAAGTCTAAAGTGCCTTGCTTGATATCATGGCATGCGTAACGTTAAATAATAAGGATGGCGAATAACTTTCAAGTCACTAAGCTTTACGTTTCCTCTTAAAATGAGAAGTTGCGGCCACTGATTAGTGAGGGACCTTCAAATCTCAAAAAAGAGTTATTAAAATTTGAGCCTTTTTTTTTCAAGCCAATGTACTCGCCCATCTCAAATTATAAAATAACATTAGATAAATTTTTTTATCTCAAAATATAAAATAATTTAAAAAAATTAAGGTTTTATTAATTATATTTTTTTATTATTACCTTTCAAGTGAACAAAATTGAGATGATATTGTAACGTAATGATTAAGTGTGTAGGGATATTTTTAAAAACTTATAGTTAGTTTTTGAAAATTAAATTTTTAAGGTATCATAATTACATTTTATTGATATGTGTAATGTTGTTTTAAATTATTTTAGAATTTGGGATGGATGAATTACTTATTTGTTGGGAATATGGTATTTGATTTCACTCTCCTGTGCAATTATTATGTTTGAAAAACAACTTAGAATACACATTAAAATTGAATTTGGATCTCACGCATGTCCCAACTACACGCATGGAATGAGTGGCACTACATGGCAAAATCTCTTGCTCCCAGTAGAATCAACAGCCATAAAAATTTTATAGAATCAGATATAGTTTTCACCCAATCTTTCTCTCTGCCAACACTTTACATTATTTTCTTCTTCGCGTCTTTCGCTTCATTCCTAGAAAACTTAAGGAAGATTGTGTTTCTTTTTCATTTTATGGGTGCGGAAGTGAGAAGATGCAGAATCAAAGAGACATAGTTTACATACCGCTCAAAGGTCCCAATAGTCCCTGTACGACCTTCTTCACTCCGAACAACGTCCCAACATCTAAAAGTTCATTGTTTCAAGTGAAAAAAAAAAAACACTAAAAATACTGAAACTAGCAATGATATTATTGAAGAAAAAATAGAAGAAAAACAAGGTATAAAGAGGTGTGTTCTATGTGTATCCTCTGTTATCTCTTTGGACTTTGGTTAAGAATCTCGAGCAAATTATCAATTCCAAAAGATATGCGGGAAAGAGGGATCAAAATTAATACATGATAGCACCAAACGAGGAAGGAGATTAAATATGCATCAGCCGAAAAAAAGAGAGAGAAGAAAATTAGTTAAATACCGAATTTGATTCTATAAAATCTTTATGACCATTGATTTTATTAGGAGCAAAAAATTTTTTTACGTGGTGCCACGCAAATGGGATCCACATCCTTAAAGATTTTAAATATTATCTTATCAAATTTAATCATTGTTAGATTCAATTCAAGTTAATTCTCTCATTACAATTTTTTCTTCCACAAGATTTGAATCTCAACTTGTCAGTACAATTTTAGGAAAAAAAAAGTCAAAAAGACCAAATAACAAATATTTTCAAGCATAAGAATCAAAATTTTAAAAAATAAAAAATCTTTTAAAGGAATTAGGTTTTGGATAAGAAAAGCACTAAAATGTTATGATTTAATATTGATTTGACATTTGTCCAAAAAAAAATTGATTTGATATTAAAAAAAATTAAAGAGATTGCATGGTAAAGAATTAATCATATTGGCACAATGAGACTCACCACAAATATTCATTATATTTTATGCTTTAAAGTACTATTGACAATTTGACATGCCGTTGGCAAAAAAAAAAAAAATATATATATATATATATATATTGACATACCAAGAATATTTACACTGAACATACCGAATTTAAAATGAAAGTACGAAACTGTGCAGAGAAATACACAGAAACAGATCAATAATTCATGGAGTATTATCTAATTTGCCTTTTGATTTGTTTTGAGATAATTCTGTCAAAATTTGGTTGTCTTATTAAATTCTATTAAGTTACTAAAAAAATAAATATTTGAATTATATATATTATTGATATAAAATTTAAATAAGGAAATTAAATATTTCCCCACAGTAACTACCTAACTATTCTCTGTTCAGAAAATTTATATATAGAAAATGAAATATAAAAAAAAATTGATGAGATTTGCTTCTATTTTTGCTCGAAGAATGAATTAAGAAAATTTTTTTGGTAAAAAAAAAAAGAATTAAGGAATTTTTTTTTACATATCCTTTTTTTAGAAAACGAATTTGTCTCTTCCTTGTGGAGATAAAAAATGTGGAAGTGGGAACCACACAAGCCCTGACAAAATACTGAGTTGGCGCATTACAGACCTCTCGCTTTCTTCTTCTGCCACACCATAACTTGTGCAAAATCAATAAACAATTAATCAAAATCAGACAACCCAACAAAATTAAATTAAAAGGAAAAAAACAAAAATTCCTTCCGCCATTACTCTCACCTTCTTTTTTCCTGTATTCTTTGATTCTTCCCATTTCCCCCTCTTGCGAATATTTTCTCAAGTTTGAAACTTTAACTCAAATCCACCACGTCCTCTTCTCGCTGCATTTATTGCTACTCCAACGAGCGCGACGATGGTAGAAGATGCACTCACTCAGTGACCTCCTGGTGTCGTTCTTGCATTTCTCAGAAAACATCTTTCTGTAAATCCCTGTTCTTTTGATTTATTTGAATTATTGGCACAACAAGTCTCATTCTTAATCTCATTCTCTCCAACACAAAAAGTGAGAGAAAGAGATACACACACACACACACACACACACTCAGGGGCCAGAGTATTGAGACGGAACGGAAACACCCCACGATCTGTGGCGTGTCATTGTTTACCTAACAAAGCCTAATCATGCCATCAGCTTCTAGGAGGAGAAAGGCTGCCAAGAAAAAGAAGGTAAAGGAGGCTAATATCAACCCCTCAAGTGACGGCCAACAAGGTACTTTATCAAGGCATGCATAACTGGCAAGCAATCATGCGTTCATGCTTTTCAATTATTGATTATCTGTGCTTGTTGCCTTTTCTTTTGCACCTTTTTTTTGGTTAATTGGGTATTTGTGTATCTGTTATTTCTTCTTGTTTTGCTATGTATTACGAATGTGCAGCTTGTCTGTCCAGTAGTTCAAGTAGACACCGCCACACACCTTTGAACTTAATGATCGATTGTATTTGGGCAAACTGGTGCCTGGGTTTTTGTTAACGAGGCTGTTTTCTTGATATTGCTTTGTTTGATTCGATAACAAATGTTAGGAAGTGATGATTTGAAGTCCCAGGATGAGAAAGGAAGCGATGCTGGTGAGGTGGGTTTATCAGCCAATGAGTTGAGTGATTTTGAGAGCGTTGGATTTGTTAAAACAAAGGAGGACATTGTTGGTAAAATCGGTGGGGAGTTGAAATCAGAGGAGACTTCTGATGGCAAACGTGACATCATTAAGTACACTGAGTCTGCTGAAGAATCAAATCATGAGAATAAAAACTCCAATGCTACTTCAACCTACGGATCTCCATCTGAGAGGGACTCTGATTTTAAATCCTGTAATTCAATACAAGAGGCAGCAACGCCTGAGTATTTGGGTAAATCCTCTGGTTCGGCACCAGTCCAAATGATGTTCATTTCTGAAAATACGCCATTCAAGGAGATCGATGATTCAGTTAAGACAGAGAGTTTAGTGTCTGTGGAGAAAAGCAGTGATACTGAAAGTTCTTTGCCAGAGAAGCCAGCGGCTGCTAAAGTAGGAGCAGCAGATCTTGGTATGCAAAGAAATGATGATAAAGTATATCCCTCCTCTAATGAAAATGCTGGAGTTTTAAGTTTGGATGTATCTAAACAAAAGGAATATGATAGTAAATTACCAAATTCATCATATGGTAGTCCTCTCCCTGAATCTACTAATGCTATAGAACATACCAAAGATTCTGAAATTCCGGAATGCTCTGAAGAGCAGGTATTACATTTTCATGATTGCAATCTTAATTCGACCCTTGCAAACGTTGTGTGGTAAATTATACTTACAACTGTTTTTCTTTAATGAACTGGTATGCAGCCCCTAGTGGCATCGGATCCCCCAATGCGAAAGTCCTCCTGGTTGAATTGCTGTGGATTGTTTGAACTGCTAGGCTCTAACAGATAAAATCAGGTTGGGAGTCATCATATAACTTAGATTTAAATTTGTTTGAACTCTCTGGTAGCCTTAAAAAGTTTTGACATGCTATAACACACATGATTTCCTCCTATATTTCCTTTTGTGTTTTTTATCTTCTTCCTTACTTTGGGGATCTAAGTAGTTTATTGTGGTTATTTATGTTCTGTAACTGCTTAAGGCCATTAGAGAGAGGTTTGGCTGAGTTTGTTATGTTCTCATTTTGTTGACCTTCCTGCATGGTGTGCATATAGCTGTTTATTGTTAGATGGATCAATAAATCTTGTGGTGACAGAAACAGCTTGATATTGTGAACGTTAACTGTGCAATATGTGATAGTCTTAAGTGTATCGTTTATTCTTGTTTCTATTCCTTATTTGTTCCTTTCTTTTAACTTTTGAGATTATCTTTCTGATGCTTTCTGTCGTTCCCTTGTGTAAATTAAAGAATATGGACTTGACTCTCGAGCATATCTCTAATCTCAAATGATTTGCAAGTGAAGAATGTAACTTCTGAGATAAACTTGTCAAGATGTTTATGTCTATGAGAACAATTATGTTCCAAGTTTTTTCAGAATGTGTTGGTAAAATTGGATTCTTTTAATGAAATCTCAAGTAATTGTAACATTAGAAGATTCGCTGCTGTTTGACTAATACAGTTGTTGTGTTCCGTAGCTGAATGAGTTTCATGTGTTACCCAGAAAACAAGGATTGATTTTGGGAATGAATTACTATTGTTCTTTCCATGCCTTCCACAAAGTAATTTGCTTTCATCTCATGGGTTGCATCTCTGTGAAATGAAACTGATGGCTGACTTATATGTTCCCTTATGATTGCTTTTGAATGCTGAATAAAGATATATCTACAGGTGTTGATCTCCATTAGGCATGACCATTTGTTGATGTATACCCCCCCCCCTCTTTTTCTTGTTTGAGCACTAGTTCAACTCACTAAATGTTTGACCATGAAAGTGAGCCTGCCTTGCCGAGTTTTACATCACAAAAGATATATCTTATTGGGCTTGTTTGGTTCTATTTTCTGTTTTTAAAACAATTTTGCAGAATAGTTTTTGGAACAAGTTTTGGAAACAAAATGGAAAAAAATCTTTTTGAATCATTATTTTGGAAAACATATCTAAATTGGTGAAATAAAGGGTGAAAAAATAATTTATTTTATTAACATAATTGTCATTTATGAAAGCATGATATTTTTTATTTTTTCTCTAGTTTTGCAGAACAAAAATTAACAAAACATTTAAAAGATATTCTGGTTTTTTTAGTTCTTCAGAACGACGTTTTTTTTCCCCCAGAATAGATAACAGAAAACACTGGTTGCAATTAGTGCTTCCCATCCTGTACTCCTGTTGGGGATTGGCAAAGAGAAGTAGGTTGTGATATAGAATAATGATTAGTTTAGGTCGTACCATTGTCATATTAGAGAGACCCCATTTAGAAGAAGCTCGTAGGTAGAGAGGAAAGGAGTAAGCAAGAATAGGTTGCAATTCAGTTTAGAGAATCTGTCAACTCTTATTTAGGTCAAGAACAAACTCTTAACTATAGTGTAAATATGATTAGTTGATAACTATTATCAAGTGAGCTGAGGCTTGAGGATTAGAGCCTGGTTCCCTCATAGAGTTACTTGGTAGCCTACTCATTATAGTCTATCCATAACATGTACCCAATCCATTACTTCAATACTTGTTACTAATTAATTATTTGATATTATTGAATAATTGAAACATATTCTGTTGATTAGTCTAAAATTACAACTGATCCTGCATTCATGAAATTAATTTTCCAATAGCTTGCATTGGCCAAATCTTTAAAAAATCTAGGCACTTCTCCTGTGAATTTGCACAAATTCTAAAAGGAAGGAGCTATAATATTCATTACTTGTGAAAAGTGTGGCTTGTAAAATATTTTAACACGCTCACATTTTATAATCAAATTACTTGCAAAGGCACCCTACAAGTAAGAGGAATTTACAGAGACTAGAATAATTATGGTAGTTAATGATTTTGAGTGAGGTTATTTTTGTCTTCAAAAGTCTTCTTCCTCTTATTCTTGAGGCTGAGTGCCTCCCTCCGTTTCTTTTGACTTTCTTGGCTGTAAGACAACTATAGTTCATTACCTGTTATGCTGTTCATATTCTTTTCAGCTGATTATTTAAGTGAAATGGACAATTTGCTTGTAAGTTAGATGTTGGTATGTAACTATGTGTTAATGAATTTATGATTTGTCAGAATTCCCATTACAATTATACATTCTGGGCTTGTACCTTGTAAATTGAGTTTTAGTTGATAGCTTCTGTCCTTACTGCTTCACTCTGCAGAAACATGAGCATGGGGTCTCATCTGATGGGTGAAACCTGAGAAGTCCTGGGAAGAGGATTTGATTTAAAAAAATTTTCTGATATTTTGATCGAAGATGCCTCCTTTAATATTCTGCGGAAGAATAATGAGCAAGAGGTCTAATAAAGTTCATATATGATTTATATACGCTAAGGACTGAGGACTATAGCGGTAAATGTGTCAGCAACAGTAGGAGACTCAGTATAACTGAGACTTTGGACTAATTTTTGTTCATTTTGCATGCAACGTTTTTTTTTTTTTTTGGGTCTGCCATTCGAACTTGCAATCTGTGGGCCGAGTGTGCGGCACACTAACCAACAAGCTACAAGTTTTCATGGCTGCATGCCATGTTTTTGTGTCGTCTGTTTTCTTGATTTCCAACCAGCTTTTTCATAACGTAGAGCTGTGGCCTGTGGATTAGAAGTTGGGCTTATTATTAGAAGCTGATGTGATTCTTTCATTCTTGGAGAAATGTTATTTACATTAAAACAAGTATTCTAATAATTTGTGGAGTATTGTAGTTTTTAAACAAATCATGATGAAAGAATTGTTAAAAGAGAAATAACATCAAAAGGAAAAAAGTATTGAGATTTATCTTCAACACATGCTTTTACATTATTTTATATTAATTTTTTAACAGAAAAAAATAAGGCCAACTTGTTGCATGGCAGATTATGTTATCATTTTTAAAATAATTTTATATATGTAAATTTAAGATTGTAGGTAAGATAGGTATTGAATGATAAAATAAATATTAATTAGTGGGTGGCCTTTAGCGCTTATTAATGTTGGTTCAGCTATTTGACAGTCCGAACGAAAGTGGTGGAAGATGGATGGGGCAATGGAAATGTTTGGCAACTTATTTTAAAAATAATTTTATATTCCCTAAAATGAAAAAAATATATTTGATAAGGTATTTTTAAAAAATATTTTGAAAATTAAAAAAATTAAATATTATTTTGAAAAATAGAAAATGAAAATATTTTTAAATGTTTTAGGATTATTGTTTTTGAAAAATAAGAGAAAATGCAAAAGAAAATATGCTTTTATTATTTTTTTCTTAAAACATTTTCTACAAAACAATAGTTCTCGTAATAATAAAATAAAATAATTTCAAACAAGATTGTACATTCATTTCTTTTCATTTTTGTTATTTTTTCTTGAAAGAAAAATAGATGATAAAATAAAATTGAAAGAGAATGTCATTATTTTTTTAATAGATGTGAAATATTTCAATCCGGATTTATTTAGCACTCCATCTATTCTAAATTATAAAATATTTTTAAAAGAGATTCGGTGTCTCAAAATATAAAATACTTTAACAAAAATAAATTTTTATTAATAATATTTTTTAATATTATTCTTTTTATATATTATCTCTTTTTAATATTCTTTTACAAATGAAGCTTTAAATGAATAGTATTTTTAAAAATTTATATTTTTATATTGAAAAAGTAAAATTGTAAAGCACATTTAATAAGCTTTATTGATACATGTGATTTTATTTAAAAATATATTATAAATTGAGAAGGAGGCATTATTATGTAATAATGTTGCTGCATTTGCATTTGGACGTAAGAGAATTTGAATTTAAGTCAAACTTATCATTTAGATCCATAAAAACTTATGATGTGTTGGATTAATGAAAATTTGGATTTAGATTTGGATTTTAACCAAATTTTTCATTTGATTACACAAAAAATTATAAATTTTTAAAGTCTATTTTAAATTATAATTCCTTTATAATTTGAAATTTTCTCTATGCCCTAATCATTTAAAATTTTAAACACTTTAAACATTTTTTTTAGTTTTTACTATTAATACTTCTATGGCTCTCATATCTTCTTTTATCTCTCGTTGATTAAAAAATAAAAATAAACTCATCATTTCTTTTTCATTTTTGTTTTGAATCTCAATTAATCTTTCTTTTTCATTTGAAATTTTTTTAAACTACTTAAACAAAGAATTTTAAATACACAAATTTCAATGTGAGATTTGAATTTAAAATTTAAGTCCAAATCCATCAATCCAAAGGTTACCTTAATAATTTGGATCAAATTCAAATTTAAATTCATATTTTATTATAATTGTTTTTGTAATATCAAAACTCTCTTACACTTTTAGTTATTTGAAATGCTAGTTATTCTAACTCCCACTCTTTTCATTTTTAGTTCCCATATTTCTTTCATCCTTAACTTAAATTTGAAATTTTTTATATCATCAAAACAAAAGATTTTCAATACATAAATTTTAAATATGATATTTAAATTTAAAATTTAAGTCTAGATCCACCTATCCTATCGAAACAATACTTTTATGTTATTGAACAAACAGATTCTTTGTAGAGTGCAAAGTAGATTATGCTAATAGGCAATGACATCATGCCATGTAACAGCAAGCTAAGTTCAACTCTTCATAGCGACATTAGGTCCAAGCGAATTGGCGGCTTGATTATATCCATTCAGCCAATACACACAATAACATAATCAAACGTAGAAAAACAAACACATGCAGGACAAAAAAAAAAATTCAATTAACAACTTCAAACATACATACAAAACAAAACAAATTATACCTTCCACCTTTATATTGATCAACATCTTGTGATATGGACCTTGAGATCATGATCTCACTCGAATCACTATTGAAACTAAGGGAGAAACAGGATGATCTTATACAACATGTGCTTGATAATTACAAAAGATATAGCACAAGCTATATTATCTTCAGTTGAATGAAGGACAAGTCCTTGCCCAAGCAAATCCTAAGTCCTGCGGCGAAACTAATAAACTTGTATGGCAGCATGTGAACAATGTCTCTTTTCTTTTAGATCCATCTTTTTGGTTTGAATTTGATCCAAGCAATTAATCTTTTCCCCATATCTGTTCATCCCTTCCCATCGCATACAAATATATTATTACCATAGTACAAGGATTGATCTCATGTCCACTTGGAAGAATGTCATGTTTGATTGTTTACCCTGGGCACCTTAGGTACGGGAGGATACAATCTCAGAGATTCCCACAAGGTGGCATGGAGATATACTTGATCTTTTACTTCCTTTTCTTTTTTGATCTCTCCATGAATCTTTGCGTCTACTGAAGGGTGTTTACCAACAAGCCAAAAGAACCACGTGAGAGCCGAAGTCATGGTATCTTTACCTGCAAAAACAAGATTAAAAGCTGTGTCTCTCAGAAACTTTTGTGATCCATGTAATATTTTCCTTCTTCCTCCCTCATCAAACATGCTAGCAAGTCAATGGCTTCTTTCTCCTTTGCGTTGTCACTGATTGTTTTCTTTCACATTGGCCTGCCCATTTGGACTTGCCCGGAGCAGTGTTAGCATAGATGTATCATGGCAGAATGACACTTAATTCATAATTGAACCATTTTATCACGATAAAGTTCCAACCAAATTTAAAATACAAAAAAAGTCCCCTGATCCTTAATTCATTTTTTTGACTAAATTTTAAACTTTCAAATTTGCAACCCTTTTTACTTTGATTTGAAACTTGATTTCTTAATTTAATTTAAGAACACAAATGTTTTTGTAAAAAACACTAAATTTTAATATTAAATTTTATAAGATTATTTATTCATTTTCAAGAATCTGCAACTTATTCTCTTGAACTTGTAACTTTATCCACTACAATTTTCAACTCTATATCCGTATTTTATTTATAAACATAATCTCAATATTTATTGGGAGAATTTCAATTAAGGACCACAATAGCTACTTAATTACATGTAAGATTTTTTTTTTTTGGAAATTTCAGTTTAATCTAAGGAAGAAAAGTTAAAAGAATTTTGACAATGAAAAAAACAAAATACCCTTAACTTGTTAGGAAAAATAACTCATTTTTAATTTTTTTACTTTACTTGTTAATTTACTAATATTACTTGTAAATTATATTCATTTGTTAGACAATCAATAACATTAATTATTAATTTGCTAACATTACTTGTTAATTTACTAATATCAGTTTTAAATTACTGATAGTGATGTTGTTGCTTAAGATTGAATAATTAATGTTAAGTCTTCTATAAATATAAATATGTCAATTTATATAATTTGCAACTCATATTACTAAATTAACAAGTGGAGTAAGAAAATTAACAATTAGCAATTCTACATAATAAGTAAAGGGTGTTTTGGTTTTTTCACTGTTGAAGCTTTTTAACTTTTCTCCCTTGAACTGAACTGAAATTTTAAAATTTTTTTGAGCCCACCTGTAAATTAAGTAGCTGTCGTAGTCTTTAACTGAAATTCTCCCATATTTATTTTTCTCATGAGAAATTATCTATTTAATTCCAAGAATTTACAATCTACTTTACCTAATGTGCAATTCCATGTACCTTAGTTTACAACTTGAGTTCCAAATATTATTTAGAAATTTATAAATAAAATTTCTTAAATAAAATTTCTTAAATAAAATTAATACTAAAATTTTGTGTTCATAAATAAAATTTGAATATAAAATTGCAAATATGAGAAAGTAAGTTGCAAATACCTATAACTCACAAAATAACATTATAAATTCAAGGTTCAAATCTTGAATTTTTAAATAAATTTTTGAACTTGAATTGTAAACTAAGTAAATAAAATTATAAACTATAGAGATTAAGTTGTAAAATCTTAAAATTGAGTAAATAATTTCTCATGAGAAAAAAATATTGAAATTGTGTTCATAAATAAAATTAAGATACATAGCTACAGATCATAATAAATGAAATTACAAATCTAAGATAGTAAGTTGCAAATTCGAACAAATACTTTTATAAAATTCAATATTGAAATTATTTTTTATAAAACATTATATTCTTAAATTAAAATGGGAAATTGAATTGTAAATTAAAGTAAAAGGAGGAACATTTCGATAAATAGGCCGTAAATTTATAAGTTTAAAATTTTATCAAAAAATTAATTAAGAACCAAAGGACTTCATTTATATTTTAAAATTTATTGAGATTTTACTAGAATAAAATAATTTTTTTGGCAGTTAAGTCTCATTTACTTGTATACTCCCTCCATTAAAAAATATAAGATATTTTTTGAAAAATTAGATGTTCAAAAATATAAAATATTTTCAGTCTTTTAAAGTATAATTATTGCCCCTGTTTTAAAAAATGACCCTATTGAATAAATCATTTTATGCTATGTTTGGATACATATTGATTTAAATTTGAATTTAGATTTGAGTCAAATTCATTGTTTGGATAATTAAAAATGTATGAATTTGAATTTAACCTAAATTCAAGTTCTTTCTCAATCTCTTTGTAAGCTGAAATTTTTTTTAAACTCTTATTATTTCAAATCGTAACTTAATCTCTTTTGCAATTTGATCCAAATCTACAAAGGTTTTAGTTGCTCGCTAGCAGTAATTAGACCGGACCATCGAAGCTGACGGAACCAAGCTGCCACTATTAACTAGGATTGAACTGTCATTGCCAACTGAGATCTTGGACTAGAGGGTTGATTTCCATTGGGACCAAACCGCCTGCGTTGGTAGGGATTGAAGTGCAAGCAACAATCCAAACCAAACAACTAACTTCTACTAACACCGGACCGCCGGAATCGACCTGAATCAAATGGATGACTTCTATTGGGATTAGATCATTGACGATGACCTGGACAAGCCCCCAACTTCCAACAGGCCAACTTCCAATAGGACCACACCCAGACAATGATAGGGATTGAGTGACCTATTTCCACAGGGATTGGGCAAACAACGAAGATTGAGATAGGACAGATTGGATTGATGACAATGACATGGACTAGATGGCCGACTAATACTCGGACCAAACTAATAGTGACAATCAAGACCGAACAAATGAATTCCATAAAGACCAGACTAATAACGACGACTGAGACCTAATAGCCGACTTCTATTGGGATTGGACCGATGACAATGACTAAGACTAGATGATGAACTTCCACTAAGACCTAGAGGCCTGTGCTGATTGGAGGTGGAGCTTATCATAACTAGGTCATCAATGGTCCAATCCAAGTCACAAGAGGTCATCCGATCCCAGTTAGCACAGGCCGCTCGGCTTTGATGGAAGTTGGTCATCTAGTTCCAATCATCACCCTCAATCCAATTCTAATGAAAGTCAACCGTCAAGTCTCAATCGTCATTGTTAGTCCAGTCCTTATGAAAGTTGTTTGTTTGGTCTTGGCCGTTGTCTCTAGTCTAATCTCAATGGAAGTTGGCTGTTTGGTGTAAGTCATTGCAACCAATCTAATCTTGATGGAAGTTGGCCGTCTAGTCCTAGTCATCATCGATCCTACAGCCCTAATCAACATTAACAATCTAGTCTCAGTGAAAGTTGGCCATTCGGACTATCAATTTTTACTGGGAATAGACTACCGATGTCATCTAAGTTTTTTTAAAATTCAAATATAGAATTTAAAATTTAAAATTTTTTATATCATTCAAATAAAAAATTTAAAAATTATGAATTTTAAATGTGAGAGTTTAAATATGAGATTTTAGATTTAAATTTACTTATCCAAACACAACCTTATATTTAATTTAGGATGAAATATCTTATTAAATAATAATAAATATAAAAATATAAAATTAATTTAAAGATAACTAATTATTTTATTAAATTAAATTTGATGAAAAATATTTCATATTTTTGTACGGAGGTAATATCAAATAATAAAGCTATCATTACGGATACTGCCAAATGTCAATCCTCAGCATGGGACGCGCCACGAAATGACAGCTAGCCCAGCTCATCCTTTTAGAATAGTCTTGATGATTTCCCTACGGGACACGTGTCGATATCTTATGGATCCTCTCCTTTTAGCTCTCTCTCTAGTGAGTCTATACAAGTCGTATTGCCAACGGGGCATTCAAGGTAAAATCAAATAATTGAATATTCTATTTTATATCTTTGTCTTTTGAATTCATGCTTTAATTGAACTCGTATTGTCCCTTATATTATATTTTAAAAAGTTTTATTTATCTTTTTATATAATTTACTTTCTCTTGATTTTTATAATTTTTAATATACAATTTTAAAAATACCTTGTAATAAATTCTAAAAAAAGTGTACAAGAAAATACTTCCTCCACGTCAAATTACTTTTTTTAAATATAAAGACAAAAATTATAAAATAATTTTTTTAAAATAATTTTATTATTTTAATCAACTCACATTAATTCATTAGTAAAGCTAAAAAAATGAGCCAAGCTTGTTGGGCCTACCCATTTAAGCCAGCACAATAAGAGGGTTGAGCTTGCAAATTAGGATCAGAAAATGATAAACATTCTAAAATGGATTGACCTGTTTAGGCTTTAATTTAAACGAGTTGGCCCTAACAGGCTAAAGGCCAGCTCGTTTAAGTCTGCATAGTAATTTTTTTCCCACATCAGCCTGCCTTCCCAACTTCTTGTGTGTGGACCTCACCTGGACTATTGCACAAAACTTCAAAGCTAGAGCCCATATCTATTGAGAGGGAAAGGGGGGAAAAAAACAAATAGCCAACCCTAATAATTCATTAATTCCCTTCACTTCACAATCCACCCACGTTGTCTCATATCACCTCACAACTCTCGCGATTTTAGAGTCTTCATTCACCCTTTAGATTTGAACTCTGCTCAATGCTTGCTCATTAATATTCAATTGCTCACTACTCACAGCTCAACTCAGCGATTGCCTCACCCTTTAGTCTCCAAATCCATTATCAACAGTGACCGATGCTATGTCAATCAGTCCTCATTAATGCTCAATCTGAAATCCAATGCTTGCTCCTCAGTCCTTTCCTTCACTCTACTTCACCAGTGCTATTTGAAGCTATTAAGTATATGAGTTTCCAAGTTTCATTCATTAAGTTAGTGAGTCTTCGAGTTTACGAAACCCTCTCCTTTGACCTTCATTAAAGTCTTCGGCTCTTCTTGTATTCTTCGACCTTCATTCATCATTTTGAGCTCACTTGTACTCTTTAAGATTGAATCTGACTGAGTTTATAAGGTGCTCGTACTCTTTAATCTCCATTTATCTCTTGAATCACAATTGCTTGCATGTTTGAGCTTTTTGCTCTTACCATTTTGCAATTTGTTTTGGTGTTCTATTTGGCCTTGATTTGTGAGCAATTTGTTCTTTCTACTTTGATGCATTGATAGGCAGATGAGATTATAATGTCTACCTTACAATCACACAAGAGTAAGACCAAAGCAACCAATGTCTCTCGCAATGACTTAACTAAGTGTGATGATGGAACACTAGTTAAGAGTGGTGTGCTCCCTACTTCAGCTGCTAGCAATGGCAGTGTCATTGGAAAAGATGAAAGAAAAGTACCTATTGGCGTAGTTCAGGAGGCAAAGGACATGGGTTATGAATTAAACACTAAAAAGTCTAGAGGTAAGTCATGTTCTTTTGTTTAAGAGATTGATGAATCAAAATCTAAAATGGCTAGAACTTTGATCTCTAATGTTTAGAAGTATTTTGCTAGAGTTGATGTTAATGGAAAACCTAAAGCAAGGTGTCATGGTTGTCAAACTTTATTAGCATCAAGTACAGTTAGTTAGAGCTGATAATTTGAGCCAAGCCTGATAAACTACCTGGAACCCACCCGAAAAAAGTTAAGGTCAGGTTTGGCTATATAAGCTTTTTTAAGAAAGTAGGATACTTTAAGCTCAACTATAAAAATTTCTAGCTCTATATGTATATAAAGTTGGCAATTTTAGTCAACCCCAATGGGCTAACCCAAACCTGAAAAAAAAAAAAATTAGGGCTATGCTTGGTTATATGGGCTTTTTAAAGAGGATAATATACTTTATGCCAAATCTAAATAAGCCCACCCGGCCCAAATTATTGGTTCTAAGGCAAATGGTACTTCATATCTAAATAGACATGCTAAGTCTTGCAAAGTTCTAGACAAATTTCATGATATTAGGGTAATGTTATTGGATAAAGAAGGCAATATTAGGTGTTGAAAAATTAATAATATGCAAATTCAAAGGATTATGACTAGGGCCATAATTACATGATTTTCCTTATTCTTTTGTTAAATACAAGTGGATCAAAGAACTATTTTTAACATTGAATCATGATGTTAGGCTCTTTATTAGAAAAATTGTTGCTATTGATGTTATGAAATTCTTTTTGACAAAAAGAAAATTTCAAACAAAAGTTGAAGAGAAATAATAGCAAAATTCATTTGACATTTAATTGTTGGACTTTTGTGACTTTTGAAGGGTTTATGTATTTGAAATCCCATTTTGTGGATGAAAGGTGAAAACTATGTAGTAAAATACTCTCATTTTGTAAAATGAAATCTTCACATTCTAGGATAGAGCTTCCTAGAAAAGTGCATGAATGCTTGATTGATTGGGGAATTGAGAATAGAATATTCTCAATTACTTTAGACAATGCATCTGTAAACGATAATATGCAAGACATATTAAAAGAGAGGTCAAGTTTGCAAGATGACTTCAAATTGGTAAGTAATGGAGATTTTTTTTTTCATATGAGGTTTTGTGATCATATCCTAAACTTGATAGTTCAGGAGGGTTTGAAAGTAACAAGTTTTGCTTTGCATAAAATTAGAGAAAGTATTAAATTTGTGAAAAGCATCAAAGGCAAGGTCAATTCTTTTTAAATAATGTGTTGAGCAAGTTAGTAGTACTGAGACACCTCAATAGGCTTGCGGTTAGATGTGGCCACTAGATAAAACTCCACTTACACAATCGTTGAGACTGGAATTAAATATCATTGTACTTTTGCACACATGGCTATAAATGATACAAATTACAAGTTTAGTCTCACACATGATGAGTGGGCTAGAGCTGATACAATGTGCACCTTCTTGAGGCCATTTGAAAAGATCATAAGGTTAATTTTTGAATTATCATATCCGACTTCAAACTCTTATTTTATGCAAATTTCAAAATTTGAAATGTTGCTTGATGTAAAGCCCCAATCCTATAATTCAAGAGATGGTTAGGAAAATGAAACACAAGTTTGACAAGTATTGGAATGAGTATATGTCATTCTTGTACTTGTAATAGTTTTTTATCCAAGATGGAAGTTTAATATGATACAATATTGCTATACAAAGATTGACCTTATTACTTGCCATAAGAATGTTGCTAATATTAAAAGCAAGTTAATATTCATCTTTAATGAATATTCAAGTATGGGAACATCTACTAATCTTGGAGTTGGGGGGGTTGCAAGTAGGTCAAGTTATAGAGCTTCAACAATTACCACTCACCATTCTTCCTTGGCTTGATGTGTTTCAACATCAACCTCTTTTGATGATACATTTGATATAAGTTTTAAATTCCTTGTCTTTTAAATTCTTTCACTTTTTTCACTAATCTAGTCTTTTTTTGATACTTTTTAATCCTTTATAAATATATGATGCATGATTATCAAGATATTTATGCAATTATGGATCATTCTTCCTTGGACAAGTCTGAACTTGAAAATTATTTGGAGAAACCAATACATAATTAAGCCTGATAGTTGGAAAGGATTATATGTCTTGAACTAGTGGAAGAATAATCAACATTGGTATCCAATTCTTTCAAGGATGACAGCTAATATTCTTAGCATTTCAATCACTATAGTAGCTAGTGAATCAGCTTTTAGCATCGGTTCACGTGTCCTATCAAAGTACCAAAGTTCCATTCTTCCAACAAATGTTTAGGCTATAATTTGCGCTTGTAACTGGTTACATGGTTTTATGTACGATAGTAATTTTTATTTATTTTATTTTTTACCATGCAAATAATCTAATAAATAATAACTATATTGTGTGAGTGTTTTTGTTTATTGTTTGTTGCAGATAATGAAGGTGAAGAAGAAGAAAAAGAAAATTTTGATATTTTTGCCCCTATAGAGCTAGCTTTAAGTGGATCACAACTAAATTTTGTTGAACTTGATAATAGTGAAGAAGAAGAAGATAATGATGATGCTACTAATATATGAGTATTTATGTGCATTGATTTAAGGATTTTCATGAGACTATGATTCTTGGTGGTGGATATTGGATAGATTCAGATGATATTGGCTTAATTGCTTGCTATCTTTTTGATTTGTATTGTGTTTCTAACATCCAGCTCATTTAGAAGTGGTTTAGTTTGTTTGCTTATTGCTGCTTGTAATTTGAGCTTATTGCTACTTATTGTATTTAGTTTGTTTGCTTATTAATTATTATTGTTTAGTCTATGTGATTTGACATTATAGTAAGATTTTATGTTACAGTTGAATGAATGAACTATTTTTAATTTGTAAAACAAAATGGAAAAAAAAAGTAAAAGGACCCAAAAAGCCTGCATAGTTGACCTCAAGCCTATTATGTTTAGGGCCGAGCTTCAGATATGAACCCCTCAAGGAAAACTTAGGTTTAAACGGGCTAGTCCTTTTAGGCCATAGTTTGTTAAGGGATAGCCTTTTAGGGTCGAGCCAGCTGTTTTTCCATCTCTATTCATTAGTGAGTTAAAAATAATTTATTAAAAAATCAAACTAGATATGATGTGTGTTAACTTGCAATCCAAGTGTCATCATCCTATATGTATAATTTGGAAGAACCATGTGGCAAATATTTTTGAAAAGATATACATTGTTTGTTCAATAATATGACATTTTTTGAGGGATTAGATATTAAAAAATAAAGTAAATGTGCATTTTTGTCCTTAAAATATTTTTTAAAGAACACCTAACACTCTAACATTTTTGTTAGAGCAATTTTGCCCTTGATGTTATCAAAACGAAACATTTTTGCCCTTTTCGTCAAATTTCCAACATTGACCTCAAACTTTAACCGTTAAAAAATTTGATAAAAAGAGCAAAAATACTCCATTTTGATAATGTTAAGGGTAAAATTACTCCAACAAAAATGTTAGGATGATGAGTACTCCTTCAAAAATATTTTAAGAATAAAAGTGCACCTTTATTCTAAAAAATATAATGCATTTTGAGTTTTTAAAAATGTAATCATTACATTTTTTTTAAAGTAAATCACTTTATATTTATTTTAAGATAAAATATTTTATTAAATAAAAATAAATATAAAAAATAGGTTTAATTTAAAAATAAATAATTACATTATTAAAAAATAAAATTAAATTAAAAATATTTCAGGAGGGAGTATTTGTCTGATGTCATTATCATGTCTTCTATGCTGTTTTGGCAGGTTTCCTGTGGGAACGCCCACATGGATGTGCCATGCATGCCGTGCATCAAACAGTGCCGCTATGTGTTGTCAACTTTTCGGGTGTACTTGGGTTTGTCTGTTTGTTAGGATATAGAAATCCATCATTATTCTGTTCGTATGAAAACTTCCTTCCTTTAATTTCACCACTTAATATTTTATGTTTATTTTTCCCCCCATAATTATAAAGAAAAATGTAATTATTCATTTCTATAATTTTATCAAATTTTATTTTTAATTTTTATAAATTTTTTTAGTATTTTTAATTTTCATAATTTTAAAAAAATTAGGTGACATTTATTTTTTAAATTTCTATAGTTTCAATTTTTTTAGTGTTTGTAGTGCCTATAAAAGCTGAAAACACTGTAGAAATTATAAAGATTAAAAACAAAACCTAATAAAATTGTAAATATTGAAGGTTATGTGTTTCCTAATTATAACAACGTTGGTTTTCCAGTTGGATAAATTAAAGCTATTGAATGTTGGAGAAAAAAAATTATTAAAATATGTATATTTAATAAAGATAAAGTTAAAAATTTATTAAAATTTAATATAAAATTAATGAATTTTAAATTTTTTTTTAATTTATATTAAAAGTAACTTATAAATAAAATTAGTGAGAGAAATAAAAAGTATTGAATGGTCTATGCTACTTTATCCAGCATGTCAATAGATCATCCCTTATTTATCATATCCTAATTTCTCTTATTTAATTACAAGAATAATTTCAGAATAAAAAAAAAATATCTAGTAACGACACACGATCGATAATCATCACGTCATACAACAATATGAACTTAGGAGAAAACACGTAGGACATAAATAGTTCCACAACTTCTGGATACTTCATTCATTCATAATACATAGAGAGAGAGAGAGAGAGAGAGAGAGAGAGAGAGAGAGAGAGAGAGAGTTCCATACCTTCACACAAAGATTAAAGCAATCAAACTTTTTTCTTCTCCCATATATATAGGATAATATATTAATTAATCATCAATTCCTTTTTGTGATCCAAACTTTGAGACCATACCTCATTAAAAGCACTATTGACAATGACGGAGAAATAGGATGATCTTTCACTATATGAACTTGATAATCCTTCAAAATAGAACTGGCCACTATCTTCATTTGAATAAAAGATAAGTCCTTACCCAAACAAGTTCTTGGTCCTGCGTTGAAGCTAATAAACGTGTATGACGGTATATGAACGATGCTTCCTTTTTTTGAGATCCACCTCTCTGGTTTGAATTCCATGCAATCTTTTCCCCATACTTCTTCACATCTTCCTACTGCGTACAAAGATAATAAAATCATGGTTCCAGGACCAACCTCATGTCCACTGGGAAGTATATCATGTTCGACTGCTTGCTTGCGCTCAAAAGGTATGGGAGGATACAGTCTCAGAGCTTCACATAGAGCACCATGGAGATATACTTGAGATTTTGTTTCCTTTTCTTCTTTGATTTCTTCAAGAATCTTTGCTTCTACTGAAGGATGTTTTGCAACGAGCCAAAAGAACCACGTGAGAGCTGAAGTTATGGTATCTCTGCCTGCAACAAAAAGATTAAAAGCAGTGTCTCTCAGAAACTTGTCATCCACGTGTTCTTTTCCTTCTTTCTCCCTCATCAGACAGGTCAGCAAGTCATCGTTTTCTCTATCCTTTTCGTTGTCTTTGTTGAGTTTTTCTCTCTTTGATGCTATACTTTCATGGAGGAATCGGTCAAAGACTTCACATGCTTCGGCCATCTTCTTCTCTGGTCCAATTCTTAGCCATCTCTGAAGCTTCCAGATGCTTATAGGTACTGTGTGTCTGTAGAATATAAACTCCTCAGCTTCATTAAAAGCTCTCTCGCATGCAACTTCCGGGAAATCAATGGCAAGGCTCTCTGGGTCAGATCCTAAGATTGTGGAGCAGATAATGTCAAAGTTGAGGCGATTGAACACGTCTTGCAGATCCACTTCAATCCCTCTCCTTTCTACATGATCAAGAAGAGGAACGAGACTTTTGTCCATCTTCTTTTGAACAATCTTCTCCAGAAGCTTCTCAAAACTCTTGGTTTTAAACAAGGAATGGAGAAGTGCCCTGTGGTGTTTCCATGAATCTGAATCTGCAGTGAAAATCCCATCCCCGAAAGCTTCGAAAATCTCGCGAAACACAGGCCCTTTTATGTAGTTGGCGAAATTCTTGCTCATCATGTGATGGACGTTCGTGGGGTCACTGGTGGCCAAATAGTTCATCCCAGTAAACCAAGGTCCGAGGAAATTACCAGTACCTCCATTTCTTCGCAGAACTCGAGTTGCGTAGTCATTAATCTGCCCCAAATTTTTGAGAATCGGTGGCAACATTCCAAATAGAGGCCAATCTGGTAAGAGGGGGTCCCTGCAACATCGTCTTCGATGAATATGAAAAAGAAGAAAGAGAAATGCCGCAAAACCCGCAATCACTTGCACACAACCAAGCATTTTTGGTTAGGGAAAGAAACGAAGAGCTTTGCTTGTATAGATCAGATATGATGTGCCATGCAAATTATATAGACAATAATTGGCATGAGAAGGTTCACATATTGTGCTCCTAAGTCAATACAGTTGCAGATATTTTGCTTCTTGCATTTATTACTGCGGTTTATTGGCTTGTCTTGTAGTTACATCTGACAATATATGCAATTGATTTGGCGATAAGAAACAGCTATGCATGCTTAACTATGCACGCACGTCTCAAAGTTTCAGCATCAAATTAAATACACTGACAATATACTACTGTGAGAAGCAAAATGACTTGTGAAAAGCCAATGTTAGTTGCGCGGCAGATTATGTGCATTAAGAACTGGTAATGTGCATATCCCTTGTCTCACCCATTCAATCAGCTATCCTTTTCTTATTTTCATTTTCCTTTTTATTGTTCCGTTTTTTAGAATGAATATCTGGCATTTAAAAATTTAAGTTCAGAAATAAAGTTTAAAAAAAGGGGTTTACTAGGACCGGGGGACAGTCAAAAATAGAGGACAGAGAGTTCGTTGATATCCACTTGTCTGTATTAAAGCTAGTGTTCTGAGAACCGTATTAGACTGGTTGTTCAACTGTTTGAACCGAATCTGGTCTAAGTTTGGTCCGATTGTAATAGAAAACTGCTCTACCTAAGAAATAGTTGAACTAGTCTTGAAATGGTGGACCTGGTGGCTAAACTGGTTGAACCGATCCTATTATTTTTTAATATTTTGTTTTTAAAATTTCAGTTCATATTTTTAAACTGCAATTTATACATATTTATATGTAATAAGTATTGATAAATGAATAAAACTGAACAAATATACAAGAAATATGAATAAAATATGTATATATGTATATATTTTAATTTAAAGTTATAAATTATAAATTATGAAATAAGTGTATATGTACTTTGGATTAAAATGATGAAATGTTGATGGATATTACTTCTTTTTACTTTATATTATTTTGTTTGAAATATAAAAATTTATTTATATTATTATATATAATTATTTCTTTTTATTTTTAGTATATATTATTTAAAATATATGCATTTATTCATAAAAGGTTGAATCCCAATTGAAACCACGTCCGACTATTGAACCTAGACTAATATCTTAATCGATTTAATTTCTAGTCCAGTTTCTTAACATTGATTTAAACTTATTTTTACAGTTACTTATTAAGATAATATAAAATATCAAATTGCATAATAATTTTTTAATTTGAAAATACTTTTATTGCCAAGAAACACAGAAATGAATGATAGCACCAGAGGGAAAATCTTATTCAATGCTGAAAAAGAGTGTATACATTCTCATATAATGATGCTTATGACTAGTGTGACCATTATACGTGTACACAGATGAATCTAACTGATTACCGCTGAATTATTAAACTGATGTAACAACTTAACAGAAACCAAAACTAATCATTACATTAAACTAACATTTATTTGTTCAAATCAAAATAATGATACAAAGTATAAAGTGTTAGATTGTTATATGGTAAACATAATTTTTTTTTTATACAATGTAGGTCACGTGCAATGTTGCACTCAATTTAAAATATAATTTTACTTTTTTATACTTGCAATGGTATACAGAGCTACTTTTGCAGTGATATGTTGCTATCCACTGTGGGGGAGGATTCTCTACTGGGGAGAGTAATGAATTGATGCGCGGAGAGGGCCACATATATATTGTTGAAAATGATGCGGGGAGAGGGGATTTTTCTTTTTTTTTTTTGGGGAGTATGTCTCATTTATAAAAGAACAATGAAAAGTATTTAGGATACAAAAAAATTGGGCCAAGGTTATGGTTCAAAAATAAAATAAAAAAATGCAATATTGTCGGTCCCTAACTTATCCTGATAATCCACATCTGATCACATGGGTCCCAAAATCTCTTTAAATCATAACAATTGTGGTTGTGAATGCGAGCTTCGTTTGACTGCTCTCTGTATTTTGCCAATAGAGTTTCAAATGTATATGCTTGTCTACAAGGTTGACTCGGTCAACTCTGAGTAATGGTCACAAGCGGATAATGATAGAGTTTATAATAGGAATTAATCAAGTTAACTATATTTCTTTAATAATAAAATGTAGTTTTTTAAAACAAAAAATAAAATGAAAATAACTTTACGATATTTTTCATATTTTTAATAAGAACAGTTTTAAAAACAATCAAATCTAAAAAACTTGTCCAAAATTTCTTCTTCTTCTTTTACTTCTAAAATAGAAAATAATTTAAAAAAAAAAGAAATCACCATTATATCTTCCATAGCTGGATTACTGTTATTTACATACTGCGGGTTATTTAGAGGCCAATTTTATGTAAGTTTCCTTTCCACCAAAATATACTTTATTCATCATCCACTAAAACCATGTATAAACAAATAGATTCTACAAACTCAAATACATCATCAATTACTTAATTTCTTCTTTCACCATATTAACTATGAATCTCTTTTTGTGACTTGAACTTTGAGACCATACTTTATTAAAAGCACTATTGAAAGTGTTGGAGAAATATGATGATCTTCCACCATGTGAACTTAATAATTCTTCAAAATAGAAGTCGTCATTATCTTCATTTAAATGAAAGACAAGTCCTTTTTTAAGAAAGTACTTGGTCCTGCATTAAAACTAATGAACTTGTATGATGGTACGTGCACAATGCGTCCTCTCTCTAAGATTCATCTCTCAGGCTTGAATTCCAAGCAATCTTTTCGCCATGTTTCTTCACACCTTCCCAAGGCATACAGGGATATCAATGCACAGTCTTGGGACCAACCTCATGTCCGCTTGGAAGTATGTCGTGTTTGATTGTTTGCTTGCTCTCAAAAGGTATGGGAGGATACAGTCTCAAAGCTTCACACAGAGCACCATGGAGATACACTTGATTTTTCATTTCCCTTTCTTCTTCGATCTCTTCAAGAATCTTGGCTTCCACTGAAGGGCGCGCAGCAACAAGCCAAAAGAACCAAGTGAGCGCTGAAGTTGTGGTAACCTGTCATCCACGTGTTCTTTTCCTTCTTCCTCCCTCATCAGACATGTTAGCAAGTCATCGTTTTCTTTCTTCTTCTGGTTATTTTTGCTTAGCTCTCTATTTTTGATGCGATACTTTGATGGAGGAACCGGTCAAAAACTTCACATGCTTCGGCCATCTTCTTCTTTGGTCCAATCCTTAGCCATCTCTTAAGCTTCCAGAAGCATTTAGATACCGTGTCTCTGTAGAATATAAACTCCTCAGCTTCATTGAAAGCTCTCTCGCATGCAACTTCCGGGAAGTCAATGGCGAGGCATTTAGGGTCAGATCCTATGATTTTGGAGCAAATGGTGTCGAAGTTGAAGCGATTGAACATGTCTTGCAAATCCACTTCAATTCCTTTCCTCTCTACATGATCAATAAGAGGAACGAGACAACTCTGCACGCTATCCCGGATGATCTTCTCTAGAGACTTCTCAAAGCTTCTGGTCTTAAACGAGGAATGGAGAAGTACCCTGTGGCATTTCCACGTGTCTGAATCGATAGTGAAAATTCCATCCCTGAAAGCTTTAAAGGTTTCACGAAACTCAGGCCACTTAACGTAGTTGACGAAGTTCTTGCTCAACATATGATGAACATTCATGGGGTCACACGTCATCGGGTAATTCATTCAAGTGAACCAAGGGCCGCTGAAGCTCCCAGTGCTGTGCATGTCTTTGCGGAACGAGAGTGATGAAATCATAAATCCGCCATAAATTAGTGAGAAGTGGAGGTAACATTCCCAATACTGGCCAATTCGTTAAGAGAGGGTCTTTGCAGCATCGTCTCTGATGGCAATAATAGAACAGGAAGAAGATGAGTGCTACAAAACCTGCAACTACTTGCGCAGAACCAAGCATTAATGTGCTCGTACTATACTGATATCGAAAGAGCCTTGCTTGATATATTATATAGATGCGAATGTAATCAACCTGCTGTGATATGTTTATATATATGTGTGTGCGTGTGTCGCCAATTAATAATTGAAACTAGCTAAGGAAGCTCATGTTGTGATCCTACGAAGTCATAAAATTAAATAAACTATTTCTTTTATACGTCAGCTTCTAAGTCGATAAATTAGGTGTCTGATTTTGCAGATTAGCTAGGTACATTTGATGCTGTAAACAAGAGACGTACGTGCATGTGTGCTGATTCAAGCCAAACCAATAAAGTCGTTGCAGATGATAAATGGGTCGGGACCCTTAAGGCTGGGCTACACCACTCTACTCCTGTGGTCCTTGGAAACGTTAGGGTCTAGTATTCTTGCCTTTTATTTTTCTGGAACGGGTGAATTCGGACCCAGTCCATGTGAGTCAGGTTCTTCACATGGGTTCAAGTTTTAAAGTTGGATAGCTTTAAAATTTGATCAATTCTTCAAGCTGGACTTTTATTGATTAGGTCAAGCCTGAAAGTCCCTTTTCATTTATTTTTAATTTTATTTTTAAAAATTTAATTTTTACATTATAATATTCCTTCTAGTTCAAAATATAAGTAGTTTTTAAACAGTTGCATATTAATAAAATCTTCATTCTCATAAAAATATATATTATTTTTTTATCTTTAGTCTCAATTATCAATATATTTCATGATGATGTTGATTGATGTTGTATTGACATTCAATTTGTCCCTTGTTTTTGCCTATTTACCATGTTTAAATATTAAATTTATTTTTTCCAATAAATTTTGCAATATAATTTTAATGGCAAAATTAGTCACAATTTATGACAACACCATTAATCTCTTGGATACAAAATTTATGATCATGGATTCTTTCTTGGTGAGAATCATCTTGGCCCCTCCAAGCTCACAATGTGGGAGTGGGACCCATTTTTATATAGCAAGTCTTACCCTTACATTGTGAGGACAAAGAGGCCAAGATAGTACATTGTTAAACATGTGATTTGTTTTAGCTTTGTTATTTTTGTCATCTCTGGACCCATTTAGAGTCAGTAATTCAAGATGATCGAGCTTCTAATTGAACTCAATTCAAGCCTAGTTTGTTTAGATCGAGTTTAAAATATTATACCCCTTCTAAAAAAGCTATATAGCAAGTTAGGTCTTAAAATATAAAAAATAAATATTAAAATATATTCTAAATATTATTTTAAGATATTTTATTGACTAAATATAATGAAAATATAAACATATAAATATTTTTAATTTGTTTTAAAAAAATATGGTAATGTGCTCAAGTATATAATATTTTGGTATAAAATGATATAAAACTTTAAAAATTAATTGATATTTATTATATTTTATATATTTTTTAGAAATTATTTTTTTATTAGGGTATTTGGGCCAAGTTCAAACCTGATCAAGCTTGGCTTAAATTTTTTCAGGCATATTCGGGTAGGCATTAAAAAATTAATATTTTTTTAGGTTTGGCTGTAAATTTTTTAAGTAGGTTCAGGCTGACCTGTTGGACTTAGTCGTACTATTAGATGAAAAAAAGAGTATATTTTTACTATTTTTTATCTTTAGTATATTTGATTTTTTATTTTTTACGCCTAAAAAATTGACTCAGTTTCTTTATAAATTGCTTGTAGAATATGGGCTGAAGTGGAGAGAGAGATGCAGTAATGGAAGCGTGGAACATGTGCCGTCCTATAAAGATTTTGGAAATATATAACGAAGAATTATATTTGATCCATTATTTTAAAAAATATTCTGAATTAATGAAATAAAGGGTGAAATAATAATTTATTTTATTAACATAATTGTTATTAATGAAAGCATAATATTGTCTATTTTTTTCAGTTTTGTAAAAACAAAAAATAACAAAACATTTAAAAAATTTCTGGTTTTTTGATTATTTAGAACAACTTTTAACTTTATTTTTTGTATTTCAGAACAGATAATATAAAAACACATTTCGAAAAGTGTTTTTTTGGCTTTTTAGAACAGAAAACTTTTCTAAAAATAGGTAATCAAATTTACCCTCTCTAGCCTTTACTTGTTTAGAACAAAAATAGAACAGAGTTAAGTACAACCAAGTCCCATAAATAAGGCAAATTATTATGAAGTCCCATGGTCCTAAGGGATATATAATTTTGAAATTAAAATGACCCATTTGCCCTTAACTGATTAAAAGGGAAAAATGAAGGAAAGAGAAAAGAGGACCCATTTTCGCCTGTGATAGAGGCAAGAGCAGTTGAGGTGCATCTCATGATCGTCTTTCGAATGAGGTATAGAAGGATCATCTTATAGCCAGAAGGTGAACCCACTCTTGTGATCATCTTCAGTTTAAGGTGTGTAGGAGTTTATAAGGGAAGCATTGATGTTTGAACCTTCTTACACCTAGCTTCAAGCTTCAAAGAATCTGATAGTGTGACCTCATGGAACTAGGTAAATGATAAGATTGATTTGCATATACTCCCTGTTAATCATTTAATCTAATGTTTTATTATTTGATAGTAGAATAGGGTTGTCTCTTTCTCTCCTTATAGGTATATAAGTCATGGGTGGTCTCTCTCTCTCTATCTCTCAATTGATCGATCAATATATCTGCCATAGGTGGTCATTGGCCTTGCATTAATAATAGTGTAATCTAGTGCTATTTGGTTGAGCTAATGAGTCTATCATGAGATAGTAAAATATATTTTTAATAGTTGAAGTATAAGTTATCAATATAGTAGGGATAATTGTCCATATGTTGTGTGTTGCAGGTTGAGAATATCTGTGTGTATTGTTAATAGATGAAGCTTAAGTTGTTAATATGCTATGGGTAGTTATCAATATGTTATGTGCAGTACAAGTTGACAATATGTTGTGTGTATTGTTAATTACTGAAATTTAAATTATCAATATACTGTGGGTAATTGTCAATATGTTGTGTATAATGCAAGTTAACATAAAAGATGGCTAGTAGTTCTGAAAAATATCTATTATGTTTTTTACATATAGGAAAATTACATATGATGGCTAAGGTAGTGTGCAATATGTGGGTGAGAGTATAAGAATAAAAAGTTAAAGGAAGGGACAAGTTATGAAGAGTTGAAAAGAATGTTATTATCAATTATTGAGTGTAAAAACATTAGAAGTGAAATGAAGTTGACACTTAGTATTGACAGAAGCACATTTTTAGATCTTCTTGATGATGATAGAGTAGAACATTTAATTAAGTACAATAAAGAAAGTGAACATAAATATAATTGCTAATGGAAATGACACTATACAAGTATCAATAGATGACCTAACTGAGCACCAATTTGTGTAAGTTGTGTTAATTGCTTTTGTTAATATAGATAATATTAAAATATAGTATTACTAATGTGTTTAGATTGTAATTTTCTACAGGATAGATAATTTATTAAGAGGTTTAGGGAGAGGCTCTTTATCTCCACCTAGTTTGTGTCCTAAGATTAAAGACTTACCATTAGAATGTGTTGTATAAATGGTGCATACAGCAATACTTGAAATGAATTTAGTGAAATAAAAGGACTTGTGTGTAGGTAAGGGCTAAATGTTTACTGATGCAGTGGCGTTTAGACAAACTTTATACAAGCATAGTATTGGGCGTAAATTTTCATACAAGTTTAAGAAGAACAATATGAAAAAGGTTATCGCAAAGTGCAAGGTTGATAGCTGTCTATAAAATATTACAGTATATTCAATAGGAAAGCATAGTAAGTTTCTGAGGGTAACAAGATTCAATAGAGAGCACATCCATAATACACAGGATATGCTTATTGTTTCACCTCGGGTAAGGTCAGATTTAACATCATCGATCATTGCTAATGCTTTGAGGTCTATTATAGACAAAAGTATGAATGAAATTAGAAGAGAATTGTAAAGAAAGTATGATGTGCAATTGACCTACAAGTATATAGGGACACAGGAAAAGTATTGCGAGATACACATGGTCTTCCATAAAATTCTTATATGATAATCCTTAGGATTTGTGATGGATTAAGGAAAACTAATCTAACAATAGTTGCAAAATGGGATGCCTCCAATAACAATAGATTTTAGAGGTTATTCATTGCATATGGATGTTGTATTTCAGGTTTTATAAAAGGCTGTCACATATACTTTATATAGATGGATGCTTTCTAAGCGGTTTATACAAGGGAATATTGTTAGTAGCTTTTGCTTATGACACAGACAATGACCTATTTTCACTAGCATATTCTATTGTGAGTAGGGCAACATTTGAAAATTGGTTTTGATTTCTTGAAAAAGTCAAAGATACCACAAGATTAGTTGAAATAACATTAGTTTTTGATAGACATAATGCCATTATTGGGGCTGTGCAAGCTATTTTTGGTGGCAAGAGACATGTGTATTACTAGTGTCATGTGAAGGAAAATTGTAGTGTCAGAATATGTGAAAATCAATAAAGGTCAGAGGAAGACGTCAGGAAATAGCAAAGAGGCTGCACTCAAATTGCTTGATGCTATTGCTTATGCTAGGCATGAGGAAGAACTTGATATTGCCATGGGGAACCTTAGATTGTTCAGTCTATAAGTGTGCAATAGGTTGAAGTTCAAGGGGATGTAGATCGATAGGTACAATGTAAGTTTCCTTATAAACAATGGGATAATATTACAATAAATATCAATGATCATTTAACGCTTGGATTGTGAAGGAGAAAAAGCACAATGTTGATGTTTTAATACATGAGCATCAAGAGAAATTGGCAAACAAGATGCTGGTATCTAAAATGGCTATAATTCATTGAAAAGATGGGGTAAGACCTAATATAGAGGTAGAATTAATGGAGCAAGTTGTGAGGGCTAAAAGTTTGCATGCACAATTTCATGTAGAAAATTAGATCTCAGTACAAACCTTTTCTCCTAATAAAATAATTCATTTGAATCTAAATATTGCAAAACATGAATGCACTTGTTTGGCATGACAAATAAGTGGAATACCTTGTGTACATGCATGTACAGTAATAAAGATGGTTCATGGAAATGTGTCCACATTTATGGATGATGCTATAAGTTGATATTACAACAAAAAATTTATGCTCTCAAACATGAGGCTTGTGTCCACACATAATATTCCACATCCAGGTGCATTAACAGTGATAAATATATTAACCCAAATATTCCTAGAGCCATTGAAGACTAAAAGGCTTTCAAGAATGCCTAAGACAAAAAGATATGAATCTTAATTTCAAAAGAAGAAGCTTTATCATTACGGAAGATGTCATGAGGTCGGGTCATACTTCTAGGGCTTGCAAGAACCCTAATCCACATTGATTAATGCTAGGGAGATGTTTTTTTTTTGTTTATGTAGTTAATATTTTTTTGTAACTATATGTGGTATTTTTTTTGTAAATGCATATAGTATTTTTTTATAAATGCATCTAAAGGTGTAGTATCCATGCAGCTCGTGTTGTTATTTTTGGAATGGGTTGTCAATATTATATAAATGCATGGATGATACTTCTACATCTGCTTTATATATTGAAGTTGTAAATACTGATGTAAGCATTTGTTAACAATCAAGGAATAGAAAAGTCATTTCCCCTTAATGACTTGTCATTCCCCCTTTCCCAGTTCTCATTTCCCTTACCCCAATTGTTCATGATTTTCATATAGTAATTGTGCATTTGCTTAGATGCTTGTCGCACGCAAAACATGGTAGGTTGTGAATTTTTCTTACCCAGTTGTCATTTCCCCACCTAATTTGTCAATCCCTCTTTCCCAATTATCATTCCCCCTTGCTCAATTGTTAACAATTTTCATACAATAATTGTGCCTTTGCTCAGATTCTTGTCATACCTAAATCTGGTAAGTTGTGAATATCCTTCACCTAATTGTCATTCCCCCTAACTAACTTGTTAATTCCCTTGTCCTAGTTGTCATTCTCTCTTGCCTACTTGTTAACGATTGCCATGCAATAATTGTGCCTTTGCTCAGATTCTTGTCACACCTAAAACTCGATAAGTTGTGAATGTCCCTCATGCAAATGTCATTCCCCCTATCCCAGTTGTCATTCTCCTTTGTCCACTTGTTAATAATTGCCATGTAATAATTGTGTGTTTGTTTTGATTCTTGTCACATTTAAAACCTGATAAGTTGTGAATATCTCTCACCCAATTATCATTCCCCCTACCTAACTTGTCAATCCCCCATCCCAGTTATGAATGGCCCAATTAAAAATTTAAACTTGTGAATACCATGATATAAGCATTAAAACTAATAATCACCATTGATATTTAACATCTATAAAGTGTAATATTCTGAGATCATTGAGTCTAAAAAGGTGATGACACTGTGTAATAAAGTAAGTACAGCTTCGGTACATTTACAAACTAAGAACATTTACAAAGTAATCTTAAAATAATATGCATAGCTTAGATAGCTCTTCTATCTTCTCTTTTTGTCTTTATGGGATCTTGATAACATAAACATCACAATGGGTTCCTTCTCATTATTGTGATAATTGACAAGCCACTATAATAGTTCAACCTTCTTCTGTTAGAGGTCATCCTGCAGGAATAAAGCTGTCATATCAGAAACATCACCAATCTATAGTTTGCATGTTATACTCAAGTGGTTGACAAAACATTCATACATTTAAGTATTCTGGCATGATATAATCATCCTCATCTAAGTAAGTGTTATCCCATGACTGTAACCATGTGGTGATGTGAACACCATAAGAATGACTACAATCAAAATTAATGACATAAGTATTAAATCAATCAACTCAATTACAACCATGAGAAAATCAAATATAAGTACTGAATCAACAATACTCACGTATCCTTTTGCATTTAAACTTTAGGCTACATTACATCTAGCTTCGTGTCTCATTAAATAAATTTAGTTTAACAATAAGAAGCATTTGGTGGAAGCAGTTCTTTGCAGAAAAGTTAACAATGTCCATTAACAACTATGCATAAGAAAATGATAAGTAAATATGAAGTAAATAGCAAGTGTAGATATAAACAAGCATGTGCCAACTTTTCCTTTACATCCACTTGTCTTGTTTTTTTCCTCTCTTTCTCAACTAGCTTCTTGCCCTTTTTAACACTCTCATCCTCTTTCTTTCTTCTTTCATACTCAAAAATACTAATTAATGAATCCAAGACATAGAATTTTTTCATCTTGGTCTCGAACACATAGCACAACTAATGACCAACAAATAGGGTAGGACAAATATAAAGTCACAATCTCCAATATTATATCCCAAATGCTTAAGTAGTATTTCTCTATTGTTGTCTTCAACGGTCTATGCCCAAGGGTTGTTTATCGTTTTGACCATGAACTCTGAACCACAAAATGTGCCTATTAACTCTCCCTTCATTCTCTTTTTGTCTTCGACCATTATTCTAGCAATTATTGTCATAAACTATAATTGGCGAAATAGTGTCATAAGAGCATTAATGTAATAACCCAAGAATTTTAAGTAAAAAAATTTAAAATATATAATAATGTGTTTTAATTGTATTTAAATTAATTCTTAAAAATATTTTATTAAGAAGGATTCTTGCTCTAGTAGGAGTTGTACTGATAAGTTATATGCATCAGATCATGTATTTGATTCTTGCTAGGGCAAAAAGAGAGAGATTTTTATTTTTGTGTTTAGTTTTTTAAAATTATCATTTTTACTGTAAATACCATCAGAAATATTTATCTTCTCTGCTTCTAGTGAATTCGGGGGAGCACCATTAGCTGACAAAGGGAGAGATGTCTCAAATCTAGAACTTTCATTCTGTCTCCTCCTTATTTCTTCTCTGCCATTGATTCATCGCCGGTGGGGAAGTGCTAGAATTCCATACGACATTGCCATGGAGATCGCGTCGCACTTCTCTTCCTCATTTCTGCACTGATTTCCTTTCCCTTTTCATCTGCAATGTCACCTTCCTCCTTCATTCAGCTAGCAGCCATTAGTAACTATGTTCTCCCATCATTCTTGTCGAAGTCATGCTCGCGTGACCTTCCTCTTCTCCTCTGTTCAAGTATCGACTTGGATGTCTCAAAAATCTCCTTCCTTGTTCTTCACCATGAACTTCTCCTCCTCTTCTCCCTCTGTGTGAGCTGCTGTGACTTAGAGCATCAGGTCCTTTTTCCTTCCTTCCATTTTTGACATCATCAGGTTCTTCTTCATGTGCTTTGTTGTGGCTGATTTGCTATCAAAAATTCTAAATTTTTCCTCTTCCTTGTCTGATTTGTGCGTTTTTTTATGATAGAGATTGTGATTTTTCCTTGTTGTGTTGCTGCTGCTATCCGTAATTGTATGTGTGTATATATGGAAAGAGAAGCTTGATTTAAGTTGAAATTTGAGTTTAAGAGCATGATTTTCATTAGATAATTTCACTTTTATATTGCTGTTGTAGAGGATGAATTTATTTATATGTTCTTTATGGCCAATTGATTTCCATTGAAGGAATAAGAAGATTAGGTAACATGAAAATTAAAGTTAAAAAAAACTGATGATGAAAAAAAATTGAAGAAAGTGAACCTTGGTACTACAATAGGATATTAATATCTACAAGGTGTTTGATAAAATTTCTATTAGAAGAGTTTTGATTGATTTTTCTATATGTATGTGTGTAATCTTGTTAATTTCACAAGAAGCATGCTTGGGCTTGAGCAATATTAATTGGTTATTCTAAATTGAGTTTTGTGAAGGAATCTATCTTAGGAGTTAATAAGATCTTATTTGAGTTTGGATTGTGGGAAGTTATATGGCTTATAATTCATAAGATATATTATCAGTTTAGAAGTTATATTTGGATATTTGAAATTTGTTATGATAAGAGAATTAAAGGTTATAATTTTTATGAATGATTTGGAATGTTGTATGGTAGGCGTTTAACAAAAAGCTTAAGGAGAGAGTATATTTTAACTGACTAACAAACTATGGTTGAATGTTATGGATAAACATTTATGTGTAAATTGTGTGACTAAAATTTCAAAATTACTCTTGTTAATTTTGGTTGAGTGGATTTTCTTGGAAAGGGATCTTGTTGATTCAAAAATAAAGTTCATTAAGATACTATTATATTTTATAGGATATTTGGAAGAACGGAAATTTGCTTGAGGTGGTATAAGGTGAATTTTGAATCTTGCAAATGCTTTAGGTAACTGGATAATGTCCCAACTAATATTTCATTAAAATCTCTTTTCTTTAAATATTATATTTTTATGCAAATTCTTTTTATGACAACAATGTGATTATGAGATATTTTGTTGATTAAATTATATTATTTCATGAAATTATTTTACCAGAATTGATCATTTTAGTTAATCAGTAAATACAAGCTTGAATTCTAATTGTGGGATTTAATTTGGAAGTTATTGAATTGTTATGGAAAAAATGATTCATGCGAGTTCAATATTGAAAAGGAAAATTTGATTGAATGGTGATCAATTTCTCGCATGTTTGAAAATGTTTTAAAAAAGGGACTTTCTATAGAATACTGGTTACTTACGGCAATTCCATTAACCCTTAGTGTGCCACGGTACACCTAGCTAGCAGGGTGTATATAGGAGGTGCTAGCCCCGTGCGATGGCCAATGCACGTGAAATGGAGGAATGGTTATTCGTGAGCATTATACTTATATTTGTTTCGTGGCCTCGGTTGAGTTTGGTTACATACCCTTGTGGACTATGTGTCCACATTTGTTTTCATGGCGAGGGCCATGTTTGGTTATTTACCTTTGTGGACTATGTGTCCACATTTGTTAATTGTTTTGATAAGTCCCTATTATATGAATTTGATTATTTGATAATTTTACATCGCATTGGTTTTAAATAGTAAATTATTTATAATTATTGATTTTTTTATTTGCTTCTTTGCAATCAAGTGATAATAATATTTATTATGAGATTTCAATGGTTTGAGATTTTATTTAAAATTTTATAGAATCGTTTTATTTCAAAGTTTACTAAATTTTTATAAAGATCATTGTCTCTTTAACTAACATAATTATTTAAATCTTTTGTTATGTTCAATTATTTATTGTTGGGATGTTATTCATTGAAAAATTATTTTTGGTCTCAAATACCCTAGTTGACACCGATTCTCTGGTTGATCCATGAGAACTCATAGATGTACTGGGTAAAGAATTAACTGAAATTTCCCTTTTTATGTAACTATCAATGCTTATGTATGTTATTTTGGAGAGGTCTGGTTAGGTGCTCCACATATGCTATGTTTAGGGCTTCTATTTTGATATATATGCTGTCTATTCATTGGAAGAGCTAAGCTCCTGACAGACATGATATTCTGTAAATATTTTTGTATTGTAGAGTTTTAAAAGATCCTATTTACAGATGAGCTTTTGTCAAAATTTTTACAATTTTTTTAAACTTTATTATAATGACCAATACTAAAAATGTTAAAATATTGATATAAATTTTATTCCATTTTAGAAATGAAATGAATTTAAGATTAGAGGCTTACGGAGATGTGTTATATGATTCACATCCCGTGCCGGTTACCCTCCATTTTTTTTGGGTGTGACAATTAAGTTAATATCCATACATGGAAAAAAATAATTACCTATAATTTTCATACCCTATCTCTGATCCATCTAGTTTCACTACGACATTGAAGTTCAGCATGAGTTAAGAAGTATCCATACATCTGCACAAAGGTGCTGTTGAAGAAAGCAAATAGCCTTTCATTAGAAACATAGTTCAGTTGGTGTTTTTTTCATCAAATGTGAGGACTTACCTCCCTCTCTCGTCTTCATCACACGATGCTATGCACATCTAAAATAAGGGCTCCTTCCTAGCTAATTTCCCCTTCTGACTAAGTATTACCCACAAGATTTCACGATAGGTTTTTATACCTTTATGATCTCCTAGGTTCCTATACCTTGATAATTTGTAGTTCTCTCTTCCTTTTTGCTGCTTCTTTTTCTTTCGCTTCATCTTCATGTATATTCACCTCTCCTACTTCCCCTTCCACTTCTTTCTCTTCTTTATCCATATTCTCATGTATAGAATTTATCTTCTCTCCTCTCCCTTATGCTTCTTTCTCTTCTTCATCCCCATCCCCTTCAAAATTTTCCTCATCTACTTGTTCATCTTCTTCTTCACCTGCTTTTGAACTTTTCATATCAGTTTTTTCACCTTTTTCTTATTCCTTATCACCTTCTTCATTTTTTCTTCACTTCTTCCTTATCACTTCTTCCTCTTCTTCATCATCCTCTTCAGAATCCTTATGTGGTTCTTCTTCTATTTCATCACCCTCTCATTTTTTCTTATCAACATTTTCTGAATCCCCTAGAAGCTTCAATTTTAGGTTCATCAACTCCTCACTAAGTGTAGACACTACTCTTGCATACATCTTCCTTATTTCCTACAAAAAAAATTATGTCACAGTATGTGAAAATTAATACATGAATATAGGACCACTTTCTATACATATAAGGTGACTAAAAGCACATGTTAGATAAAACTTGGTACTTGGTAGATGAACTACCATCTACACTCATAGGATCATGCAATATGCCTTAGAGACTCTTCTTTTGTACCTTTACCCTTTCAACAACCTTCTCCTCATCCTAGTATGCGAAGACATCATCGGGCTTAAGTACTTCTTCTTGGCCAAGAGGAAAATATTGGAAGTAATAAATTTGCATAATATTTGACACATTACTTTCATGATATAGCGATTCACATTCCATCAATTTATTAATTACAACCACACACTTACCATAAGGAAATAGATGCGTCCTCTAACATTTTTCTTTCTAGTTGTCATCCCTTTATTAAGTTGTTGCTTCCACATATCTACTTCATTGCATAGTTCATTAAACACATATGTTGCTTAGTCATATTTATGAATTTCTTTACGTGTTTCATGTACAACCTTTAAAACACGATTATTGACCCCAATACTTGTTGGACCTAATAAAGTTCCTAAAGTATACATTAGAAACAATAACTCAAATTAAATATCCTCTTTTCCAGATGTTATCATTTTCAAAATCTTCTTGCAGGCATTCTAAAGTAAGTTTCCTTAATTTTTTGATTGATTTGTCATTACACATCTATTTCTCTAGTTACCTCCTTACCAACATTCTTTATGTCCATCAAATTTTGCACATCCTTTGCATTTATTTTTCTTACTTTCCCTCTAATGCATATTTCTTAGGTTGGGGGGTCAAGTGCCCGCATCAATTCTCTACAAATATCTTTGTGAATTTTTTGCATTCTATACTGAGTAGTTTGTCAAATCCAATCTTCTCACACCTTTTTCTTAGTTTGTCCTTTTCCTTAACATACTTTGTAACTTCTAAAAACTGATTGGGAGAGCAATGAGTATGGAAGGGAATAGTATATTTTGTAGATGTCTCTCCTCTCTCCTCCTTTGCTTTCTTTGAACATTCCTCATTCTTTGTTACTGATAACTTCTCCCATGCTTTTGTCAAATATCCCTTTTCTTCCCCAATTGATTTATACTTGCCCTTATTCTCCTTATAAAACTCTTCAACAAATTTTGCATAACCAAAATATTTTCCTTCCTTTCTCCCTTCATCTTCAATTGATTAAAAATCCACAAAGTTTAATATTAAAGAAAATTAGAATCACAACACGTATGATACACATTACCACCTTAATGTACAACTATATATGCATGTTTGTCAATTTCCTAAGTGAACTGTTAATGTCCTAACCCTATTTGTCATCAGTAAATAACCATTTACTTGTTAATGCCTTGTACACAATTTGTCAATTTTCTAATTCAAGTTGTTATTATCCTCACCCTACTTGTCACTAGCAAATAATCATTTAGTACTTAATATCCTATACAATACTTGTTAATTTTTAAGTGAACATGTTATTCACCTACAACATATTTGTTACTAGTCACTAGTAAATACGAATGTACTTAATTAGATATATATATATATATATATATATAGTTAGTATAAACACACACACATGAGTTAAGTTTTCTCACCATTAAATACTTTCTCAAGATTCTTAGTCTACTAGTTAAACTTAGATTTCAATAGATAGAAATAAAACCTAAGACTTGAAATGAGAAAGGCCTTCAAGATAACTATACAAATTAAATCACAATAATCAATCACCACATCACTAAGAGCTAACTTAGTGTTGTATTGGAGTAATCCTCATAAAGGAAAAGGACACATGATGGTAGTAAGATACTATCTCTTTCAAAAGTGCATGAGCATATTTATCCATGCATGTTATTGGGAGGATGTAGCACTAAAATCTCACATCCAGGGGCCAACAACTATGGCTATCTCATCAAAACTATAAGACATACTACATGCCATAAACATAAACTCTCCCTGCCCTCATTTTCATGTGAAGATGCTAAAAATCTCTCCTTAAGGGAAAAAATGAGTAAATGTGTTCTTTCATAGTAGCCACACTTTGTTTACTTATTTCAAATCATATATGCTAGAAATTTCCAAAATAGGTGAGAGGAGATTTTAAATCAATTATAATATACCTTCTTCCTCTTCTTTATTAATAGTAATTGCCTAACAATGGCCATAGCAACCCAAGCGAGTTTGCACATGGCATCATTTTTTAGTTTAAGCAGCGATTTGGCACCATCGAACTCTCCCTCATAATAAATGGCTTCGTTTCTAGTATCCTTAACGTCATCTTCTACAAATTTAGGTTTCCCTTCTCGCAGTGCACATACAAGCAAGGACTAGGGGGAAATGGATCTCGGTTTAGGCAATAAATAACATAGCAATAGAGGAATAAAGCCAGATTTTAGAGGAAGATCGAATGTGAAAGGTTTCTGTCTGACTTTCTCTCTCACTCTTAATCTCCAAGTGCGATCGAAGAGGAAATGGAGGAGAACAGGATGCTTCCTGATCTTTAAGGGGAAAATCAGAAAGGCAACAGTGTAGGGATAAGAGGGAGTTCAATAACTGACAGAGTGAGAAGTTTCAAAATGGGTGCTACTATGCATGAAAATGGGTACTCTTTCCTCTTTCCTTTATTTTTCCCCTTTAAATCAGCCAAGGGCAAATAGGTCATTTTAGTTTCAGAATTATTTACCCCTAAGGACTATGAGACTTAATAATAATTTTCCTTATTCGTGGGACTTGACAGTATTTAACTCTGTTCTGTAGGACCTCATTGTAATTTTCTCCTTTTTAGAACAAAAAATTTTTTTTGAAAATAGGTTATGAAACTTGCCCTCTCTAGTCTCTACTTGTTTAATGTGAAAGGAATACTTTTTGTAAGCAAAAAAAAAAAAGGAATTGGAGAATTAAAGTTAGTATTTATTTTTACCAAATAGTCCATCTTTATTTTTTACTGCATACATATATTCTTTTATTAGATGTAATCTTGTTTGAAGTCTGTTCAAATACTACATAAATATATAGACACCTCTTTTAATAAAAATTCAAACGCTGTTTCATTACATTATTATGAAGAACAATTTCTTTCCACAATACTCAATTCTCATTAATAAATTTAAAATCCTTATTCTTTGTAGGCATATTGCCTCGTCACTATCTACAAGCCAAGGGCTTTCAACTATAGGGGCTGGCTAATTTTAAATTTTATTCCTCCATGACAAGCATAATAGTAATCAATATAAGAACAAATCTTGTGAAATTGATATCCATATATTTTCAAGAAAATTTTCCTTTTTTCTATTTTTCTAAATTTATTATTTTTTATAAAATATAAAATCTTTTCATTTTTTGGTTCATAAATTCATTCACATCAATAATCCATTAGCGTGCATCAATATATTTTGCTGTCGTGTTTAATTTGGTTAAGAAAATTTCCATATTTGCTAGATTCAAGCTAAGCCAGTAGAGTTGTAGACGGAGGAAGGGCATGTGAACATGGGATGGGACCTCATGTTTGTAAAGCTGTCAATTAGGGTTGAGCTCATCGGGTCGACCCTTTTAAGCTCAAATTTTAAGCTCAAAAATAATTAGGGTTGAGCCTTTACTTTGAAAGGAAAAATGATAATTCGGGCTTCAAAGGACCAACCCTTTTAAGCTTGAAAATAAAAAGGCCGGCCCTTTTAAACCCTTTTATTTTTTTAAAAAAATGATAATATAAGAAAATAGAAGATTAAATATATAACCAAAAAAAATAAATATATTAGACTCATTCATCCCTCATTCATTCATTCATTAAGATTTAGTTAATAATATTAGCCATATTTAATCTTTATTGGTATTAATTTTGATGTTGCTATTTGATATTAGACCTGAATATTTAATTTTTTTTATTTATTGTGGTGTAAATTAATTTAATTTATTTTCTTAAACTTAATTTTATGTGTAATAACTTTTTTGGGATTATAAATATATTTTTTAAAATTTTAAATTAAAAAAAGTAAAAAAAAAAAGGGCCGAAGCCTTGAGGGTTGGCCCTTTAGCCTTGAGGACTAGGGCCAAGCCTTGTAAAAAAAAACCTTAAAGCATGATCGAATTTATTAGAACTAGCCCGTTTAGGCTCTAGCCTTTCAAGGGTCGGCCCTTTAGGGTCGGGCTGATCCTAATTGACAGTTCTACATGTCTGATATTCATGATCACATGTACATGATCAAGTATCACTAATATACTATCCTTAAAACTAGCACTTATAACTATTAAATATACATGTGTGATTGCTTACTTAATGGCTATAGCTAATAAAAAAAATAATAAAAAGGTTTTATGGGCTAAGCCCTGAATCATTTGAATAAGGATTGAGTTTCATCGATTTTAAAATAACTAAACCTATGAGCTTGAACCTATATGAGATAGATAGATAGATATATATATATATATATATATAACTTCATACAAATAATAATGTTCACTCTAGAGTCTAGGTATGTAAGAAAATTAATTAATTATGAACATCCATAATGAGCAGTCTCCATCTCCTGATAGAGATATACATTGTATGGCTGCCATCAATATCCTAATCCTTTGACCATCGTTATTAATTACTCTAAGGAATGCAATATTATAATATTAAAAATACATAGTTGAACATCCAAATCAGATATAGTAATTTACACATATAATTCAATGCGGTTTCAGCACACCACTTGAAAGGAATGAGTCAACAGATGTTATCCATGCTTCATCATTTGAATGATTTCACCACTAACCAATCTCGTAACATAGTCAAAGTTCACTATTTTAGCGGTGCTTAATTAGTTATTCCACAATTATACATAAAATAAAAAGATTAAACCCGATAAAATAATCAGCACCTTGATGTGATCCGAATTTTGAGACCATACTTCATTAGAAGCACTATTGAAAGTGCCATAAATAGGATGATCTTCCACCACATGAACTTGATAATTTTTCAAAATAGAAGTCACCATTATTTTCATTTGAATGAAAGACAAGTCCTTACCCAAACAAGTTCTTGGTCCGGCATTGAAACTAATGAACTTGTATGGTGGTATGTGAGCGACGCGTCCTCTTCTTGAGATCCATCTCTCGGGTTTGAATTCCAAGCAATCTTTTCTCCATATTTTCTCACACCTCCCCATTGCGTACAAAGATAACAATATCATGACACTGGGATCAACCTCATGTCCACTGCGAAGTGAGTCATGTTTGGTTGCTTGCTTCCGCTCAAAAGGTATTGGAGGGAATAGTCTCAAAGATTCACACAGAGCACCATGGAGATACACTTGACTTTTCATTTCCTTTTCTTCTTTGATTTCTTCAAGTATCTTGGCTTCCACTGAAGGGTATGTAGCGACAAGCCAAAAGAACCAAGTGAGAGCTGAAGTTATGGTGTCTCTACCTGCGACAAAAAGATTAAAAGCAGTGTCTCTTAGAAACTTGTCATTCACATGTTCTTTACCTTGTTCCTCCCTCATCAAAGTTGTCAGCAAGTCCTCCTCTGTTTTCTTTATTTTGTTGTTTTTGCCAAGTTCTTTTCTCTTTGATGCTATACTTTCATGGAGAAATTGGTCAAACACCTGACATGCTTCAGCCATCTTCTTCTCTGCTCCAACTCGAAGCCATCTCTGAAGTTTCCAGATGCATCTAGGTACTGTGTGTCCGTAGAATATAAACTCCTCAGCCTCATTAAAAGCTATCTCACATGTGACTTTTGGGAAATCAACGGCAGGTCTTTTGGGGTCGGATCCTAAGACCATGGAACAAATAATATCGAAGTTGAAGCGATTGAACACGTCTTGTAGATCCACTTCAATTCCCTGCCTTTCTAGATGATCAAAGAGAGGAAAAAGACAGAACTCCACCTTCTCTCGAACGATCTTTTCCAGAAACTTCTCAAACCTTGGGGTTTTAAACAAGGAATGGAGAAGTGACCAGTGATACTTCCATGTGTCTGAATCCGCAGTGAAAATCCCATACCCGAAAGCTTCAAAAATCTCACGAAACGCTGGACCTTTTATGTAGTCGGCGAAATTCTTACTCATCATGTGATGTACGTTAACGGGGTCGCAAGTCACCAAATAGTTCATTCCAGTAAACCAAGGTCCAACGAAGCTTCCTGTACCCTCTTTTCTTTGAAGAGCCTGAGTTATATAGTCATGAATCTGCCATAAATTGCTGAGAAGTGGCGGTAGCATTCCCAATATAGGCCAGCCTTTAAGGAGGGGGTCTTTGTAGCATCGTCTCTGATAGTAATTAAAAAGGAAGATAACTGCTGCAAAACCTGCAATTACTACTTGTGCATAACTGAGCATGATGATTGTAGACTATTATTGGAGAATTTTGCTTCTTTAGATATCAATGCATTTTTGTTTTCTCCACTCCTAAGTCAATATAGTAAGTTTGATCTACATTAAGCTCTTAAATGATTACAAGTTGCTAATGTTTAGTGGTCACTGTCTTCGGGGCTACCTTTTGGCAACATTCCAACTATTCGAGACCTTTCGGCCACATTTAGGTATCCTGTGTTTGTCTTATTAATGCTCGTTCAATTACCAGTGTTAATTATAAGGCTAAACTGGATGGACCAGATTTCGGTCTAACCCCAAGTCCAGGCTCTTCCATAAAAAAAAATTGAATTAGGCAATCTGTAATCTAGTCTGGTCCAGTGATAACCAAAGATTAACAAGATCAGACTTAATTCATAGGATTGGGAGATTGGTTTTGTTAGTCTAATACTCACTTAGCTTTTTTCCCCCTCTATGAGAGGCAATAATCCATTTCAACCTAATAAACTCAATTAAGATAATCAAAACACTTATAATCATAATAAATCCATAAAAATTTTCAACAAAAAGAAAAAATTATTTCAATTACAATTCAAGTGGTCCAGATTATTAAATTATTAGTCTGAGTGTATGACTGTGCTAGAAATTGGATTTATTAAATTATTAATAGTCTTAACTTATTATTATAAATAATTAGTAAATTAATTATAATCATATTAAATAAATTTGATAGGACCAGACTAAACCAAGTGGTCCAGATACCTAATCTCCTGTCCAGTGCAACTCAAAGAAACAATATAATTTTTTTTTAATTTTTTCAGTTCTAAAGGATCAATTTTTAACAAGATAAGATTGGATTTTTTGAGTCTGAGTCGAATAGAATTGAAAAAGTTTTGCACGGGCCTAGTTAATTTGGTAAACGCCAGTCCGAGAGGGGGATATGGATCTCAATGAGCCAGTGGAAGATTATATAGTGGCCAAGAAGTAACTTTGTTTCTTCACATGTTGTTACTTTTTCTTCCCAAAAAAAAAAAAGATGAAAGAAAGTTAGATTAGGTTTAAAACACAGGATAAAAAAACAGAATGGCATTAAAATTTTTTACGGAGGTGAAATATTCCTATTTTTTATAACTATCCGATATTTAGTATTTTTGGGTCAAATTTAAATTATAGATTTTATGAAGAGTGCAGGGTAGATTTTACTAAGTTGCAACAACAGTACCATGCCATTTAACTCCATGTTCAGCTCTTTACAGCAACATCAGGTGCAAGCCAAGGGTCAATCGCTTGATTATATATCCATTCAACGAATGCATAATAACACAAAGTAATATAAATTGCCCAGGGGTGGAACCAGCCTTGATATCTAGGGGTCGCCAATTTTTGGAAAGCAGAAAATAGATCATTAATTTAAATTTTTTAACATTTATCCTACTGATTTTTTAAATAATTAATTTTATAATTTAAAAATCGATAACAAATTATGTACAATTATATGTAATTTTTAGAAAAATTAAAAACATTTAAAATAAAATCATATAACATTCTTATGCTCTCTCTAGTCCATTATATTATAGGGAGAATTTTAAGTAAAGACTATGGAAAGATTTAATTACTGATGGGCCAAAAATATTCTGAAATTTTAGTTCAGTCAAAATAATTTTGAAGGTGAAAAACCAAGATACTTTTCACTTATTATATAAAATTGGTAGTTATTGATTTTTTTATTTCACTTATTAATTTACTAATATTACTTGTAAATTATATTTGTTTGTTAGATAATTAGTAACATTAGTTGTTAGTTTAGTAACTTTATTTATTAATTTACTAACATTAGGAGTAAATTACAAGACCTGTCAGTAATTTACTATTGATATTAATAAATTAATAAGTAAAGTTAACAATTTAATAATTGATGTTGTTGTTTATGATTAAATAACTGATATCAAATTTTATAAAATCATTGACAAATGTTAGTAAAGTAACAAGTGAAATAGAAAAATTAATAACTAGTGATTTTACATAACAAGTAAAGGGTATTTTGATCTTTTCATTATTGAAATTTTTATGATTTTTCTCTCCTAAACTGAATTGAAATTTTAGAATGTTTTCAGACCACTAGTAATTAAGTCTCTTCCTTAGTCCTTAACTAAAATTATCCCCATATTATAAGGTACCTACCAAAAAAAAAGCCAATCTAAATTATAAGATGTCTAGTTATGATAATAAATGATGCTCCATTTTTTGTAAAATATTTTTTTAAAATAGAACAATCCAATAAATTTTCTTATCTACATGAAAAAATGTTAAAAAGTATATATAAAAGGTGAAGGGACTGTATCTTTGAACCATAATATAAAACATCTTTTAGAATCTTTATCTAGTGTAAAATATGGTGTTGGGTAATTTTTTAAATTGTTTTTTTCAATTATGTGGAGAGTGTGTGCGAGCTGTGTCTAGGAACTAGGAATGGTGTGGGGTAGGTTTCTCTAATTTGCTTTTTTTTTTCTACAAACCTGAACCATTCAAATTAAATATATATTTTTAAAAATTATTAAATTTAATCTTTAAATTTAATTTAATAGTTCAAATTGCAGTGATCTCTCCTCTACTCTCCTTTGCAGAGGAAAAAATCCAACTCCGAATGGGGTGAGAGGGAATAGGGTATATGGGTATATAAGGGAAATGCACAGGGTTGGGGGTTCTGCCCGCGTCTTTTGTGATCCAAACCTTGAAATCACATTTCATTTGAAGCACTATTGAATGTGTAGGAGAAACAGGATGATCTTTTACTTCAGAGTTGTTTGGGCTAAAATTAAAATGTCGCTTACCAAAGTCCATAACCTAAAGTGGACTGAGTAACAGAAAAGATAGGCCCAATCAGTGATCTAAACAAAAGGGTTAGCCCAGATCCTAAGAGAAAAACTCAATCAAATGAACACGTTGGAATCCCTACAGTTTTGAAGCCACTACTTAGACTGTTGGTACATGAAACCACAATCTCAACGGCCTCGAATCTCGTGAAGGCATGACCATTAGTCCTGAGTATCTTGGAGACATAGGCTGACCATTAAACAATGAAATGCACTATGAATTAGACTGTGCATAGTAAATCTATAATATTTTACGAGTATGTTTAGATTCTATGGAAGCAACCATTGTCACCATGTCATTATGAATAAAGGATCAAACCACAAAAAGAGAAGACTTATCCAAATACTGACATTTTATGTCTGTGATAGCCAAATTTATTAGACAGCTTTTATTTTCATTTTTAGTCTTATAATCCTTCACACTTTGTAATCATTTAGCATTAATTAAAAACTTGTTTCAATAACTCTTATTCATGTTTTACATCTAAGTAAACCATGATAAGGGAGTTGAGAGACCTTTTGTTATCAATTGAAACTTAGCATTTTTGACATGCCTGGTAATTTATTGTTCTCAATGAACAAGAGTCACACAAGATAGCAGAAGTTATAATCTTCATTAAATACGTACTCTTTATAATCTTATTCATAAGGATCATTAAATACCCTTTATAACTTTACTTTTTTTAGAAAAAATATAAATTGTGAAAAATGCCCTTTATTTAAATATTCCATTTACAAAATAATATTAAAAAAAGAGGATATATATAAAGAGTAATATTAAAATATTATTTTTCTCAAGATATCTTATATTTTGATATGACAAATTTTTCTAAGAAATGTTTTATAATTTAAGATGGATGAAAAACTTTTTCTCCCAATTTTACTCTTTCAAAGTTTCTTATAAGTAGAGGAAGAGGCTACATGTGATGATCCTAAACCATATGGACTACACACAAGGCCTAAATGCGAGACATGCAAAGGCCACTTGCCTGGAGAGCTATGTCGTAGCAAGGGGGAGAGAGAGAGGAAGAAAATGTGGAAATTTCATAAATTGGAGGATGAGGCATGATTATAATATGGGAACGTGTTTCCCCACTCATCCCAAGGATGAACACATCCTTGGGATAAGATATGAACCATCTAAATTTTAATTTAAATTATTTATATTTAAGGTAATTTTTATTCTCTATAATATGGCAATGTTACGTTCATCAAAAGAAAAGCATCGTTTAGTCATCAGTGTGGAGCGGGTAAAACCAATTTTACCACTATTATGACCAACTCCAAAAACTCCTCCCATCAAGAGAATAACATAGGTTGAGATGCAAATACGAAGGGAAAAGGCTTGTGTTACACCTGTGATGAAAAGTATCCTAAGTGCTCGAACAAACAAATAATGATGCTGATTTATGAAGATGAAGAGAAGGATGAGATCATTGAGATAATAGGAAACATGGTGGAAGAGGTGTTAATGCCGGAGGCCACCCTATACCATTTGTGTCATATCCTAAAAATAGAGGGTGACTGACATAGGATTTGAATCATCACACATCTTTCAAGCCTTAAATTGGGTAGTCTTTCCATGGCTAAGATATAATTATGCTTTAGTTTTAATTAGAACATGCATAAATACTTTTGGTATTAATAAAATATTTCAATATTTTTATAGAAATTTAATAGAACCTCCTTATAAAAAGGAATTCCCAAAAATTTTACAATACAATATTTCAATAAAAAATTGCAAGTCAATAAGGAGCATAGTTTCTTCTAACAAGCAAACAAAATATATAACAATATAAACAACCTAGCCATAGGCTATGTGGAGCACTTAACACTAAGTTTACAAAATAAAATTTCATAATAAAACTTTACATCAAGAGAAAATTTAATCATTAGCTCCTCCACCTCTAGTCAATCATAAACTCCTTAATGTTCAGTGGATGACTCAGTGTCAGCTACACTATTTGTGACCAAAATTATTTTCAGTGAACAACATCCCAAAAATAAATAATTAAACATGAATAAAAGGAAAGTTAAAAGCAATTATGTGAATTAAAAACACAACAGTCTCCATGAAGATTTAAATAGATTCAAAATAAGATTCTATATAACTTTAAATGAAATCTTGAGCTATTAAATTATCATATTAAATATTGTTATCACTTGATTTCAAGGAAGCAAATAAATGAAATAAGTAATTATAAATAGATTACTAATTAAAAACTAATGGGATGTGAAATCATTAAATAATCAAATTTATTTTTATAGGGACTTGTCAGAATAATTAACAAATGTGGATACATAATCCACGAGAACAAGTAACTAGACACGGCCGAAATCACGAAACAGACATAGACATACAATCCATGAGGGTAAGTAACCAGACGTGGTCGAAGCCATGAAATAGACGCAGGTACGAGACTCACGAATAACAAACGTGAGAACAAAGCTACAAAAATCAAATTAACTAGTAATTGACCATGGCGCGCCAATGGCTAATGAAACTGTCATTAACAACCAGTGTTTATATATAATCCCATTTTAAATTTACTTTCAGACATGTGAAAAAATTATCATTTTAAAGATATAATTTCTCTTTTCAATATCAAACTCGTATGAAACATATACAACATTAATTTTTTTTCAAATATGAAAATTTATAACTAGTATCTTATAAACTGTTTATCAAATTTCATATTTGGCTTTATCCAATAAAGGACAAATAGAATTTGTAAAAGCACTTTTTGCCAATCTAAAAAGTGTAAGTCATGATTTTAAGAAATAAATAATTTAATTAACAAAAATAACTAAAGTAAAGAAATATATAAATATCTGTAGATTGTTAAAAACTATATTCTAACAAAGAAAATTTTCTAATATATAAATTGATTGGGACGATATCCACTTACCTAATATTCTCAAAATTCAAAGTTTTCCTCTTACCATTTCAATCGAGTTTTTCTTTCTCCAAACACCCTATAGAATTATATTAAAAATTTAATAAACTTTTAGTAAATTTAATAATTTGCTTCTCAGTAACAAAATTTAACTATAACAATTTGAAATTTTTAAAATCAAGAATTTACTCATGAAAATCCCTCAAAAGCTATAGCTCAAAACTCCACTAAAATACAATCTTTTACTAAAATTTTTGTTTAAACACCAAATGTATATTATTCTCAAATCTCACAATAAATTGCTCAACAATTTCTTAATAATTATATACCTCCAAAGAATTTAACCAGCTACATGTTACTTTCATTTAATAAAATATTTGTACACAATAGCAAGCACAAATCAAACAATAGCATCAAAACCAATTATGTCTTTTAAGAGATTTAATGAGATTTTTAAGAATTCTCAATCAAGCACTCCTTCTAACAAGCATTTTAACAAACATTCTATAGGCATCAAACTTGAAGTATCTAAGCTATTTTCCTTCAATTTCATCCGAACCAAATATTCAATAACAACCAATTTAAACAAAAGTTGTTTAACACAGAAATTCTAATCCTTATGTATTAAGCTTCAATACAATTTTTTTTTTAAACTTAATTTAGATCTTCTCCTATACAGTCACGTCAACAACAGAACAAAAGAGGGAAAATTTGAAACTTCAACAAAATTACACACAAACTCACACGCACAGCAGAACCAACAATGGGAGGAAATTTACCATAAAAAGAACATGAACAAAGAGAAGAAAAGAAGAGGTCGAATGTGCTACACCCAGCGGATGACGAAGACGCCCCGACGCACTCCTCACGGCAACAAGAACAGAGGAGGGGAAAGCATCACTAATCAAGATCAGAACCAGAAAAACCAACAGCGACACAAGGAAAAATGGATCCACAATCTGTACCTCACAAGACGTACACAGTGAACTTGAAACAGAGAAGAACGGAGGGATTTCTGTCAACGTTCAGCAGCTACAAACGAATCCCCAGCACCTGTCAACGGCGGACGGAAGAAACGGTGACAGTACTCTCATTGGTGATGGCCGAAAATGGAAGAGAAGGAGGCAAAAACCAGAAGAAAAACGAAGGAAACGAAGGAAAACAGAGCACCTCTTTCTCTCCACGTCTGGAATGATCGAGGAATAAGGGAAGAGATATTTCAGATTTGAAGGGAGGGCAAATTGGTAAATTTAAAAAGCAAAAAGGTTGAAAAATAAAAGATTCGAACTCCAGACAAAATGGGAAAAGCTATCTATACACTGCCACTAAACTAATAATCCTCATTGTCATAATTGCTTCAAACACTTTTAACAAATTATCATATATTTATTTATTATTATTATTTATTATTATTTTTTTTATCAACGTTATTACAATCTGTCCTTACATGCGTCACCTTGGACCTGGGGGCATCTACAATTAGGTTTCAAGGCACTGTTTATAGGACTAAAATCCAAATTCTTCTGGATGGTAGCAACTCTGATAACTCTATACATCCCATAATTGTGTAGCATTAGGGAATCCTACTCGAACACATGACTGACATTCATCTATTAAGCGAAACCGGAGAAGTTACAAACAAGTACAGGTGTGGTTAGGGATATTCTAGTAAAAGTCTACTATTATGTTTTACCAGGGGTAGACATGGTTAATAGGTGCTGATTGGGTGGAAACTTCATAATAAAGCTTTATTAATAAAGATTGGCCTGAATTTGACGAAGAGGCATGAGGACTTCTGGGAAAAGATCGTTTGCGACAAATATAATTGTGAGGATGACTTAATTCTAATAATTGATTGTAAAAGACCAGGCTCGAATATTTGTAGGCTGTCCTTAAACAAACCTGGAAAAGGTTCAAGACGGTTTGGAAAACGTTCATGCAAAGGATACTGTTGGAAGTGGGAGAAAAACGGAATATTTTCTGTGAGGTCTGCCTACTCTCATCTACAAAGGGACGACACCATCGTTTATCCTACTTGGTCGTAGCTCTGGCAACTCAAAATACCCCAGCGTTGTTCGCTCTTTCGTATGGCTCACTTTAAGTTGTGGCTTGCTCACAAGCATTGCTAGAAGAAAACGGCATTTGTGTGATGATGATGTTTTTTCTTGATGCAAATCTAAAAGGGAGGATATCATTCATGCCCTAAGGGACTATGATCTTACTCGTTAATTATGAAAGACAGTTATCCCACAGGACGCATGGAGTGTCTTTTTTCACTTGAAACTACAGGATTGGGTGAGTTGGAACATCTCTTCCAAGAGAAAGAAACTAAAGGAGGATTGTGGTCTCTTTTTTCCGTCCTTTATTGGTGGATATGGAAATGAAGGAACCTATTCATTTTTAGAACATTTAGACGAGCAATGAAATCATCATTGCAAGTGCGAAGGAGATGATCTTTAGTTTGCAGAATGCACAAGTGAAACTCGCCGGAGGGTCGAGAGGATGGTTACCCCAGCTTCTGGAAAATAGATGGTTTCTGCTTGAACCTGAGCGGATTAAGTGCAATGTTGATGGCACTTTCTCCCATATAAACCAACATGCAGCTTGCAGGGGCCTACTTTGTGACTCCTATGCTCACTTCCTGTTAGGGTTCACTGGTAGAATGGAAGGAGGGGACGCCCACACAGCTGAATTATAGGCATGTATTCATGGCTTGTGACTTGCTTGGGATGCGGACTATCATAAAGTTGCACTTGAAACTAACTCGGCTGAGGCTTGACATGATGATTACTGGCTATAGTAGCGAACATTTTAATCATGCGGTGGTCATGGTTCTGAGATCGCTGCTATAGAAGGAATGGGAAGTTAGATTCATTCATATTAGTCAACACATTAATATTGGTATGGACTTCCTCGCGAAGCCAGGACTCAGTATGATGCACGGGATTAAGTGTATGATGAAAGCTCCTGCTGAGCTCCTATTCATAATGGCTAGTGACTGTGATCCGGGTAGTCAGGGGGAAGGTTAGTTTTGCCTATGTTTGCATCTTTTTGTATTAAAAAAAAAATACGTGGTCATATTAGGAATAATATAGGAGTACACGCAACTAAGAAATTTGGTTGCATTTGGATGGGTAGATTTAAGTTAAGAATTTGAATTTAAAATCTCATATTTGAAATCTCACATTTAAAATTCATAGATTCTAATTTTTTTTGTTTGGATGATATAAAAAGTTTCAAATTATAATGTTAAAATCCTTTGTTTGGATCTAAAGTAAAATTTTAAAATTTAAATTCTATATTTGAATTTAAAAGAAACTTGGACAACTGGTCAAAGTTAACATTCTATTGGCTAACTTCCATCAGGATTAGATAGTCAAAGCTAACTAGGATGAGACATTCGACTACCATCAGGATCGAACCGACGTGACAATAGAGACCTAACAGCCGACTTCCACTAGGATAGGATTGACGGCAATGATTGAGACCCAATGGTTAACTTCCATTAAGATCGAATCAATAACGACCATAGGGATCGAACAATAAACTTCTCACGAGACCGAATTGGAGACTTCAGTTAGGATTGGTCCGATGGCTACCACCGAGATTGAAAAATTGATGGCAACCATTGTGATCGGATGCTGACTTTCATCAGGACATGATCGATAGCAATGATCGAGATTGGAAGGCCAACTTCCATTAGAGCTGGATTGACGGTGACCACCGAGACCGAACAGCTGACTTCCATAGGGACCGAATTGGCAGTGGCAATCGAAACAAGACGATCAACTTTCATTAGGACTAGACGATCACCTTTCATTAGGATCGGACTGGTAGAAGTTGGCCGTTCGCTACCATTCATAGTCATTCGTTCGTTCCCAATTGTGGTCATTCGTTCGATCTTAATGGAAGACAGCCATCTACTTCCTGTCAGTTTGGTGCCTATAGAAGTTATTTGTCTGCTCCCTCTAGTCATTGTCGACCTGGTCCTAATGAAAGTTTGGCTATTTGGTCTAGTCAATAGTATCAGCTTGTTTTCATTAAGTTTGGCAGTCTGATCCAATTATTGTTGGCAGGCTGGCCAAGCTTTCATGAATTTGGGTCAAATTACAAAAGAGATTGAGTTAAGATTTGAAATAATATGGGTTTAGAAATAATTTTAAATTATAAAGAGATTGAAGTAGAATTTGGATTTGGATGCCCAAATCCAAATCTATATATTTTTAATTATCCAAATAATGGATTCGGCTCAAATTTAAATTCAAAGGAATAGCATTGTCTAGTCATCAGTGTGGAGGGGGTAAGACCAATTTTGCCACCATTATGACCAACTCCAAAAGCTCCTCCCATCAAGAGAATGATGTAGGCCGAAATGCAAATACGAAGGGAGAAAGGCTTGTGTTGCACTTGTGATGAATAGTACCATAGGTGCCCAAACAAGCAGATGATGATGCTGATTTGTGAAGATGACGAGGAGGACGAGATCACTAAGATAATAGGAAACACGGTGGAAGAGGTGTTAACACCCAGAGGCAACCCTACACCACCTGTCCTTACATGCGTCATGTTAGACCCAGAGGCAGCTATAATTTGGTTTCGAGGCACTGTTTATGGGACTGAAATCTAAATTCTGCTGGATGGTAGCAGCTCCGATAACTTTATACATCCCAAGATTGTGCAGCATTGGGGAATCCCAGTCGAACACATGACTGACATTCGTGCATTAAGGGGAACCGGAAAAGTTACAAACAAGTGAAGGCGTGGTTAGGGATATTCCAGTAAAAGCCTACTATTATGTTTTACCACTGACTCTATGTGTACTACCTGTAGTAGCGGTAGACATGGTCATAGGCGCTGATTGGCTGGAAACTTCATAATAAAGCTTTATTAATGAAGATTGGCTGGAATTTGATGAAGAGGCATGAGGACTTCTAGGGAAAGATCGTTCACAACAAATATAATTGTGAGGACGACTTAATTCAAATAATTGATTGTAAAAGACCAGGCTTGAATATTTATGGGCTGTTCAAGATTGTTTGGAAAACGTTCAAGGAAGGGATACTGTTCGTTGAAAGTGGGAGAAGAACGAAATATTTTCTGAGGTCTGCCTACTCTCATCTACAAAGGGGCTACACTGTCATTCATCCTACTTGGTCGCAGCTCTGGCAACTGAAAATACCCCAGCGTTGTCGTTCTTTCTTATGGCTCACTTAAGTTGTAGCTGAGGTTATCGACATGATGATTAATGGCTATAGTAGCGAACATTTTGATCACAAGGTGGTCATGGTTCTGAGATCGCTGCAACAGAGGGAATGGGAAGCTAGAATCATTCATGTTAGTTGACACATTAATACTGGTGTAGACTTCCTCGCGAAGTTGGGACTTGGTATGATGCCTAGGATTATGTGTATGACGAAAGCTCCTGCTGAGCTCCTTTCCATAATGGCTAGTGACTGTGATCCGGGTAGATCAGGGTGAAGGTTAGTTTTGCCTAGGTTTGCATCATTTTGTATTAAATTAAATACGTGATCATATTAGAAATAATACAAGACTACACCCAACTAAGAAATTGTGGAATTTTATTTATCAAAAAATGAGAAGAAAGAAGTATAGATTATGGGATGTCAAGAATTGGCGTGATTGCAGACTAACGTATGAAGATGAAGAGGCTTGGAGGAGGAGAAGGAGGAGGAAGAGCAGAAGACTGGAAAAGAATATGGAAGAGAGAAGAATAAATTTTTCTTTACTATTCTATTGATTTTTAAATATAAATAAATTTTAACCAATTTACATAGTTAAAAAATTTGTTAATCCTAATAATTATGTATCAAATTAAAAATTAGAGCTAAAATGTTTTTGTTATTAACAAAATAATTGTTCACATAAAAATAAACTTTCATTTTATGAGATATAATTTAAAAATTGTAATAATTATGTCTTGAATTTTACCATTTCTCTTGTAGTGCTTTAAAAACCGGACTGATTAAGGAATCGGTTTATAGTTTGTTGGTTGAACCGTGGTTGAATCATAGTCAAATAAGTTATAATTAAATTAATATATTTTAATAAAATATTATTAGTTTAATAAATAATAATAATATAAGAATAAAATTTTCAAATAGTAATACAATAAATTAAAAAGATCAACTTAAATTTTTAATATGTAACTTTTATTTTGACAAGAAAATTTCTAATTTTTAAGTTAAATATTATTTTAGAAAAATAATAATTATTTATAAGTAAAAAATGATTATTTTTTAGTCCTAAACCTTAAAGATTGGCTTGAGATTTGATTTGGGTGGTTTCACCCAATAAAAAGATAGATTTTATTTTTAAGTAAATCTTAACAAAATTTTATTAAAGAAATCATAACTGATGTTATCCCACTTCCCACATGATTTTTGCACTGATGATGCTCACTACCCAAGGCAACTTTTCCCTACTTCTTCGCATTTTACCGATGGCTCTCTGATGGAATGCTATTCGCAACTTTTACTCATTTTTCAAATGGCGAGCTGGAGCTGAAGCAAGGTGGAGCTGGAGGCAACTCGACTGAAGGCTGAGGTAGAGGCGCGAGCTCGCGATCTTGACGGTGACGCGAAACTTTGGACTCTAGACCTGCATTGATGTCGTCACGAGCTTCCCTTCGTGCTGGTGACGCAAAATGTTGGAGTTGGGTTGAGGGCAGAGGCACGTCGGCACCAAAATCAGAGATTGAGCGAACCAGGAGATGAGAATGGCGAGAGGAGGGGGCAAATCCATGACTGAGATGATGAGCTGAGTTTGAGATGTAAGATGAGATTTGATCTGAGATTGATATGAGATCATGAGAGCTGAGTGAGACTTGCGAGACAGAGCCCTCGTTTTTTTTTTTTCTTTTTAAGTTTGACTTGGATTAAATCGCATTGACTCACTCTGGATTTTGAATTAAATCTGAGTCTCTCAAAATCGTCTAGGTCAGTCTGATCCAAAGGTTAAATTAGTTCAGATGGTTGGATCAAGTCATTTTATTCAGTGGGTAATAGTTGGATTGGGTGAACCATCCAATTTGGTCCAATTTTCACAACACTGTATCTCTTATAATTAAAAATAAAACTTACTCCTTTCAGTTTAAATTATAAAATATTTTTAGATAAAATTTTATATACTAATAAACTTCATTAAGTGTACTTAGCAACTTTATCTTTTCAAAATAAAAATATAAACTTTTAAAAATAACTATTATTTAATATATTGAAAAGAGAAGGGATAAAAATTAATTATAAAGAGAAAAAAATATAATATTTAAATTAATACATTTAATGAAATTTTAGTCTATTCAAAGTATTTTTTATATTTTGAAATAAAAAAATTTTTTTAAAAATTTCTTATAATTAAAAAAAAAGGGTATATGCTTAAGAGAGAAATAAGAAGAATCACATAAAATGGGGGAGAATAACACATGTGGGACCCATATCGCTCTTCCAATTCCAAAGCAATAAATTCTGCGTCGAATTTTTCGAGCACAGGGATATGTATTTACTGAAAAACGGTGCATCACATTATTTATATTTCATACAGTAAAAATATATCATATTATATCCATTTAAACAAATAAAATTTTATATATAATCATTTTTAATAATTTTATTTTTGAAATATAGTATCTTTTTAATTTTTAATTTTTTCTTTCTCTATTATCATCAATAATAAAATCAATTTATATTTACAACTACTTGACATTACATGTTTTTATTAGATAAATTATAAATGATGCAATGCATTGAACCTATACAAGAGTTTTTCCGTATTTGTAATGCATTCTATTATTATAATTTCAAGAGATTCTTGTATGGAACTGTTGTACCACATCATTCTTACTATGTTCAATAAAAATATATCATATCAATTGACCGTAAATATCAATTGATTGTCATTGATGATAACAGAGAGAGAGAGAAAAAAAAAGGTAAGAAATTAAAGAGGTGCTATATTCCAAAAATAAAATTTAAAATAATTTGAACATAATTTTTTTATTGAAACGGGTGCAATTTTATTAGATATAGCATGAATGACATAATGCATCATATTCATGCAAGCTATACTAAATTTAGGTTTGTGTAGGAGTTTTTAATTATTCATTTAATATCAATTAGTCAACATGAGTAAATTGTCTTCGGTAACCATACCTGGGGTACAATATAATTGGGCATGAATTTGGAACACATTGTTAAATGTGTGTGTGTAATTATTGTAAATTTTATTTATATTTTCTTATATTTAATTTGTTTAATTTATATTTTTGACCCCTCAACAAACGAGAGTCTCTCCAATTTAGTTAGAGTACAGGTGAAAGGGAAAGAGAGAGATGGTAGAACATGTGAGCTCCCCTAAAATCTCTTGTTAGGTCCTGAACTTTAAATATATGGGCCAGTTTGATGTTCATTATTGCAGTGAGATCCAGATTATTCAAATCTAATTTAGATGATATTGATTTAAAGTCTTTAACTTACAAATTTTTAATAATAAATTTATTTTTTATAAGTATAAGGAGTGGAGTAACCGATTAGGCTTTGATTATAGTAAAGACTAAAGAATACATCTCTCGAGGTCTCTTAAAACTAAATTGGAACATACATTTACAAGAGTTGGGATTCAAGCCTCTAACTAGTTACTTATCATTCATGTCAATTTTAGTTGATTGATAATTAATTTATTTTTAACAGGATAGCAATTATAAGAGATTTTCCTTAATTTTTTACTATATATATAATATTAAAAAATAAAAAAATTATAGAAATATAAAAGTAATTAATATTGAATCTAGATAATGCAAATCAAATATAGATTGTCCAGATTGGTGTGAAAAAGGATCTACAAAGAATATTCTTGTTTCTGAGAAAAGATAAAGTAGAAAACTAAAGTTTGTGAGCCTATTTGATTTTTGTTCCCATTTAAAAAAAATTATAATACAGTTTTTAAAATTATTTTTTAAAATAAAACAAAATAAAAATATATTTGGTTATGTTATTTAAAAAAAATTAGAATTAAAAAATGAGTTAATAGTAATGGTTGCAATCTGTTAATGATGGAAGTTTATTATAAAAATTGATCAAATTAACTATATTTTTTAATTATAAAATGTAGAGTTTTTTTTTTAAAAAATAAGAATAATAAAATGAAAACAATTTTAAGATGTTTTCTTTATTTTTTTTTAGAAAAGAAAAAAGAGAATAGTTTTAAAAACAATTAAATCTAAAATGATTATCCAAATAATTTTTTTTACTTTTTACTTTTAAAAACATAAAACAATTTTTAAAAACAAAAATCAAATGGGCGCACTGTTGTATCTTCCATAGCTGGATTCCTATTATTTACAAGGTACGAGTTATTTAGAGGCTAATTTTATGCGAGCTTCCTTTCCACCAAATTATACTTTACTCATCATCCGCCGAACACATTCATAACAGATTCCACAAACTCAAATACATCATAAATTACTTAATTTCTTCTTCCACTTCATATTAACTATCAATCTCTTTTTGTGACCTGAACTTTGAGACCATGTTTCATTAACAGCACTATTGAAAGTGTGGGAGAAACAGGATAATTCTCCACCACTTGGATGCAGTAATTCTTTAAAACGGCTTATCTTCATTTGAATGAAAGACAAATCTTTACTTAAGCAAGTTCTTGGTCCTGCATTAAAACTAATGAACTTGTATGATGGTACGTGCACGATGCGTCCTCTCTCTGAGATCCATCTCTCAGGCTTGAATTCCATGCAATCTTTTCCCCATGTTTCTTCACACCTTCCCATAGCATACAGGGATATCAATATCACAGTCTTGGGACCAACCTCATGTCCGCTTGGAAGTATGTCGTGTTTGATTGTTTGCTTGCTCTCAAGAGGTATGGGAGGATACAGTCTCAAAGCTTCGCACAGAGCACCATGGAGATACACTTGATTTTTCATTTCCTTTTCTTCTTTGATCTCTTCAAGAATCTTGGCTTCCACTGAAGGGTGTGTAGCGACAAGCCAAAAGAACCAAGTGAGAGCTGAAGTTATGGTATCTCTGCCTGCAACAAAAAGACTAAAAGCAGTGTCTCTCAGAAACCTGTCATCCACGTGTTCTTTTCCTCCCTCCCTCATCAGATATGTTAGCAAGTCATCGTTTTCTTTCTTCTTCTGGTTGTTTTTGCTTAGCTCTTCTCTTTTTGATGCAATACTTTGATGGAGGAACTGGTCAAAAACTTCACATACTTCGGCCATCTTCTTCTCTGGTCCAATTCTTAGCCATCTCTAAAGCTTCCAGAAGCATTTAGGCAGTGTGTCTATAGAATATAAACTCCTCAGCTTTATTGAAAGCTCTCTCGCATGAAAGTTCCGGGAAGTCAACCGCGAGGCATTTAGGGTCAGATCCTAAGATTGTGGAGCAAATGATGTCGAAGTTGAAGCGATTAAACACGCCTTGCAGATCCACTTCAATTCCTTTCCTCGCTACATGATCAAGAAGAGGGAGGAGACAACTCTCCACCTTGTTCCGAACGATCTTCTCTAGAAACTTCTCGAAGCTTCTAGTCTTAAACAACGAATGGAGAAGTGCCCCTGTGGTATTTCCACATGTCTGAATCCAAAGTGAAAATCCCATCTCCGAAAGCTTCAAAGATTTCACGAAACTCAGGCCCCTTAACGTAGTTGACGAAGTTCTTGCTCAACGTATGATGAACATTCATGTGGTCACACGTCAGCAGGTAATTCATTCGAGTGAACCAAGGGCCGGTGAAGTTCCCAGTGTGCGCATGTCTTTGCAGAACGAGAGTGATGAAATCATGAATCCGCCATAAATTAGTGAGAAGTGTAGGTAAGATTCCCAATACTGGCCAATTCGTTAAGAGAGGGTCTCTGCATCATCGTCTCTGATGGCAATAATAGAACAGGAAGAAGATGAGTGCCACAAAACCTGCAACTACCTGCGCAGAACCAAGCGTCCTGCTCGTACTATACTGATATGGAAAGAGCCTTGCTTGATGTATAATATAGATGCGAATGTAATATAATCAATCTGTTGTGATACGTTTACTTTATATTGATAGCCAATTAATAGTTGAAACTAGCTAAGGAAGTTCACGTTGTGGTCGTGGTCCTAAGAAGTCAGTTAATTAAATAATTATTTCAATTATTCGTCAGCTTCGAAGTCGATAAATTAGGCGTCTGTTACTGCAGATTAGCTAGGTACATGTGATGCTGCATACAGGAAACCTGCGTGCATGTGTGTTGATTCATGCCAAGCCAATAAAGTCATTGTGCATCGTAAATGGGTTGGGACCCTTAAAGGCTGGGCTTCACAACTCTCCTCCAGTGGTCCTTGGAAAGGATAGGGTTTAGCTTTATTACCCTTTGTTTTAATCGCTTCTAGAACGGGTAAACTGAGACCTAGTCTGGGTCTGGTTTTTTACATGGGTTCAAGTTCAAAAGTTGGATTGCTTTAAAATTTATTCAAATTCTTCAAGCCTGACTCTTTGACCAAGTCAAGTTTGAAAGTCCTTTTTCATTTATTTTTGTTTTTATTATTTATTTTTAAAATTTAAATTTTATATTATAATATTCTCTTTGGTCCAAAGTATTAGCAATTTTTAAAAAAATTCATATATTTATAAAGTTTTCATTCATATATTTATATTTTTTTATTCTTTTTTATAGTTAACTAGTCTCAATTATCAATATTTATTTCATGATAAGTGAGAGATAAATTTATATAAAGGTTTAGTTAGATAAAATACAAAGGATAAAATAGAATTCTTTTTTTTTTGGGCATATAGTGGGTTGCATATATTCTGAATCAAGATTAGTTGGAGAAAAATACTTATATATATATATATATATATATTAATGGTATGACTTCCTATAAGTTTTATAACGTGTTGATTAATGTTGTATTGACATTAAATTTGTCTCTTTTTTGCTTATTTACCATGTTTAAATATTAAATTTATTTCTTCCAATAAATTTTTTGCTGGAATTTCAATAGCAAAAGTAATCACAATTTGGGAGGACGACATTCATTTCTTGGGTACAAAATTTAAGAGAGGGGTTTCTTCCCTTTTTTTTCCTCCATTTCTCCCATCCCCACCATTTATTAATTTTATCATTTAAAAAAATTATTTAATAAAATAATTTGAATGGTGGAGATAGAAAAAATGTAAGAAAATGAAGGGGGCCAAAAAAAAAAAAATTCAGAGATCACTCTCCCGTATGATCATGGATTATCTCTTGGGGAGAATCATCTTGGCTCCTGCCCTTATAATGTGGGGGTGGGACCCAAAACATACTCGGGCTTACAAGCATGTGATTTGTCTTAGCTCTCTCCCTCCCACCCCCCTCTCTCTCGGCCTACTAGTTGAAAAAAAAAAAAAGAAAAGAGTATATTTTTACTATTTTTTATCTACAATATATTTGATTTGTATTTTTTATGCCTGAAAAATTGACTCGGTTTCTTTCCAAATTAATTGGAGAATATACGTGGAAGGGAGGGAGAGTGATGCAGTGGAAGTGGAACATGTGAGGCCCTATAAAAAGTGTTTGGACTTGTTTGGTTATATTTTCTATTTTTTATGTTCTTAAAACAATTCTATAAAAGTTTACCAGAACAAGTTTTAAAAAATTAAAAATAAATCTATTTAAACCATTATTTTAAAAAACATATCTAAATTGATAAAATAAAGGGTGAAATAATAATTTATTTTATCAAAATAATTGTCATTAATGAGATCATGATATTTTCTACCTTTTCTTTAATTTTGTAAAACAAAAGGTAATAAAACATTTAAAAAATGTTATAGTTTTTTTAGTTATTTAAAACAACTTTTTTTGTTTTTTAAAATAGATAGGTAATCAAATAGGCCCTTTATCTATCACTCTCTAGTCTCTACTTGTTTAATGTGAAAAGAATATTTTTCTTTAAAAACAAAAAATCAATTAGAGAATTAAAGTTTGTATTATTTTTTAACAAATAAAGTTTGCATTTTTTTGTTGCACATATGTATTCTTTTATTAGATATAATCTTGTTTAAAGTACATTCAAATACTAAATAAATGTTGACACATCTTTTAACAAAAATTAGAACATTAATTCATTACGTTATTATGAAGAATAATTTCTTTCTGCCAGACTCAATTCTCATTAATAAATTTGATAGCCACATCACTATCTACAAGCTAAAGAATTTCAACTACAAGGGCTAGCTAATTTTAATATTTATTCCTCCATGACAAGCATGATAGTAATCAACATAAAAATAAGGGAGAATTTCACTTAAGGAACATGAAAGAGAGATATTCATCAGTGAGTCCCAAAAAAAATCTAAAAATTCTTTGTACGATTTTATTCCACCCATTTTATTTCTGTTGAATAAAAAAATCTTGCAAAGGATTTTCAAATTTTGTGTGCGCGAGTGTGCCATATGCGTGTGTGTAGGTGCCCGCATGTGCACTCGTGCGTGCGTGCATCTGTTAGATACATGTGATGTGATGTGGTGTGGTGTGCGTGTGTGATTTGATAACGAGAAAGAAATTAGGGAGAATTTCAAAAAATGATTAGGGATGTGACCTATTTTCAAATCACACCTAATAAAATCTAAAACTTTATTGCCAGAGTTGAAAGACTAAATTAAAATTATTTTTAAAATGAAATAATCAAAATACCCTTTATTTATTTAAAAAGAGAAAAAAAAACCACCAATCACCAACGTTGAAACACCACCACTGGTGACTGGAGCCTCGCTGGCGACGGTAGCCATTAGACCTTCGTGGCTAGAGTTCTAGCTGCTAGCTGGACCATTGTTGGCAATGGCAGGAGAATTAAATGAAATTCTCCAAAGGTAGCCAAGGGTGGGTTTATAATTCATGACCCTTTGACTCACCAAAATAGTATGAACCACCAAGTCATTGAATCCATTTAATTATATAATGTATAAAATTATATATATATATATATATAATAAACTTTGTTTTCAAACCACGTGATTATTACATTATTTGTTAATCACATAAGTTTTTATTTATTAATACCTTAATATGACTTGTTAATTACTTAATTTTCCTTGTTAAGTTTATAACTCCTACAACAAAATTACATACTTGTTAATCACGTAAATGTATTTGTTAATACACTAATAGAACTTGTTAATTATTTAACTTTTCTTGTTAAGTTCATACCTCTCATAAGAGAACTACATTACTAGTTAGTCATATAATTTTAGTTGTTAATTCCTTAAAGGGTCTTGTTAATTACCTAATTTTACTTGTTGAGTTCGTGACTCCTACAATAAAACTATATTACTCTTTTAATTGCATAACTTTACTTATTAATTCTACAACAATACTTGTTAATTGCATAGTTTACTATAACAAGACTTGTTTAACTATTGTTCCAAAAAAGTAATTAAATTACTTGATAATTCCTCAACAATTCTTTTAATTGCCTATTGCCATTTGTTAAATGAACATGTAATTTCAAGTCTACTTCTTGTCATACTCAAGTCTACTTCTTAATACCTTAACAAGTCTACTTCTTGTTAAAAGCCTAAAATAGCTTGTCATTTCTTTAATTTTACTTGTTAATATTATATCTATTTTTTTGGATATTTCTCTCTCTCTCTCTCTCTCTCTATATAATATAATAATCAAGTGATTTAAAAACAAGATTTATTATATATATAATTTTATGTATTATATAATTGAATAGATTCAATGGCTTGATGGTTAATATTTTTTTGGTGAGCCAAGGGGTTATGGGTTCTAAACCCACCCTTAGCCACCTTTAGAGAATTTAATTTAATTCTCCATAATTCTCTAGTCACTGTTGGTCATGGTCCAGCTAGTAATCGAAGCTCCAGTGATGGTCTAATGGCTGTCGTCATCAGCAAGGCTTTGACCGTCAATGGTGGTACTCCTAAATAAAGGGCACTTTAGTCATTTCATTTTAAAAATAATTTTAATTTATTTTTTAGGTCCTGTAGTCACATCCTTAGTCCTTTTTTGAAATTCTCCCAAGAGATTATTGCGAATAAGTTTGATTCATAAATGACAAATAACTTAGAAATAGTACGTATAACCACCTCCCCCAATTGAAGCTTTTTAAAGACTGATAAAAGCATGAGGTTTATAGAGGAACTTAGATTATGTAATGCACAGCCTTTAAATCTTTCACCAATTAGACATGGTTTAGAGAAAGAACCAGGATCTTTACACTTGAGTTGAATATTTGGCTTTAGAAGACTAGCAGCTTCCTTAGTCAAAGCCATTGTAACAAATTCAGTAAATCTCCTTTTCTTTCTCAACATATCCTTGAGGAACTTAGCATACTTAAGCATTTTCTCTAATAGCTTAAAAAAAGGAATATTGACATACTTAGAGTATTGTTGATCCTTCGCATTCTTTTGAAATACTTGAGGAAAATAAAGGGGTAGCATTGCTTTAGAATGCTTAATTGTCTTATCCTTCCCTTTGCTAAACTTTACTTTCTTCATTCTTGGAAAAAAACATTCTTAGAATTCACCACTTCATATTGCACCTCATTTTGAGGTTGGTCAGTAACTTGATTAGATGAAGAGCCTAATGGATGAGACACCTCTTGTAGTTTCCTTCTACTTCTTAAGGTAATTACCTTACACTCTTCTTTCCCCTCTCCACGAGGGTTAGGTAGGCACATTATTGCTTAACAATCCACCTTGAGACAATGTATTCAAAGTAATAGCCATCTGACCCATTTGCACTTCAAGGTTCTTGAGAGATGAATCTACTCTAGCATTTATGGCAGCTTGTTCCTAAGTGTTCTTTATTTAAGAATCCACCAACTTTGCCTTCACTTCTTCCAAGTTAACTTTTGGCTTTTGAATTGGCATAACTTGCTTTTCAACTTGTGAGAAACCAAGAGGATTTGTTGGCCTTGCACTAAAAGATGAATTTTGATTTAGAGTTTCACTATTTCTCCAAGAGAAATTAAGATTTTGACATGATCTAGTATTGTAATTGTTTGAAAATGGATTAATTTAATTATTAGTATGGTAATTTCCAATATAGTTTATCATTTCAATTTGTTGAGAGAAATGACATTTTTTGATAGCATGTGCATCTCCATAATAATCAAACTGAGAATATATGGTATGAGCTCCTAATGGCCCACTATTATTTTGATCAACTCTTACTTCTAAATGGTCAAATCTCTTATTAAGAGTCTGAAGAAAAAGCTTCTACTTGGGAAGATGATGAGTCATCAGCAACTCTTTCTAGTGGTCTCCTAGATCTCTTCTTATTGTTATTCTAGATGTAATCAGCAGCAAGGTCATCTGAACAATTCTAGATATAGTTCATTAGTTGCTTCGTAATCCGCCCATTAGTGATTGAATTCATTTCAGACTTGGATTTAGATGTCAATTGGCTACTAAAGACTTGAATCAAAACTCATTTATCTAGATTATGCCCAGGACTCTGCTTTACCAGTTGCTTAAATCTTTCCTAAGTTTCATATAAGTGTTCACCAAACTGTTGATTAAAAGTTAAAAATGTTGGCTCAAGCATTAACCATCTTGTTATGTGGGAAGAATCTAGACTTAAACTTGCTTTTCATTTCATCCCATGATCCTTCATCCAAATTGTTGAGATAATCCTTAACTTTCCCTTGTAGAGAGTAAGGAAAGAGTTGAAGATAGATGACATCTTGAGGAACTTCATTCTACTTGAATGAGTCACATATATCAAGGAAGTTGACCAAATTTCTATTAAGGTCCTCATCTTGATTTCTCACAAATTTTCCATTCTTCTCAATCACTTTAAGTATGGTTTGCTTAATCTCAAAGTTATTCGTTTGGAACTTAAGTACTTTAATTCTAGACTGGTATCCTCTAGCTTGTCTACCCAAGAAATTAGTGACACAAAGCCTATCATTCTCATCCTTTGCCATATCTTTTTTTATAACCTTTTCATTGGTCGGATGTTGAGTTTGAGGTAAAATAGGTTCTAAGATTTTTTTGAGACTCCCTATTCTCACAGATGTCTTTTTCGTCTTAGCATTATGTGGCATGCAAAATAGCCTTATAAGAACAAGAAAAGATCAAGGATCCAACTGAACAAAATAAAAGAAAAAAATAACAAAATAAATGCTTAAGCAAAAACCACTAAAGGTCCTTTAATGCTGATCACCAATTGCCTTATGTTCCCTATCAATGTACCAAAAACTTGATGCACATAAAAATTAAAGGGACACCACAAATGTACGGGTCGCAATTGTAGCTAATGGCAAATTAAGATCGATCCCACATAATTAAGTACATTAGAAAATAGGCATTAAATTCTCAATTTCATTCAAGTTAAGCAAGTAACTTAAAGTGATAAATGATTTAAATTAAAAATAAAAAATGTAAAGCAGACAACTAAGATTTTGATGTAATGGAAGTGGAACTTGTGAGTTCCTATAGAAAGTGTTTGGACTTGTTTGGTTATATTTTCTGTTTTTTATTTTCTTAAAACAATTCTATAGAAAAGTTTATCAGCACAAGTTTTAAAAATAAAAATAAAAAATAAAAAATCTATATAAACCATTATTTTAAAAAACAGTTAAATTGATGAAATAAAGGGTGAAATAATAATTTATTTTATCAAAATAATTGTCATTAATGAGATCATGATATTTTCTACTTTTTCTTTAGTTTTGTAAAGAAAAAGGTTATAACACATTTAAAAATGTTATAGTCTTTAGTTATTTAAAACAACTTTTTTTTGTTTTTCAAAATGGATAGGTAATCAAATAGGCCCTTTACTGTCTCTCTCTAGTCTCTACTTGTTTAATGTGAAAAGAATATTTTTTTCTAAACAAAAAACAAAAAATGAATTATAAAATTAAAGTCTGTATTATTTTTTACCAAATAAAATCTGTATTTTTTTGTTGTTGCACACATGTATTCTTTTATTAGATATAATCTTATTTGAGGTACTTTTAGATACTAAATAAATGTTCACACATCTTCTAACAAAAATTAGAACATTAATTCATTATATTATTATGAAGAACAATTTCTTTCTCTGCCAGACCCAATTCTCATTAATAAATTTGATAGCCTCTTCACAATCTACAAGCTAAGGGCTAGCTAATTTTAATTTTTATTCCTTCTTGACAAGCATGATAGTAATCAATATAAAAATAAGGGAGAATTTCACTCACAAACCATGAAAGAGAGATATTTATTAGTGAATCCAAAAAAAATCTAAAAATTTTCTATAGGATTTTATTTTGCCCATTTTATTTCAGTTGAGTCCAGAAATCTTGTAGAAAATTTTCAAATTTTTTTGAAACCTACTAATAAATATTTCTCTTCCATTATTCTTAATTGAAATTCTGCTTAAGATTTTCTACTTTTATGAATATATAATTTTTTTTATAAAATATAAAATCTTCTCCATCTTTAAAAAATATTATGAAATTCATAGACATTCTCAATTTTAGAACATCCATTCCTAAGCAATAATGATGTGATCCGCTGTGTGTGTGTGTGCGTTAGATGCATGTGATGTGATGTGATGTGCATGTGACCTAGTAACAAGGAAGAGATTAGGGAGAATTTCAAAAAAGATCAGGGATGTGATTTATTTTCAAATCTTACTCAATAAAATCTGAAACTTCACTATAAGATCCAAAGACTAAATTAAAATTATTTTTTAAAAAAATGACCAAAATGCCCTTCATTTATTAAAAAGATAAAAAAAAGGAAAACCACTAACCATAGTTGCTAAAGCACCATTGTCGATGGCCGGAGTCTCGCCGACGACTGTAGCCACTAGACCTTTATTACTGGAGCTCTAGCCACTAGCTGGACCATCACTGGCAGTGGTTGGAGAATTATGAAGAATTAAATTAAATTTTTCACAGGTGGTTAAGGGTGGATTTAGAACCCATGACTAGTACATAAAATTATATATATATATATATATATATATCATAAACCTTGTTTTCAAACCATTTGATTATTACATTATTTGTTAATAGCATAATTTTACTTATTAATATATTAACAAGACTTGTTAATTACTTAACTTTCCTTTTTAAGTCTATGACTTATACAACAGAACTATATTACTTGTTAATTGCATAAATGTATTTGTTAATAACTTAACAAGACTTGTTAATTGTTTAACTTTTTTCGTTAAGTCCATACCTCCCATAATAGAACTACATTACTTGTTAATCATATAACTTTAGTTATTAATTCCTTAAAGGGACTTGTTAATTATCTAATTTTACTTGTTAAGTTTGTGACTCCACAACAGAGTTACATTACTTTTTTAATTGCATAACTTTACTTGTTAATTCTAAAATAATACTTGTTAATCTCATATATAACTTGACTTGGTAATACTATAACAAGACTTGTTTAACCATTGTTTCAAAAAAACAACTAAATTACTTGATAATTTCTCAACAATACTTTTTAATTGCCTATTGCCATTTGTTAAATGAACATGTAATTTACAAGTCTACTTCTTGTCATATTCAAGTCTACTTCCTAATACCTTAACAAGTCTACTTCTTGTTAAAAGCCTAATATAGCTTGTCATTTCTTTAATTTTACTTGTCAATATTATATTTGTTTTTTGGGTATTTCTCTCTCTCTCTCTCTCTCTCTCTCTATATATATATATATATATATATATAATTAAGTATCCAATTTGATGAATATTGATAAAGGAGACCTGACTGTCGTCATTTTCATTATTTGAAAAACTCATTTTTTTATGTAAATTATATGTTCATTTAACAAGTGACAATATAAAATCAATGAGTATTGTTGGGGAATTAACAAGTAAAGTTGTGCAATTAACAAGTAATTTAGCTACTTTTTTAGAATAGTGGTTAAACAAGTCTTGCTATGATATTAACAAGTCAAGCTGCAATTAACAAGTACTATTATGGAACTAACAAATAAAGTTATGCAATTAATAAGTAATGTATTTTTGTTGTGGGAGTCACAAACTTAATAAATAAAGTTAGGTAATTAACAAGTCCTTTTAAGAAATTAACAAGTAAAGTTATATGATTAACAAGTAATGTAGTTCTGTTATGGGAGTCATGGAGTTAACAAAGAAAGTTAAATAATTAACAAGTCCTGTTAAAGTATTAACAAGTATATTTACACAATTAACAAATAATGTATTTTTGTTGCAAGGGTTATAGACTTAATAAGAAAAGTTAAGTAATTAACAAGTCCTGCTAAAATATTAACGAGTAAAGTTACACAGTTAACAAATAATATAATAATCAAATGGTTTAAAAACAAGGTTTATTATATATATATATATATATATATAATTTTATGCATAATATAATTGAATAGGTTCAATGGTTTGATGGCTCAAGTATTTTTGGTAAGTTAAGGGGTCATGGGTTCTAAACCTACCCTTAGTCACATTTGGAGAATTTAATTTAATTCTTCATAATTCTTCAATGACTGCTAGCGATGGTCTAGCTAGCGGTCAAAGATCCAGCAATGGAGGTCTAGTGGCTGTTGTAGCTAGCGAGGCTCCCATCACCAATGGTGGTGCTCCAGCAACAATAGTTGGTGGTTTTCCTTTTTTCTTTTTAACTAAATGAAGAGCATTTCAGTCATTTCCTTTTAAAAATAATTTTAATTTAGCCTTCAAGTCTTGCAGTGATATTTCAAATTTCATTGGGTGTGATTTGAAGATAAGTTACATCCTAGTCCTTTTTTAAAATTCTCCCAAGAGATTATTGCGAATAAGTTTGATTCATAAGAGACAAATAAATTAGAAATAGTACGTATAGGCGGTTCATAAATTCTTTCACATTAATAATCCATTAAACCTAACCTGCATTAATATTTTTTGCTGCCGTGTTTAATTTGGTTCTGAAAATTGCCATATTTACTAAATTCAAGCCAACCCACTAGAGTTGGAGACAAAAGGAGGGCATGGGAACATGGGATGGAACCCTATAATTCATGCTCTCCCGTGCATGATCAAATAAGCACCACTAATGTAATATCCTTAAAATGTTAACATTTCACTAATTCATAGTGTTTATTATAAATCTAATTCTTTTTGTGATTATTTAAATATTATTTTTATATTTTTAAATTAAAAAATTAAACCATCATAATTTTTGTTGGACTCCTCCCCAAACTATTAATATTAATTTCCAAATCTCTTACAACGTCTATTCTTGAATTATGTATGATTTGAAAATATGAAGAAAAAAATAAAGTTCTACTTTCATTTCTCCACTCAATTAAAAAGATAAAAATGTAAATTTTACGTATCCATAAAATTTGAATATTTTACTACATATCTTTCCTATAACTACAATATAATCTATTGTAATAATTAAAATAATGAGTTTTTTTTCCTAGTATTGCAATTAGAGCCAGCAAAGTTGTTAAATTCATGAGTTTAAATAAACTTGTGATAGAGATGTAAATTCAAAATGTAAACTTGAATCATAAATTCATAAAAGTTTACCTTTATTAATAAATAGTCTTTAAAAGTTTATGATTAAATGATTAACATATAAAACATGACCATATTTTAATTTAAATATATTTTAAATATAAATCGTTGAAATTAAATTTATTCATATTCATAGATTATTATACTCAACATAAAAATTTTAAAATAGATCAATAAAAAATTTTATTTAATATCTTAATTCATTTGAAATAGGATTGAAAATTATAATAACATTTTTCATATAAATAAAAGATTTCCAAACATTTTGTAGAGATTTCGGCAAAATATTCCTTTGTAAATAGAACCTTTCGAATTGCTACAATGACCACTTATAGACAAATTAATAACACAATATTTTATTTCTCGACAACAGACAGTCAATATAAATTTACAAACTAGAATCACATCTATAGTTAATGTAGAGCACTTAAATTTAATCTCAAAAGATAGCACCTAACTGAATATATACATCAAAAGAAAATGCGATCTCATAAAAAATATTCATCCAGCTCAGTGACAAGCCTTTCAATAATCGACAGGAAGTTTAACATCAGCTAATGAATCTGAGGCCAAAAATATTTTTCAGTGAATAGTATCCCAAAAAAAAATTTAAAAGAGTGAAAATAATAACTCAAATGATTATATAAAATAATTGAAAAGATGATAATTCAATATATTAAACTCCATAAGCCTATAAATTTTAATCATAATCATAAAATCAAAGTAAACTAAAATTTCTTTATTCAATCATGCTTGAAGAAAACAAATTATTCAAGTAGAAACCAAAGTAGCATACTTACTAATTGAAATCATTGAAATTTCAAATACACCAGTTAAATAAAAAAAACTTTAAAATTTTGAGAACTTCACATAACAGATAACAAACGTGGACACACAGTTTAAGAGGGCAACTAACCAGACGTGGCCAAAGCCACAAAAACAAATATCAACACACAGTTCACAAGAATAAATAACTAGACATAATCGAAGCCATAAAACAGATGTGCACACCAAGGTACGTAAAACCGGATCGGTCATTGAACCGGTTATGGCACTGGGTCACGGGTTAGTGGTTCAATTAGGGTTGAACCGGGGGTTGAACCGGTGACAAACCGGTCATGATTAAAATAATACAATTTAAATAAAAAGACATTAATTATAAAAATATTCAACTAAATTCAACCACTCAAAAGTCTAACAGTAATAAAATACAATATTTTAAATATCTATCATGATTCATTACACTTACAACTCTTCAATCTCAAAAGTCTAGAGAAGAGATGGAAATAGAGTTAGAGAAGAGACGGAGATTGAGCTAGAAAAAAGACAAAGAGTCAGAGACTAAGCTGGAGAAGAGATGAAGATAGCAAAGATAGAGATAGAGCTGGAGAAGAGATGGAGATAGAGCTGGAGCCTGAAGAAGAGACGGAGACTAAGTTAGAGAAGAGATACTGATTAGGTTAGGGTGAGAGAGGAGAGACACAGATGAAAGGCCGAAATAAATGCTGTCTGAAAATCTGAATTGGACTTAGCATGCTCTATCTCTAATTTTTTATTTTTTAACTTTAGTTTTACTTTTTTTTTTGTTATCTTATTTCTAAATTCAGCACTCTGAAAAATAAAAAATGAAAAAAAAATTTCAAAAAAAATAACCCGGTTAACCCAGTCAACCCACTGGGTTAACCGGGTTATACCGGGTTGAATCCGAGTTGACCGGGTTACACCGGTTTATTTCGTTACCAGTTTAGGAGTAAACCCAGACCGGACAAGGGACCGGGTCACCGGTTTCCGGGTTGACCCGGCCGGTCCGGTCCGGGTTTCAATACCATGGTGCACACACAGTCCACAAGGGTAATGCCAACCAAACGCGGCTCGAAGCCATCGCACGGGACTAACACTTCCTATAAGCACCCTGCTAGTTAGATGAACCATGATGTGCCTAGGGCTAATAGAACTGCCGTTAGCAACCAGTGTTCTGTATAAAGTTTCTTTCAAATTCATTTTTAAATATGCGAGAAAATCATCACTTTCAAAATAAAATTTTCATTTTCAATGTCAAACTCGCATGAATCATTTTTTCCATAGCAATTCAATAATGAAGTCGATAATCAAAGTCCAAACTTGTATATATTGATTAACTAACATTTCAAAACTGATTAAGATAATTTCACAAAATAAAAAAGTTTAATAAATAAACTATTCAATAACCACATCATCGTTACTAAAACAATTTTGCAAACAAATGTACTATTGTAGTAAAGGAAATCTTTATTGAAAAATTAGTTGAGACGCTATCCATTTACCTGTAGAGTTCCCAAGTGCGTATCTTACTTCCAAACTAGTTTTCTAATGACAATGCCTTGTCCTTAAATTTTTTAATATTCAAAGTATATCATTGTCACTTCTTCAAACATACTTTACTATTTAAAAATATTTATTAATCCAAAACAGCTAAGAAAATAAGATAAAGAAAACTTTTACTTTTATCCTTCTAAAATTATATGAAACATAAAAATATAATTAATTATATATATAAATAGCAACTTGGTCCTTAAATTACCAACTCAAATATCTCCCAAAAATGTCAAATTTCTATTTTAACTTTAATTACAAAATACATATGCCTCTTAAGATTATCGAATCAATAATGACATACTTATCATATATATTTTGCCCCGTAAAATCCAAAATTTTATCTTTTAAACATTTATCAAATATCCTTTACTTTGCATGATATTTAGACCATAAAACCAAGTTCTTATCCTCTTAAATTTCCTTTCCAAAGGTGGTCCTATATAAATATATGAACTAATCATCTTTTAACTTCTATTGAAGAGATTTGTCTTCTAATTCCTATTTAGTTAACAATAATATAATTACCACATATATCTTGTTATCATATAGCAAATTCTCCTAATTAGGTATTTCACCAACCATCTTATATGCATTAATCTATAAATTAAAATTTTAAGTTATTTCTCTCCAAATCTCATTCCAACGGTTTCCAAAATCAATATTTGAGGACTTTCCAAATTTTTTATTCATTCAACACCAACCATTTAATTCATTCAAGGAAAATTAAATTTAAATTATTTCTCTGCAACAGCCAACGCAAAACCAATTTATCAACCCAAAAATCATGCTTTTAATCTCCTTATCACACACAACGGCAACAAGAAGGAATTCACAGCTCAGCCCAAATAATACACGTACAGAATAAGCAAAGGAAAATAGGATCTAAAGCACCTACCTCAAACCATCAAAGTTAGAAGCAAAAAGAGGAATTTAGCTTGGCAAAAATGGAGGATGAAACCAACGCACTCACTGCCACGCACGGTGGAACACAGCACGGACACTAAACCTCGAAGAAACAGGGGAAGCCATCAGACGAACCAAGAAGAGCATGGGAACAAGAATGAACAGATGCTAATGTACCCATTGTCACGAACATAAGGCGACAGCAACGTTGAGCCAGAAAGAAGAGGCTAGTCACACAACTTAGAGGAAGAACAGGGGAGGAAGGATGAAAGGAAGAGGGGATTCGAGCATCCATGGTTACCGACGACAGTGGTGAAAGGGAACGGTGGAAGGACGAAATGAAGAATGGGGAAAGAAGCTTCTGGATCTCAATCTCTCTCTTGCTCTCTCACTTGCTGTCCAATGTGAAACTGAATCGGAGGAGGAAGCAAAAAAAGAAAAAATCTGCTAATGGTGCCAGGGCATAGTGGTAATTTTATAAAGGATGAAAAGCAAAAATAATCCTACTCTTGCATCTGAAAGATTCAAACCCTAGACCTCAAATTTAACAACAACGATATTTGCCACTCAACCATCAATTTTCTTTCAAAAGTTTACTTAAAGAATTGTGTGTATATATATACATATTATATATATATATATATATATTTTGTGAGTTATTATAGTCATTTAACTAAAAAATATTACTAAACAATATAGTATATTGTAGAATTATGGCTAATCAATTTTTTATATTTTTTGAATAGTTGATGCATTAATAGGCAAAAACTTATTATTATCATTATATAAAATTTTAAATATTTACATTTATATTAGCTTTATCAAATTTTTTGTTATCAATGGCCTAGTTTTATTGTTTTAAAGGATAAATTAATGTTACCTAGTAAGTATTTAAATATTCATCCTTTAATACAAGAAAACAATGCATCATTGATACCTAAAAAAATGGATAAAAATAATACAAAAGTGAATATTTCAAATTTTATATAGTGATAACAATATTTTTTTTCCTATCAATGCCTCAACTATTCAAAAAAGTATAAGAAATTGATTATAAATAATTCTACAATATAATATTTTTTAGTTAAATGACATTTTAACTCTTATGAAAAAATAATAGAATTAACTAGGGGATTTTTGAAAAACAAAATTAAAGGTTAAGGGGGTTAATTTTAAATGTTTAAAGATGAGAAAGGTTATATGCAATTACATCAAAGTTCATACAAGTTTTATGTATTTTAGCTTTATAAGAATTCGTTATAATAAGAATGGCATCGAGTACAACAAAGAAGCCTTATTCTACTACATAGTCATTTATATATGTCACATAACATCATCTTATTTGAATATTGTTAATCAAAAGTAGGGCTACACAAAAGACTGAATAATACTGGACTTTGGCCTACCTTAAAATCTAGTCTCTTTCATAGAAAAAACTAGGTTAAGCAACTCACAATCCAATTTAGTCCAATTGTAACTCAAAAATTAATAGGATCAGATTTGGTCTATGGAATTGGAAGACGGATCATAGTAGTCTAGTAATCACTTAGCTTTTTTTTTTCTTTTTTTATCCATGAGAAGGAGCAATTCATTCCATCCTAATAAACTCAATTAAGATAATAAAAATATTTATAATTATAAGAAATCCATAAAAATTTCCAATAGCAACAATAACAAAAATATTTTAGTTACTATCCAAATGATTCAAATTCATAACTTCAACAACAACAACAACAACAACAACAACAACATTCAACAAATTACACTTTAGCAATATGTCTAATCTACATTACAAAAAAAAATTAATAGCAAACTAAAGTAAAATTACATTAAATAAAAGGGTGAAATGTGAATAAAGGAAACATTACATTCAAACTTCAAACTATTCAAATTTAATTAAAATAATTAAAATAATTTTATAGGACCGAACTAAGTGGTCTAAGAAATTGGTCTCCTATTTAGTTAATCTAGTCTTTTTAGTCTCTTTAGTCCTTCAAACCAATTTTCTTACTAGCATGGACTGAACTATATTTGTTCGGGTTGGATAGGACAATCGGACTTTTGCATAGTCTTAATCAAAAGGCCTCTCATTCAATAACTTTATTTATGAGTGTCATCTTTAATCCTATTTTCTTTCCCTCTTTACAAAGCTTAAGATTATCTGCCCTTCCTTCCTCACCGTATCTTCTCACAACTTTCTTTGTACATATCCAAAAAATGTTAAATGAGTTTCTACCATATATTCTCCTCAATAATAGATGTCAAGCTCACTCTTTTTTTTCACTCTTTTTTTTTGGGTATATGCTCATTATAAACATATCTTATCTTTTTTTGCATGCATCTCAACATTCTTAATAAAAAAAATACACTATTAAAAAAGGCTTAGGACGTAAATATATAAAAAAGGAGAATTATAGAGAAATCCCAAATAGAAAAGTGAATTATAATACTCCATTTTATCTTATTTATAAGTTACTTCTAGCATGTTTCATCAAAACTAAGGAAAAACTTAAACTTAATTAACTTTGTCTTAAAATGTAATAAGTTTCGACCTTTATCCTAATACATATTCTCAAATTTCATTACTAGTATTTTTATTTAAATGATCTAATATGGCAAAAAATATAAAAAGGTGTATTGAAAATTGATAAATGCTTTATAAATAGGACTAAATTTTTTTCTCTTAGCCTTTAAATAGGACCAGAGGACTAAGTCCCGATAACACGTCAACATGTGACACTTTGTATAAGAAAGAACCTATTAATAATTAAATCCATTATAAAGCACTTTTCAATTATTCTCTCATAAAACATTCAAGAGCATGCGAGACAATGCAGTACATATTGCCTCTAGCTTATTTAGTATTTCTTATAGGGACATCTTATAAGGTGACACAGTTACTGAAGGCATACACTATAAAAAAAAAAGACTTTTTGTCATGGTCAAAAATTCAAAATTCACTAGTAAAGGTTTTTAGCGGTGACTTTATGTCACTAAAAGGTCACTATCAAAAGTCTAGTCACTAATAGTTGTGACAAATATAGTTGCTGCCAAACAGTATACCTTTAGCTTTTTCGTAGGCAAAAGTTTACTTTTGGTGGCAACAATTTGTCATTGCTAGAGGTATACTTTTAGTAGTGACTATGTTTGTTGCTGCCAAAAACTATTAGTGATCATATTTTGTATGGCAACCTTTGGTGGCTAAAAATTACTACTAAAAACCTTTAGCAGTGACCTTTGGACTTTCGATGGTGACAAAAAGTTGCCGCCAAAAGTTATTTTTTAAAAAATAAGAGTCATCTCATGCCACATCATCTGACACCTTGTGTTATGTCACCCTACCACATGTGTACCTGCTTATGCCACGACATGTGCTACATGTCACTAGCATGTGTGCACCACATCATCTGACAACTTATACCACGGGTCAAATCACATATTTATTGTGAAATATGCTCAAATTAAGATTTAAGTCCTTGATCTCTACCTCCTAAGCTTTAAGTCTTTATTTTCTGCTAGTTAAATTGAAATGATCCATAGTTATTATATGTGAAATTAAATATATATTATTTAACTACATACTCATATATCAAATAATATATTATTGAAAATATATACATATATGTATATATATATATATATATATATTTTTCATTTATTAATATGATAAAAAAATTTATATGAGTATGTGTGTGTGTGTGTGTGTATTATTTTTTAATAAAATATTATTTTTGTTAGGAAAATGAACTTAAAATAAAATAATTTTTCAATATTAAAAAATTTTCTTATAAACATTTCAACCAATTTTTAAATTTTATTTTTATTTTTTAAATGAAATAATTAATTATATAATTTATTTATAAGTATTTATAAGTATGTATTATATTAGTTTACATTAATATCTTTTACTTTTTTTTCCATATTTTTCTCAATAATTAATAAATAAATTATTAAAATTTTATCTTCTTTCAAGTTAAATTCTTCCCCTTCTTTTATTAAAAATAAATTTTATCTAAATTTTTTTTAATTATCTTAAAAATATTTTAATAAAAATTATTTTAACTATATAAATTTTGTTAATAGTCATTTTGAACAATTATTCTTTATTATATTTGAGATAGGAAATGGGTGGACATTAGATAAACTAAAAATAGATGATAAATAAAAAAAATTCCAAATTTAAAATCTAAGTGTATATTTCATAATTAAAAAGAATATTTTCTTAATTTGATCTAAATTAGTTTGAATTTTCATTAAATTTTCTTTAATAGAGTCAATCATAAGATGATAGGGAATACTTCTTAATAACTTTACAATTTAGGGTTAAGGTGGATTTTAGCCCTTAAAGTATTTTTGAGAGCACCTAGCATTCTAATGTTTTTGTTGGAATAATTTTACCCTTAAAGTTATCAAAAGAGAGTATTTTTGTCCTTTCTATCAAAATTTCAACATTGAACTCAAACGTTGACTATTAAAAAATTTGACAGAAAGGGCAAAAATGCTTTATTTTGATAACTTTAAGGGTAAAATTGCTCCAACAAAAATGTTAGAATGCTAGGTACTCCTTGAAAAATACTTTAAGGGCAAAAATGCATCTTAACCTTACAATTTAAAGTAAACAAACTTCATAATAAATTTATACATAATTTCATCCATAATTCAAATATTAACATAAATTAAACAATCAAGTTTACAATTTTCATCCAAAATAATTCCAACAGATTTAACATTAACAAATTAAACAATTTGAGTAATTTGAAGAATAATAATCGGATGAGGAAACACTACCATGGAATATCCCAATACTTGACACTTATTTTTAATAATACTTGACAGTTTTTAATAGTCAAGTAATGGTGTGACATATATTACAGCCACCCTTGATGGTTAAAAACTGTCAAGTATTCTCTTCCTATTTTACTCGTTGCTTATTTTAAAGAATGATAACCTTTAGTCGTGTAGGTTCAAATTAACAAAGTTAACTCTAATGTATTTAGGGTCAACTAATATTGAATCTTTCAAGGAGTTGCTATTCCAAAATTCTAATGATTAAAAACACTAATAAAACAACAAGTAATAGTTTGTTCAAACTATCTAAAATAAAACCAATAAAAGCTATTACTATTTTTTTCTTTTGTTTATTTTAATGAATTAAATTGGAATGAATGGAGTGGAAAGCGTGTAAAAAAGTGAGTAAAATCAATGATATGGACTTTCCTTAGATGACTTAGCCACATAATCCTTGCTCTTAATTTTAATCTTAATTATTCCTCTCCAATTAATTAGGTTAATGGTACTTACAATTTCTTAAGTTGAACACCAAGTTACTTATCTTCATTGGTGGCCAATCAGTAATAATAAACAACTCAATGCTATAAAAATTACTCAATTACTTGATAGATTAATTTGGACTACCCCTAACCTTTGCCCTAGCCATAACACAATTTGTGTTTAATTTAGATTTTGAGTACTAACCAACAAATATAACAAGCACAGTTGTGTCTCACTTATATAAATTGACAAGAAGTAATTAAATTCAACAAAGGAATGTAACAATTAAATCTATCCAGCAAACAAACTAATCCAAAATTAATCTTAAGCACCTCAAGTATGTCAAATTAGCCATACATTCATGAATTTAAAGACATATCATTAATATCTCAACAAGTTCAATCCCAATTCATGAATTAAAGAGGTAAAAGAGAAGAAAAATCTCACAGTAGTAAAGCTCATAGATGCATCCATCTCCAAAGGAAGAAGAACGTCTAGCCATGCATGGGAAGCATCACTAAATCTTCATTAGAGCACATTGAGTGAATAGTCATGATAGCACTCAAGGAGAATTTTTGAACAGCAAAAACTTAAACAAACTGGAGCAAGATTGACAAGGTTTTGATGCGGATTGAGTAAGGAAGACAGTGGTGAAATTGGATTGTGATTTAAATGGCTGGATGTTAAGAAATAGAGGAGAGAAAAATGATAAAACCGAAGAGAGAAAAATGTGAGTTTTGAAAAATCCAAAATTCAAAGAGAAGAAGATTAATGGTAGAAGAATGTAGAGGGGTGGGTTTCATAGCATTGGAAGAGGTGTGCCGTGGCACTAGAAAGTGTGTTAAGCTTAAGGAAAATAGTAGGCCTAGTGCCATGACACTGATGTGAACATGCCATGGCACTAAAGAGCAAGGATACATAAAAAATAGGAAAATGAACTAATGGCAAGGCACAAGGTGAGCAGTGCCATAGCCATAAAGAGCATGAATGCATGAGACAAAATTATCAAAATCCTTAAAATAAAGAAAATACCAAGACCTAAATGCAATGCATGAAAATGCAAACTAATAAAATCTAATGTTCCCCTACACTTAAACTCTTATGCAACAACAAAAGCCAATAAATATCATCAATGCAAATTAATAAAGAAGAGTTTAAGGTGGAAAGAGACAACCTAATTATGGCAGGTCAAAAAGCTTGAGGATTACACTTCTCTTGGTTGAAGAGGCTCAAAGAAAGGCTTGCAAAGGTGGCCATAAACCTTAAAAGCTCCACCCTTCAAATGTTAAAGTTAAAGATAGTCGTTAGGAGAAAAATGCTCAATTTAGGAAGGACCATCCCAAGTAGTTCTCAACTTACTCGGTATGAGCTTCAACCTTGAATTATATAATAACATCATATCTCCTTCTTTGAATTGCTTCCTCAAAATACATTTGTCATGTAATAACTTGGTTCTTTGTACAATAATGAATTCTCATAGGATCCTATTCTCATCTCCTTTATTTCTTGCAATTGAAGTTCCTTGTTGAAGAGACACCATCCATTATCATATTACAATACTTTATAGCCTAAAAAGCCTTATGTTCAATCTTTATTAGCAAATGACATTGCTTCCTACAGATGAGTTGAAATGGAGATATCGTAATGGGAGTTTTATAGGTAGTTTGATAAGCCTAAAGAGCATCTTCTAACTTGGTGCTCTAATCTTTTCTTGAAGTGTTCACTATCTTTTGTAAGATTCTCTTTATCTCCCAATTTGAGACCTCGACAAATCCATTACTTTAGAGATGATATGGAGTTGAAAGTTATATGCAAAAGCCCATACTTGGCAAGTAGAGAACGAATAATAGAATTGTAAAAGTAGGAGCCCTTATCACTTAATATAGCCCTTGGGATTTTGAACCTATAAAAAATGTTAGAATTTAGAAACCTAAAAACAACCTTAGAATCATTTAAATGAGTAGGAATAGCTTCAATCTGCTTGCTAACATAGTCTACAGCAAGCAAGATGTATAAGAACCCAAATGGAGAAGGAAAAGGGCCTATGAAATTAATGCCCTAAACATTAAATACTACACAAACAATAATGGGTACTTGAGGCATCTCATGTCTCTTTCCTAAACTTCCAAACCTTTAACATTTTTCACAACTTTTGCAAAACAAATAGGAATTCTTAGACAAAGTAAGCCAATAAAGACCACAATTTAAAATTTTCCTAGTAGTTCTTCAGCCACTAAAATAGCCTCCATAAGCATGAGAATTTCCAAAAGCCAACATAGAAGTTATTTCACCATTAGGAACACATCATCTCACAATATTATCACTACACATGTGCCATAAATAGGGTGGAACCCAAACATAATACCTAGCCTTTCTTTTCAATTTATCAATATGAAATCTAAACAAGTAAGAAGGCACTACATGTGAAGCAAGGAAATTCATAATATCAAAAAACCAAGGAGCACATGTCAAGGCAAACAAATAATCATCTTGGAATGAATCAAAAGGTAAAGAAGAAGAAGTAGATACCTTATCATGTTTGAGGGACTCTGTACTAGTCCTTACTCCACCCTCCAGGGGGTCTTTTAGACTAGGCCCACCCACATCACTGTAGTGGGGGCCAGCTTTTCTTAAAGTAGTACTTGGGTTATTCCTCACCCCACTAAAGAGGTTTTTTACAACCTTCACAGACTCGAACCTCTAACCTCTACTACCTTAAGGAAGTTAAGGCTAAGTTTAGTACCATTAGGTCAAGTTGACTCAATGATACCAAACTTAGCCTCAAATTCATAACTTCAACAACAACATTTAACAAACTTTAGCAACATGATGTATAGTATAACAATTTAGCAACAAACTAAATTAAAATTATATTAAATAGAAAGGTGAAATGTGAATGAAGGAAATGCTGCATTCAAACTTCTAACTATTCAAATATATTAAAATGAATTAAAATAATTTTATAGGATCAGATTAGACTAAGTGGTATGAGAGCTTGGTTTCCTATTCAATCCAATCCAAGGAGTTAATCTGGTTTTTTTTAGCATCTTTATTCTTTGGACCAATTTTTTTACTAAACCAGACATGATTGAGTTTGTCTGAGTTGGATAGAATAATTATATTAGACTTTTACACAACCCTAATTGAAACCTCTAATCCCTCACAATATGGCACACCAAGGTTAAAATCCCTACTAAGAGAGGTGTCCATATTTGGTACCCAACTATTCCTTAAAAAGTATCGCCTTTAATAAGAAAATACATGTAAGCAATCAACAAAAATGTCAGCACAAGTAGTGAACACTCTCGTTGTAACATTTTAAGTTCCCTCATTAGTAATTATTAGTATTTTTAAGGGTAATTTGGTCAATTTAGATAAATTGTTATTTAACAAGGTTTAAGGAACTAATATGGTTTTTGAATCTTTAGACAACCTTAAAAGAGGGCTAGGTCGAGGTTCAAGCAGGCCATGGCACAGAAAGAAGTTTAAAATTTTATAGGGCTTTCTGTGCCACGCACCATGACGCACGTGTAAAATCTGCACTTATCAAACGTGAAAAACAAATTAAAAACAAAAGAGAAAAGAGAGATACTGAGAGAAAGTGATGGAAAAAGCTTTTGGTTTGCTAGGACATGATCCTTAGGCTACTTTGAGGGTATCTAGAGCTTGAATCACCATTAGGTAAGTTGTACATTCCCTCTTCTCCCTCTTTTATGCAAAAATTTGAATATTTAGGGTAATAGGGGCTTTGATTTCGGTTCCCTTAGGTTTAGACTAAACCCATTAGTTTATTTAAGATCTTGGAGAGTTAAATCAAGCTCTTAACCTTAAGTTTATGATTTTTTATGGTAATTGAGAATTTTTGTTAAGGGTTTAGATGAACCCTAAGTATAATTTGAGGATTTTAAGACAATGTGGGATATTGATTAGCAAATTTGGTTTGTTGGAATGTGTAATAGGATGGTTAGAGTGTGTGAGAATGGTTGATGTTGTTAGAAAATAAATTTTTTTTATTTTAAGCACTTAGAACCTAGTGAATTCAAAGTTATCCGAAGTGATAATTGATGATTGTCACTTATTGGTGTAGATTGAGCGTTGCTTGAGCCATATCGTGCATATAAAATGTGTAGAGCTAACGTTGAGCTAAGGTAACCCTTTTTATGTGACAAAAGGGTTGAGGTAACTATATGGTTTATTATATTTATTAACTATTTTAACTGTGTAGAAACAATTTTAAATGATAAAGTTGTGGTTTTAAAGAGTTTTGTGCATAATGTGACATTATAAATGATTTTTTCATGAAAAATTGATTTGCAAAAAGGTTATCAATTTTAGTTGATACATATATATATATATATATACTATGTATATAAGATTGTCATGTGGGCATGTGAAGAAAAGTGATGGAATTTATGAAAGAACATGATCATAATGGATAGGAGTTCACCTGAGATATGTGAGAATATGTGTGTATGGAGATATATAAGTGAAAAATCTATATGGTTGGGCTGACACCATGGGACATCCAGTATAGCATTATATGGGACTGTTACCATGGGACATCCAACATGGCATGCGAATGAAAGGATTAAAGACAACATGCTTCATCATTCTACTCATTCTCCACAATGGAGCAAGATTTATTATAAGTACCCTAAATCTAAGGAAGAAAGTAGGAACCTATGCCTTGCTTTATCTACTAATAAGAAGAATCTGTATGGGATACAAAGAAGTAGCCACATCATATGGCTTATCATTTTGATGATTCATAACCTTCCCCTGTGGCTTTATATGAAGTGTGAGTATATGATATTGTCCATACTAATTATGGCACACAAGCAACCTGGGAATGACATATATATATATATATATATATATTTGGCTTCTCTAATTGATTACTTGAAGATCATATGGGAGTCAAGTATAGAGGTATATGATGGGTAGAGGAAAGAAAGATTCAATTCGAGAGCTATGCTCTTCGATACAATTAATAACATTCCTACCCATAATAATTTATTAGGGTATAATATTAAAAGGTAACTTGGATCTCTTATTTATGAAGAGGGAACACATTCTATAAGATTACAACATGAGATGAAGAATATTTACCTCAAGCATCATAGGTTTTTTATACCAAGAATATCATTATTGGTGATTGAGATATGCCTTCAATGGAAATCTAAAATAAAGTAAGCCACCTTTGCTATTAACATGTGATGAACTATTTGAGAAGATTAAAGATTTATATATTGAATTCAACAAATATTTTATGAGGCATCTTGGAACAAGCGAATGGAAGAAGAGAGGTATTTTCTTTGAACTCCCTCATTAGACTACTTGGATGTTTAGCATTTTCTTAATCTTATGAATGTTGGGAAAACTGTATGTGGGAGTCTTGTCGGCACTTTACTCCAAGCATTAAGAAAAATAAAATATGGCATAAACATAATGTTAGACATGATTTCTTTAGAAATAAGAGAAGAATTACCCAAGATAAAGGAAACCATAACTTTCTTCCTTGGTAGCTCATACGCTATCTAAGAAAGAGAGAATTACATTTTGTGAGTTCCTTAGTGTGGTTAAAGTTCTCTAGGGTTACTCTTGAAATATTAAAAATCCTGTATCAATGAAAGATCTAAAATTGAGGGGCTTAAAGTCTCACTATTGTAATGTTTTGATGGAGGATTTCATTCTAATGGCTATACATGCAATTTTACTCCTAATGTAAAATGTCCAAGTAAACAAGTAAAGTGACCCTTACTAATTTACTCTTAACTCCAAAATCAAGGCAATCAAGGGACTAAAGGACTACCAAGTTTGTAAATTACAAAAGTAGGATCCTAAGTTTTCACAATTAAAAACACCTCCGATATACTTGTATGTTGTATCATACATAAATTGGAATAAAACATAAATTAGAATAAAACAATGTATAAGAAAGCATGTGATATCTTTTTATGACAAACCATTTGCAAAAGAAGTTAAAAAACATTGTTTTTAGCAAAACAACACAAGTACACCGTAACATGTTACCTCTACGTCATGGGCGTGGCATATTGTACAAATTTGATAGCATCTTTGTTATCATAAGACAACTCTAAGGATGAATTTCTGACATGTCTTATTTCTTTGTCCGATGTCCAATTGAGATAATCAAAGTGTCTATAGAGAGCTTTCATAACCAATCATTTTTCAATCAAAAGTTGGACACCCATTTCAAAACTCACTCCTTTTTAACAATTCAAGTGCTAAGAGCTTACAGCAACCCTTAAATCATACTTAAAGGACTATAATATACTCACACAACACACCATAACCAACCAATCACACATATTCACTTTTTTAATGCTCAATCCTTTAATCATAAAAATATAAGGGGGATCTTAATTTTTATAAACCCACATGTAAATCATCATATTAGCTCAATTACACAACTCCCTACTTGTACTAGTATTTTGTGCCTTTTTTAGAATTTACAATCACATCATGTGCAACCCAAGGCAGAAAATACACAATTTCAAATCAACACACAATTAGTGCAAGTAGACAAAAATCATATGTAATCTTAGTTGGCAAATCATTAATGCAAATACACATAAATATAACTATAAGGCCTACTAGTAAGACTTTCTTTGAATCCTAAGCCTCTAGTTCTAATTAGTTAGTCCTTGTAATGTTGAAGAATGAAGGGTAAGTATAACTACAATAACTAAGGTCAATCTATTCTATATAAGTGCATATCGATTAATTATAAATGTAAATGATAACTACAAAATATTTTCACAAATATTATACATTTTTCAAAAGGATTGCCACAACCACAATACTAACAACCATGTGGCCAAACACAAACACATAACATCTTAAAAAATATAATTAATAATGCACACATGGAGTCACAATAATAACAACTATGCACCCCTAACAAATCATATTGGATCACATTTATAATAACAATGTGGTTAAAATATGAAATGTATGATCAATACTAACCTTATACCTTCCCAATACCTTCGACATAAAACTAATGGCTATTTAGTAGCTACGTCCATAAACTTTGACTAAACTAGCTTTCTACTCATGAGGAGCTATATGGCTAAGACTACCTTGCTCACTTATAATCCACAATTTTTCCTAATAACAACTATGAGATGTCATAACCTCAAACTAGCCCCCTCATGAACTGATGGAGACTAGTTATTAGGTTGGTAGGTTTATGTCCCTTGAAGAACAAGACTAGGACAATCCCTAATAAACTATAGAACAACAACTGTCTCCCGATTCTAATAGTCGATACTAAGGCTAGCTTTTGATTCCAACGATAAGCTGCCACTACCACGTGGATTTATCACATCTACTCCTATCCCTATAGGTGAACTCCCGTCATAAATGATCATATGCATCAACATAGATTACGCAAATTCATATCATTTCTAGCATGTGAGTTCATATGCATCATAACATGCTCAACACTATCATGACATATTCACATAACACACATAACTCCATTCTCAATCTCATTTTCTTTTAATATGCATAAATATATAAACTCATCACTTCATCATCTTACTAACATAGATTCACACATATCACAAAAACTTACCAAAATTTGCATCAAATGTAATTTTACAAATGTTGAAAAATTTATAATCATTCCCTCAAATATATAATTAATTAATGCACAAAAGTATAAACTAAATTTTTCCTAATTATCTCAAACCTTTCAGAGGTCAAAGATTTACCCCTCAAAACATAAACTTTCAAAGCTCTAACTAGCTTGAATGGTGCCAAATTTAGTTAATTTATAATTTAACCTCAAGGATAATCATTCCTTATTTGGATAAATTCCAACACTTGACTCAACATTCCTAACTCACATAAAATACAATCTTTAACTTTCAACATAACCATTGGGTTCACTAGATTCCTGTAGCTCACATTATCATTAATGAGCTATTAAATCACCATTATTAGTTTCAAAACACAACCAACCACCTCCATTAATGAAATTTTTTACCATTAATGACATACACCAATGAAACACTTATAAAATCATCAATACTGGGTTTAAATAACATAAACAAATTCTATTAACTCTATTTAAGTTAATGAGTTTAGGCCCATGACTTATATGAATTGAAAATGCCTTTCAAACTCAAACCCTAACTTAAATCCTTATGAAAATGAAAGAGAAAGGGAGGAGGACGCTTATTACACTTACCTTAGGTGTTCTCTAGTTCTAAATTACTTAAAATTACTCCAAGTATTTAGCCCTAATAGAGCTTCCAATGCTTGTTTCATTCCCCCTTTAGTTTCATTCCGTTTCTATACTAGATTTGTGACATATTCTTTCTAATTGTGGACTGTGTGCCACTGCACGTGCACCACATGCCATGATGCTTGGCATAGAAAAGTCTCTCCTTTATTGATGATCATAGGTGCTTTACGATAAACACACTATAAGCCATGGTGTATGGCACATAACTACTCCCTTCAAAATTTCTCCCTCTGTAATGCCTGAGTGATCTGACTTAGCTTCAGACTTGAATTTAAGGCTGAAATCACAATGAAACACACTTATTAAACCTCTCTAGACACACACCATACTAATTTACTCAATTACTCTCTTTTTCTTAACTTAATTTGGTTCTTTAAATTTTAAGATATTACTACTAAAGTACAAAAGACAATAACTAAGTTATGTTTATTTTTCAAATTCATGTATAGTAAAGTGATTAACCCACATAAGTTGCTGAGGTCATAAGCCTAAATTGTATTAACACTATATGAGCTTGAGATGTGTTTTCTATTAGCATTCTTTAATATTATGATCCACCTAACCGTTCACTTAGTTAGGCAGGTTCAAATATATAGGCCTACTTATTTAAGATGAATGTATCCAATTTAGAGTTACATGATGATTTTAAAAGCTATGTGAAAAATTAGAGTCAATTAAAAGGTTGCATTATTGAACGGCATATTTATGAAGAGGTTGTTGACTTTTGTATCAAGCACTTGAGCCATATTAGCTTTGTTAGGCTTCCAAAGTCTTAATATATGGGTAGAACATGTGGAAAGTGGATAATAATAAATAAATTTGTTACTATCTCAAGTGTATAATGGGAGCAAGCCCACCTATATATGTTGCACAGCATTAAAGAGGTTAAAAAGTATATAGACAAGCATATGGCTAAACTTAAGAATGATAACCTCAATAGATCAGAAATTTTGTATGCTAGAAACTCAATAAACATTTTACAGGATGGTTTAAGGAGCACATTCTTTATATGTCAAATGTTGATTCCAATTCAGTTTTTGCAAAATTGAGATGATTACCTAAAGGTTCAAGCAGACAAGTTATTTCTTACACTGCTTATTGTAACATCCTGAATTTCTAATCCTGTATTAATGATTGGTTAATAGTTGAATTAGTGATTTAATATGGGATTAGGGTTTTGAATAGTAAAGTAATATTTTGACCTATTAGGATGTTATATGAATAGATACGAGCAAAAGAGAAGAATCTTGAAGTAAAGCATATGGGCATAGTGAGGGCCACGCACTGCGGTAGGGGATAAATGCGCCATGACATATGGTGTAGAACTTTAGTTAATAAGGATATGTCTAGCTCGTGAAGAACAGAAGGGAAACAAGGAGAAAAGGGTTCAAACATGGAGAAGAGTAGAGCATCTGCTGGGGCAAGCGGTTTTGGGAGCAAGGATGACATTTTCAACTTATTACTTATTAAGTAAGTCTTGTATTGCCTTAACATATGATCCTACCCTATTTTCTCTTAGTTTTAACTAGTGAGAAATTGAATTTGAAAGTTTTAAGGAGTTGATTTCTTACCCTATAGTAATAGAAAAGTTCTTCAAAACTAAACTAGTACTTTGTGACTAGTTTGGGTTAGAACGGTAAAGCTTTGATGTCATATGAAAGATTTGCCCCAATCCAGAGAGAGTAGTGAGACAAATTTTGCTATAAAAGGTTAAAACTTGTGATAAGGGGTAATCAGTGGTAATAAGTGTAACTGAGTGTAAATTGTAGAAATGATAGTGATTAGGTGCTTAATTGTGATAATTGGTACTTTTTGCCAATAGTGAAATTGACTTTAAATGCTAATTTTGTGTAGATTCTAGTATGTAATGAGTAGATAAGCAACAATAGATTCGAGTAAGACATTATATGGGTAAACCTTTCTATCAAACAGAAAAGTTAAAGTAACCATATAGTTTATTATGTTTATTAACTATTATAACTATGTAGAAGTAAATACAAAATGAAACATTATTGTTTTATGAGTTTCTGTGCATAAGTGGTTATTGAAAATGGTTTTAGTATGAACATTATTTTGTGGAATGATTTGAAAGGATATTGATTTCAATTGATATATATATGTGTGTGTTATGACATTACATACTATGGAAATGTGAAGAAAAGTAGTGGAAATTTTGAAAAGAGCATGATCATAGGGGGTTGAAATTCACCTAGGATATGTGGGGATGTGTGTCTAGAGAAGTGAGTGAAAAATCTATATGATTGAGCTGACATCATGGGACATCTAGTGCAGCATTATACAGGCTATTACCATAGGTAATCCGATACATCATACTATGGGATTGTTACCATGGGACATCTGGGTAGTTTGGCAACTCTCTAGTACCCATTAGGGTACGGTTAGAAATCAATGACACCTTTATCATAACTGTACGAAGAGGTAAACTATAGTCTTTAGGTGGGTTAGATTATCTTTGTTCGGGTGTTTCTACCACTAAAAGTGTGCTCAGGTCAGGAAGTGGTTAATCTAAAGAGCCTATGGTTTGGTGTCGAGGAGCTTTAGAGGATTGGTGGATAGATGATCATGCTAAGGTGTAAAAGTATTTAAGAAATGATTTATATGTCAAAAAAATGTTTTAGCTATCATATAATATATATATATATATATATATATGCTACATTATGATTTTCATTACTTTGGCATGGTTATTTATAGTAATAGGTATTAAATGAACTATATTGGTTACTAAGATTCTTATCTTATCCGTAGTTATTTATATTTTTTAAGTTCTGACATTAGTAGGTGAAAAGGAAAAGACATAGGCTGAGTTGACATCTCTCGCCTAAGCCTTTGTAAGAATTAGTGCAATGACTCTGTAAATTGTTAGTAAAGACTATGTATAAGTTGCCTTAGGACTTGAACATGCGCATAATATGTGAATATGATATTTAGTTAGGTTTGGAAACTCTTAGCCCTTGTATATGTGTGAGTAAAATGATTACATGGGCTAGTGGATGAATGTACATGTGTGTGGATATGAGATGTGTGAAGGGTATGTGTGATGATTTGGCCATATATGAGATTAAGAAATGAAAATGTAATTTTGGCCCAAAGTGTGGTATGGGCAATTTATAAAATAAATTTGTATACATGTGTTATATTATATATGTGTATGGTCAATCGGGTGTATATTGTTCATTTGAATGCGGTCAAAGCCCAAAAAGTGGCTAATGCATTTGGTTTTGAATTGAGAAACTTGAGTAGCAAGATTTTGACTTAAAATAATCAAAATGCACTCGGGTGTCCAATTTTTGATAAAAATATTGAATTGAAATGAAACAGTGTCATTTGTTAGATTTTGAGGTAAGCTTTGTGTACATACTTGAACCATCCCAATTGAACATTAGATGTGAAAATGGTGCACATCTAAAATTCATCTCAAAAAGCTATAAAATGACAGTAAAATCAGGGGTGTGTGCCATAGCGCATGTACTCGCATGCTGCGACGCACAACATAGAGCGAACAGTTGTGGTCTCTATGCCACATGTCATAGTGCATGTGGCATAAGCCATGGCGTAAGGTGCCAAATTTGACTAAATTTTATGCATTGCACATGTTTTCTTTGTATTTAATGCACATAGACTAGTTGCTTCTGCTATGCGTAACATTTTATGATTCAAGAAATTTGTAAATGATTTTTTTGGAAATCTTTTATTAGGATCCTAAAATTTTCAAAGTTTTTAAAAAATGATTTTCAATTGATTAGGAAGATTGTAGTAAAGCATATGTATGTCAATGAGGGCATTACACTCACCTTGTCAATGTGTACATATTGTATACAAGGGAGTAAGATGATAAAAGCATGATGCAAAATAGTGGTGTAACTCATATAGCCCATTCCATATATATTTCTAGTACTAAAAACAAAAATCTTATCTATGCAAATATGTCATACTTTAGTGTAATTGAGCACATACAGGATTTAGAATACATATCCTTTTGGGTTCCAATCTTTAGGTGCAAGTAGATTGATCATAATAATGGCTTAAAATTTGATGATTAATTTAGATTTGTACAAGTAAATTAGGGCAAGGAAGGGTATAAAGATGAGCCTTTCACTTTGGCGCAACAAGATAAACAAGTATTCTATATCTCTATTCACTAAAAAAAAAGTATTCTATATCCCTGACCTTGTTAATAAGGGTTGGTCTATTCTATTGTTAAATGAAAAAATAAATGAAGATGTGGCAATTGGGGATAACTTATTTGAAGGGACATCAAATCAAAGTAACGTTACAACAAATGATGCTCTATAAATGAGAAATGATCACAATGAAAACATTTGGATTTCAATGAGGGATAAATTATTATAGCATAAAAAAAATATTTCAAGGAGGGGGAAGTGAAAAACAAGAGTCAAGGAAACAAAAAAGAGCAACGTGAGCAAGTAAAATTTGAATTAATTGTCATTTTTGTTTAAGTTGATTAATATTTGTGTTAAAATTATTTCATTTTTATTTAGGTTGATTAACATTTGAATTAATCATGTCATTTTTTTAAGTTGATTAATGTTTGAATTAATCATGTCATTTTTATTTAAGTTGATCAATGTGTGAAATAATCATGTCATTTTTTGTTTAAGTTGATTAATATTGTGTGAACTAATTGTGTTATTTTTGTAAAGTTGATTAATCTTTAAATTAATTGTGTTACAAATAAATGGCTTTTGATTTTGAGTCTATTAAAATCCCTCTATTAGATCCTACTACAACTTCTACTAATGCTCTGTCCTCACAAAAAAAAAAAAAGTGGAGCAAGAATATAATAACATTCAATGGGACTTGACAATAATGGAAGGAGTTACAAAAACAAGAGCTACAAGGAAAAAAAGTAGCTGTGCAATGGAACTAAAAAAGGAAAACCAACAAGTCTTCAAAATTCATAAGTTATATTGGGGTGGCGACAAAGACTACCATGTCTATCATAGTGAGTTCATGGTGTAAAGTCAATCATGCCACGAAGGACATTATTTGGGAGACTGTGGCTTTAAGTTGTATTTTACTAAGTTATATTTAGTTATACTTTTATTTTTAAATTAATGCACATAACATGTTTATTTTATTTTGCAATCAAGATTTGAAATATATGAGAGCAAGAAGGATTTTGTCCTTCAAAAGGCTAGGACGACACTATGGTCTTTCAGACATGTCATCATATAGGAATATTTAAAAGATCCTAATGCTAAATTTGTAACTCAAGTTCCTCCCTATCATAGCCTTTGATAAAATAGGAGGATTGAGATACTTTTGTTGCCTCACAGGGCGAAAAGGAATTTCAATTATTTGTATTTCTTAAATTTAAATTTTAGTGCCTTTTATTGATCGTATATATTTGCACTAATAGAAGTTTTTTTGTTATTTATCAAGGAACTAAGCACTTTGAATAAAGAGAGAGTAGTCAAAAATGAATATCCTCATAGAAACACTACTACAAAAAAGAAAATATAAAACAATTATTTTTCTTACTATTTAACGGTTATGAACTGTTGAGTAATCTGATATTGAATATTCTAGAATCATTTATTCAATGGTTTTTAACCATTAAATATTGTTCATTTATTCAACAATTTTTATTCTAAAATCATTGAATAAATTTTTGGAATTTAGAAATGAGAAATTGTGAGAGACAATATTCAACGATTCTGGACTAAAAACCGTTGAATATTTTGCTATTATTCAATGATTATTCACTAATAACTATTGAATATATGTACTTATTTAGCAGTTCTGCGATGCGACCACTGAATAGTTTTTATTACATTATTGGTCATCATATTCAACGGTTTTCCCTCATAATTGTTGAATATTATGACCCAATTTTTTGCATTAGGTAGACTACAGTTCTAGCAACCCCCCTGCATTGTAAATTACAAAATGATATTCTAGCACCTAGACACAAATTCCAGCCAATAATAGTCATGTGTATATATATATATATATATATAAATGTATAATGAATTCCTATAAAAAAAACTTATATACAACTTGAAGTGCTTAAATTAAACCAGTTAGTGGCTAAAACATAAAACTTTAAATCCTAAAATTTGCCTAAGTTTCCTAACTATCACTGCTATTGGTTGTTAAAACTAAACCATGCTTCAAAAATACCATATGCTAACTCTTCAAGGACTTATTTCATTTGAGCATGAGTACATGTGTCGCAGTATGTGTCCTCATAGTACTATATGCAACAAAAACAACAACAACAACAAATTAAAATCATGTTTATTGATAACAACTAATAAAATATTAATGAATAGGAAGACACTATATATTACATCGTTCGGAAGAATTCCAGTTGGAGTATGTTGGATTATGTCCTTCATGAATTTATGTCAAAAAACGGTGATGATGAACAACTTTTCATATACCCTTGGCCATTATTATTCACATCTTTAGGTGTCTCCCCATGCTTCACCCAACACTTGTAACTCTGATCAATTCCATACTTAAACAAGTGAAGTTTGCATGTATCAGGAGAAACTAACTTCACATTGCCACAACTAAAAAAAGGACAAACAATTCGCTCATAATTTTTTATATTATTTACAATAAACTTAACAAATTCTACTACTCCATCCCAATATTCTTTAGATAGGCGATTGGCAGATATCCACTCCTTATCCATAATGCCCTTATTTAAGAAAGATTGTAAAGATAGGAAAGCATTCAGTAAGTCATGAGTTTAGTTACTTTAACAACTTCAAATACGCTTATATTTGTTCTTTTCAAGAGCAAAATTAAAATTAAAAAAAATCAATAGCATAACGATTTTAAATGACTATTTCCCAGACATTATGCCCTTTCTTTATACTATTTTAACCTACAAAATTTTAAACTAATTTGTAATAATCTAAAATTTTTAAATAAAATTAAAATATAAAATAACATTTTTAATTGTATTTAGATTAATTTTTTTAAAAAAATATTTTTTATTAAAAAAAATGCTGGTTTGGTGAAATTTTATTAATAATTCATAAGGTACAAGGTCCACAAGGTCAAGGTCAGATTATTCTTTCAGAAAGACAGATTTTTTTTTTGTTATGTCGGTTTCAGCTTTGCAAATTTACTATTTTGACCTCAAAAGCAATCAGATTTTTTCTCTTTCCTCGACCATTTTCTTTTCATTTTTCGTGAGTCCAACAGAAGCAGAAACAGGGAATAGAGACGTGAGAGAGTGAGATCCAGATTTGAACCTTCATTCTCCTCCTTGCTTGGCTTTCCTCCTTCGCCGGTGAGAGGTGTATCGTCTTTCGCCGTTGTAAGGTGTCCCGACGAAGTGACTATCGGCCTTCTCCCTTGTTGACGGTGGGTGTCAGATCCTTCTCCCTCCTCTATTCTTAGCGTCACCGGCGTGTGTGGCAAGGATTCGACTTGCCACTACCTTCCTCTACCTACGCTTCACTTCGTTCAGGTTGTTCTGCCGTCTCCTTCTGCTCTTCCTCCCCTGACTGCTGTAGTAGATCAAAGACTGTTCCTCTTTTCCTCACCGACGTCAACTGTGTGGGTTAGAGCTGATCCTTTCTTCTATCCGTGCACTGCTGTTGGTATTGCCATCGAGTCCCTCATTCATTGTCTTCCTCTGCTTCAAGTGCGTATGAGCTTCTCCCTTTTTGTTTGTTGTCTTTGTGCGTGTGATTCAATGATGAAGATTATGATATATATATCTTTTTTTTCTTTTATTCTGTTATTCTGTGATGGTATGCTTAAATAGAGGAGGAGGGATTTGGACAAGTTGAAATTTTCAGGTTATTAGAGCTAAATGAAGTAGTGTGAATTTGAATTTTAACTAGCTTATTTTGATTTGATTAAAAGAATGAAAGTTACGAAGCATAATTAATCTAAATATTAATATTGGAAAATTTTGGAAAGGAAATGAAGCAAAAGACTTGGTATTTGTTTGAAATTTGATGCATATGAGATGTTTGATAAAATGAGAAGTTTTATCCATAACATTGTTATTGGTTTGGGCATTATTTATTTATAAAAATAAATTAATTTTTTTTTTAAGGAATATATCTAAGAAGTTATTGAGGTCTAATTTGAATTTTGATTCTTGAAGGTTATATGGTGGATAATTTGTAAGATATGTTAACGTTTCGGCAGTTATATTTGGATGTTGGAAATTGTTAGGCAAGAGAATTAAAGGTCACAAAGTTCTATTATATAATTTAGAATGTTACACATTAGATGTAGGGCAGAAAGCTTAAGAAGCGATTAAAGTTTAATTGAGTAATTAACTTTGGCTTGAGTGTTATGAAGAAACTTTTATATGTGAATTGTGGTCCAAAAATTCAAAGTTATTATAGTTAATTATGGTTGAGTAGGCTCTCTTGACAAGGAAATTGTGGATTCAAAAGTAAAGTACATTAAGATCTTATTATGTTTTATAGGGTGTTTGTAAGATGGATAACTCAATTGGAGTATAAGAAGTGAGTTTTGAGTTTTGAATGTATTACAGATAAGTGGATAGTGTCCTAACTGATATTTCATTAAAATCTCTTTTATTCAAATATTACATTTTTATGCTAATTCTTTTTACGACAGCAATGTAATTATGGGATATTTTGTTAATTAAATTAATTTGTTTCATGAAATTATTTTACCAGAATTGATCATTTTAATTAATCAGTAAATACAAGTTTGAATTTTAATTGTGGGATTTCATTTTGAAAATTATTGAATTGTTATGAAAAAAATGATTCATGCGAGTTCGACATTGAAAAGGAAAATTTTATTGAATAGTGATTAATTTCTCGCATGCTTGAAATCAAATTTGAAAGGGACTTTATATAGAACACTGGTTGCTAACGGCAGTTCTGTTAGCTCTTAGCGCGCCATGGTATACCTAGCTAGCAGGGTGTGCATAGGAGGTGCTAGCCTCGTGCGATGGCCAACGCACGTGGAATGGAGGGATGGTTGTATATTGTTCTAATAAGTCCCTAAAATTATGAATTTGATTATTTGGTGATTTTATATTATATTGGTTTTTATTTAGTAAACTATTTACAAATATTTATATTAATTATGCGCTTTCTTGAACTCAAGTGGTAATAACATTTGTGATGATAGTTTAGTGTTTTAAGATTTTATTTAAAATTTTATAAAGCCAATTGATTTTGAAGTTTATTAAATTTTTATGAAAATTGCTATTTATTTAACTTACATAATTATTTCAAACCTTTCTTTTTATTTATATTTAATTATTTATTGTTGGGATGTTATTCACTGAAAAATATTTTATTTGGGCTCAGATACCATATCTGATTTCGTATTCCTTGCTGATTTCTGATGGGCTCATTGCTGAATTGATCAAAAGATTACTTTTGAGAATATCATCTTATTCATGTAAAATTCAAAAGCTTATGAAGGATCTTTTGGAAGTCCAATTTAGAGTGCTCCACATCAATTATAGTTAGGGTCCTATTTTTTTATGTTAATTACTTGTTGCTAAGGAGCAAAGCTCTATATTGTTGGATATATGATGTAAATTTTTTATTGTAGGGATTTTGGAGGACTCTACCTTTAAGGGAGGTGATACAAAAATTTAAAAAAAAAATTGATATTTTGAGTTATGTGAAAAGTAAAATTTGATACATTAATTCAAAATTTTTTTTAATGGAAGCTTTATGGGACGTGAATGTGTACATATATTGCATGTTAGTCACGTAAAAATTTTAGGACGTGACATAATTCAAGAAACAAGATAGAAGTATAATTAAAATCCCTCTAGACCATAAAACAACTTTCACAATGGTCATATTTGCATGACTAAAAATTTAAAAAATAATTGATAGCATAACGACATAAAACTAAGCATTTCCCAAGCTTACTGTCCTCTTTTAACAAATTGAACTTAAAATAACAATAAATTTATATTAAAAATCACTCAATCAATCATATTTTTAGCAATTTCACAATTTAAATTTTAGAATTGGCAGCAGATAGAGCATTTTCATTCAACTAGAATTCAAGCACATTGTATATAAAATCATCCCCACTTTAAATAATCATAAGCCATTCAATTTCTTTGAAAAAACTAACCTTTTTTTTTGTTTGCCAATATAACTCACGAACGTAAGGAACCATGGTTGAATGGAGATGAACCACAAACCTAACAACTGAAATGGAAGAGGAAGATGAAGTTAGGAAGAGAGAGAGGAAGAGGAATGTAACAAAGTACTTATATGTTCACACACCACGCAATGGAAGATAAAAATGGCAATGAAGGCAAGCGGTGGGATTCCAATAATGGAATATGGAAGGATTTGGCCAAAAGTGTGAAGTTGGTACTTAGGGAAGGAGATTTGACAGTGGGTATTTGGTTTTATAGAAAGAAAATGAAGTCTTGAGCATTTGAACAGTAACGGGTTTGCAAGATGAAAGGGCAATTTAAATGCTATGATTCAACCGTTTTATTACAAAACTGTTGAATACATGTTTAATCAATGGTTCCTTAACAAAAACCATTAAATATTCTAAATTTTTATTCAACGGTTTTGATTAAGGAACTATTGAATAATTCGATGATGTCATAAGGCAATTTCTAAAGCATTTACTCAACGGTTGTTTAATTTAATTGTTGAATATTTTGATGGTTTATTCAACAGTTTTTTTAGGGAATCATTGAATAATGGAATGATGTCACCAGGCGCTTTTTCGAAGCATTTACTACTACAGAAAGGTGTAAAATTGACGCTCTATAATTGATTTTTATTTAAAAAAATGACAAATAAAAAAGGTAGAGAATACTTGACGGTTTCTACGAAACAAGCGTCAAATATTTAAGTAAATACTTGACGGTTATTTAAAGATAACCATCAAGTATATATATTTGATGTTTTTTTATAAATAACCATCATATAAAGCAAAAATTTACACATCAATCTTCAATAAACAAACGTCAAATTAATAGTAGAAAAAAATTAAAATTTTTCACATACTTGACGCTTGTTTTGAAATAACCGTCAAGTTGTCTGCCATATACTTGACGGTTGTTTTAAAACAAGCGTCAAATATGTAATACTTGACGGTTATTATGAAATAACCGTCAAGTATTGTCATTTAAATTTCCTCCAAATTTCTTTTTCGCTCTCCATTTCTGCAAATCCTTCGTCTTTAGAAACAAACCCAGAGCCACCGAAACCCATTTTTCGTCACTCTAACTGCCAAAAAACACATTTTCGGTCTCGATTCTTGAGGGATTTTTGATTCTCGGCCTCCATAAGTCTTGTGGGCACTCGTTTGTTGGGATTCTCGATCTCTATCACTCTGCATCAAACTCTCGTCTTTGTTTTTCTACACAGTCGGTGTTCCCTCTTCTTGTTGAGATAGGTTCTTGCTTTCCCAATCATTAATCTTCATTTTGAATGTATGGGTTGTTGATTTTGATTTTCATATGTAATAAATAATTTTTGTGTTATTTTTTTTTTGATCTGCATTGTTGTTCTTCTTAGTGAGTGTTTGAAGTTTTGAGTTTTTGGATACTTAATTATTGAATTACGGGATCATCCAATTATTTTGTTGATATGAGGAGATTCATTAAGGATATGAAAATAGTATACCACCTAATTACCTTATTTTTAATATTTTTGATATTTTAAATTGATATTTATATAGTATTTTATGTGGTTTAATATGATTTTAATTAAAATTGAATTTCTTATTAATGTTGTTATTATTGTTATTGGATCATATATAGTCTCATTATGGATAACTTGATTTTTTTAAAGGCATAAAGACTTGGTAATACTCATTTTAAGCCGTTATATATACTATCAATTTTTTTAAATTATTCTTGAATATAACTTTATGTGTTTGTTGTTGTGGATGTTGTTGTTGTTGTCATTTAGATTAATAGGAAGAGGGGATAAGGCCCGAGAAACTCTATTTTTTAAGTTGTTATGCTGTCAAAATTATTTCAATGGCTAGCATTAAAATATAATTATTAGTTTTAAATAAGATTAAAGAGGGAATGTGCAAACATGTAGTTAGTGACTTATTGACTAATTGATCTTTGTATCTAATTCTCCCACTATCTAGGAGTAGTCAAAGTCACTAATCATATTTCCCTCTTAATCTTTCTAGGAATTATGGATACGGAATGGATGTCTATCAATCGTCTATCCAAGGAATATTGGGATGAGGTGGCAAATTTTGTTAAGCTTGCAGTTAAGCATGCGGAGGATCCTACTAGGATTGTTTTCCCATGTTTAAAGTGTGGTCTTGTGAAGCGGGTTAGTCCAGATACTTGTGAAGAACACCTCGTGATTAATGGGATGGATCAAAGTTACAAGTGTTGGACAATGCATGGAGAGACAAGAGATGATATTGGTTGCAGCCAGAAGCATAGTGAAAGCTGTGCATCATCTCCTGATAATTTTGACACATACACACTTGAGGAAGATTGTCTTGAACAGATGGCCAAAGCAGTTGAAGAGGACCTCAAGGATTATCTGGAAATGTTTGAAAAGTTGAAAAGTGATGCGGAGACACCGTTGTATGCTGATTATAGTGCATCAAAGTTGTCAGCAGTGTTAAAATTGTACAACATGAAGGCAAAACATGGATGGAGTGATGCCAGCTTTACTGAGTTGCTTGGGTATTTGAAAGTAGAATTACTTCCTAAGGAAAATGAGCTTCCTTGTCGAACATATGATGCAAAACAAGTATTGCAATCAATTGGCATGAGTTATGAAAAGATACACTCGTGCCCTAATGATTACCTTTTATTTCGGAATGAATATGCGTCGTTAACCAAGTGTCTGAAGTGTAATGCCTCATGCTACAAGCAGAATGGATCAAGTCCTGTGAAGGCACTATGGTATTTTCTAATCGTGCCTAGATTTAGACGCATGTATAGCAGTGCAAAAATTGCAAAAAACTTAACATGGCATGCGGATGAAAGGATAAAAGATGGCATGCTTCGTCATCCTGCTGATGCTCCACAATAGAGAAAGATTGATTATGAGTACCCTGAATTTAGGGAAGAGAGTAGGAATCTATGCCTTGCATTATCTACCGACGGGATGAATTCTCATGGGATTCAAAGTAGTAGCCACAGCACTTGGCCAGTCATTTTGGTGATTTATAACCTTCCTCCATGGCTTTGCATGAAGCGTAAGTATATAATGTTGTCCATGCTAATTGCGAGACCCAAGCAACCTGGGAATGACATAGACATATATTTGGCTCCTCTAATTGATGACTTGAAGATCATGCGGGAGTCAGGTATAGAGGTATATGATGGGTATAGAGAAGAAAGATTTAATTTAAGAGCTATGCTCTTTGGTACAATCAATGACTTTTCTACTTATGGCAATCTGTCAGGGTATAGCATTAAGGGGCAACTTGGATGCCCTATTTGTGAAGAGAGAACACATTCTATGAGGCTTCAACATGGGATAAAGAATGTTTACCTCGGCCATCGTAAGTTTTTACACCAAGAACATCATTATCAGCGGTTGAGAAAAGCGTTCAATGGAAATCCAAAAGAAGGTAAGACACCTTTGCCGTTAACTAGTAATGAGTTGTTTGAGAAGATTAAGGATTTGGATATTGAATTTGGTAAACCATTTGCAAGGCACCTTGGGTCAACCGGATGGAAGAAGAGATCTATTTTCTTTGAACTCCCTTATTGGACCACCTTGGATGTTCGGCATTTTCTTGATGTCATGCATATTGAAAAAAATGTCTGTGAGAGTCTTATTAGGACTTTACTCCAAGTGTCAGGAAAATAAAAGATGGCATAAAAGCAAGGTTGGACATGGTCTCTTTAGGAATAAGAGAAGAATTAGCACCCCAAGATAAGGGGAACTGTACCTTTCTCCCTCCGGCAGCTTATATGCTATCTAAGAAAGAGAAAAGGGAGCAGCGAAAGATACTTTATTTCTTGCTCCTTACTGCCAAGGGTGAGTTGTTAATATTTGTTACGAATGAATACTTTTTTATATTTATTTGTTTGGTAACATGTGCTGTTTCTTGTTAGGGGACACTGGATGCTTATTGTGGTTAATCCCGTTGCTCCAAAAATATGGTATCTCGATCCCCTTAATGGAGAGCCAAGCAACAGGGAAGATATGGTGGTACTTTTTAATAAGTAAGTTAGATTTTTTTTACTTGTTATTTCTTTTTAATTTTAGTTTTCATTCATATATATTTCTCACATTCATTCCATAATTCCTTCTTAGAGCTGTGGTGTTGTATCGCACTGCGACCGACATGACTGTGTCCCCTAAGATGAGGGCATTCGAATCTTTAGAGAAATGGGTTACTGTTAAGGTATTCATTTAATTGGTCAAGTTTTTAATCAAAAAATTGTCTCATTATATTTTGCAATTTCATTGATATGTGTTTTTTTATAGTGTCCATTCTAGCCAAATCAGAGCAATGATTGTGGTTATTGCTTGATGAAGTTCATGAAGGACATTATCACTCATGCCCCTACCACATTATCTAACAAGGTATATATATAAAATTTAATTACACTTCAATTATAAATTTTAAACAATTTTAATTAGCTACCTATTAACTTGAAATTGTTGTAACTATTTGCTTACAGTACTTCGAGGACGTCTATTGCGTTCGTTATACGACTGCACATGTAGAAGAGGTCCTTGAAGAGGTGGCCCAATGTGTTTTCAATATGTGGGTAACAACAGTATTTAGGCCGGTACAATAGTTAGTTACATTTATATACACATTTTTGAGCCAATTTTTATGGGATAGGCCACTTAATTTTGAAACATTAGTTTGCAAATAAGTTTAGATTTTAAGGTTAAATGTATAGGAATTTTTATGTTAATTAGATAGGATATACTATTACAAACATTCAGTATATTGCATTATTTTCGTTGCTAGCTGGCTATTTTTTATCTTTATGTGTGTCTTTATGCAGGGGGCTGCTTTAAAAGCAGCCACCATATAAAAAAAAATTATGTCATTAATACTTGATGGTTATTTCAAAATAACCGTCAAGTATCAATATAGTTGACGCTTGTTTCAAAACAAGAGTCAAGTATTTGTAAATACTTGACGGTTATAAGGAAACAAGCGTCAAGTATTTTCAAATACTTGACGCTTGTTTTGAAACAAGCGTCAAGTATTTATTCTGGGAAGTGCATATTTACTTCATATACTTAATAGTTGTTTTCAAATAACCATCAAGTATAAGATTAATACTTGACGGTTTTTAACCGTCAAGTATTATTTCTTTAATATATGTCGCACCCTTACTTGACGATTAAAAACCGTCAAGTATTGGGAAAAATAAGCATCAAGTATGGGTATTTTCTGTGGTAGTGATTTACTCAACAATTCTTTTATTTAACTGTTGAATATATATATATATATATATTCAACAATTATATTTTTAACCACTAAATATTATCTTTTTGAAATCTCTCCTTTTCTTATTCAACATTTTTTCTTATAACTGTTGAACATAAGGCATTATATATACCCAATTTTTTTTTGTAGTGAACAAAGAGGTTGGGGTATATAGGCATGGAGTAGAGACAAATGGAGGTGGAGAGATCAAATATTACCATATCCCACCAAAGACTCTAGGCATTAGCATGAATAGACAAATATGAAATTATTAACAATCCTCATGTGAAGGACATTATTGAAAAAGTTGTAAGTATCATCATCATCATCTATCATTTAATAATTGATTATGAAAATGCACACTAATCATATCTACTTTGTATAGGATTTCATATCAGGAAGTCTCATAGGGCAAGCTTTCTAAGCATGAAGATATCTTAGCCAAGGTGTTGGGAGACCCCTAATCATCCTGGTCGTGTTAGGGGTGTCAACTTCAATGTCATGAAAAAATAATACTTTGGCAAGGTTAAGGAGCGAACACCGACTTCTTCATCTGAGGAATAAGTGTTGAGAGAAAAGCAAGCCATGATGGAGCAGTAGCTGGAAGCTCAAGTGAAGATGATTAACATCTATTGAAAGGGCATATCCCTAGGAGGATTTTAGCTAAGGTTTGCTCTAGAAGAAAAGATAGATGCACAGTCCTTTCAGAAAAAATACCTTAGGTAATATGTTTTATCTTTTGAATTTACTTAACTATTTTTTTATCTTAGAAACTGACATTGTTTGTTTAGGGCAAGTATAATTGCAACTGTCTAGTAGAGGATCCTTCATATAAAGTGATTATCGAGGATACAATACATAACCTTCCTATCCCATCCAATTGTGTGAGGGTTTCTTTACTCATTGTAATTGACCCCAAGTATCCATTGCCTTATCCTTCCAATAAGGCAGAGACAGTAGGAGATGAGTTGGGGATTCATTACATGGCCTGACTACCTTGTAACAATAGGACTACTGAAGCCAGCAAAGAAACCTATTTCCAAAAAGAAAGGTTTATATGATTTAAATAATTGTTGAGAATCTTTTAATATAAATGTCTAACTTTTTTTGTTGTGCAACTAAGGGAGAAAAGCAACTTGAAGGGCAAGGAGTTAGACTATCTTAAAAAGTCAACCATAGTTTTGTAGCATCCGGTACTAGTGCCTATTATAGACAACAAATTTCATGGCTCTCTTAAGACTTATGCTCTAGTTATAAGGATGATTCATCAAGTGCTAATTGCGAATATCATTAATTTGATGATGGGCTATTAGGCAACGCATCATTTGAAGTCATCCTAGATGAAATTTTAAATGAAATCCTCAACATAGTATGACAAGCTCTAGTTTGATAATCTTCTACCTGAAGTAATTCTTCACTATTGCTAAGTTAATTACTTGAATTATATGTGTGTGTGCGGGCACGCGCGTATATTAACTTGTTTATTCTTTCACCCAAGTTACCTTTATTCCTCATTTATGGTTCCTAATAGCCTCAAGTCAAGGTTCAAGCTACTTAGTCCCCATGATGTCTATCCCTACAACGATATTACCAAGGAGGATCTCTTGAAGATCAAGTAAGAATATTTTTGAATCAATTTCAAGAAAGGGAATCAGATAAGGATACTTTGATTCTCGTTCCTTACTGCCAAGGGTGAGTTGCTAACACTTGTTATGAGTAAATTTTTTTTATATTTACTTGTTTGCTAATACTTACTATTTCTTCTTATAGGGTATTGGGTGCTTATTATGGTTAATCTTATTACTCTGAAAATATGGTATCTCAATTACCTTAATATAGTATTAAGCAACGAGAAGATATGGTCATATTTTTTAACAAGTTGAATTTTTTTCACTTGTTATTTTTAATTTCCTTACATATACATTTCTCACATTTGTTTCATATTTCCTTCTTAGAGATGTGGTATTGTATCGCACTACGATCGACAAAAATATGTCCCCCAGCATGAAGGCATTTGACTCTTCTGAGAAATAGATCACTATTAAGATATTCATTTAATTGGCCAATTTTTTAATCAAGAAACCATGACATGTTATACAATTTCATTGATATGTGGTTTTTTTTTTTGTAGTGTCCACTCCAGCCAAATCGAGTAATAGTTGTGGTTATTGCCTGATGAAATTTATGAAGGATATTATTAGTTATGCCCCTACCATATTATCTAACAAGGTATATATTAAATTTAATTACACTTTAATTATAAATTTTAACTAACTTTAAATAGCTAGCTATTAACTTGAATTTGTTGTGACTTTGTGCTTACAATACTTCAAGGATGTCTATTGCTTTTGTTATATAGCCACACATGTAGATGAAATCCTTGAAGAAGTGGTCCAAATTGTGTTCAATATGTGGGTCGAGTAGCAGTTAGGTCGGCTAATAGTTAGATATATACATTTTTACACATTACATTTTTTTTTTTGCCAATTTTTATGCCTTAGGCTACTTAGTTTTGAAAATTTAGTTCACATATTAGCTATGAGTATAGATCTTTTAAGATTTAGGGCTAAAGGTATAAGAATTTTAATACTTTTGGAAAGTAATTTTAATAGGAACATCAATTGTATCATTTTTGATTGTTTACTAGCTATTTTTGTTTTTATTCAAAAAAATATCAGGAATACTTGATAGTTATTTCAAAATAATCGTCAAGTATTTGCTTACAAAAACAAATATATAAGCATATACTTGATGGCTATTTTAAAATAACTGTCAAATACTTGATCATTCTTAGCCGTCAAATAAGGGTAGCTATAATATATGTTGCACCCATACTTGACGGTTTATAACAGTCAATTATTAAGAAAAATAACCATCAAGTATTAGGGCATTTTGTGGTAATGATACTCCTTATATTATAGGAAAAATGATAATAAAATCTCATCAAAAAATATAAATGACAATTAGGTCCCTCAAAATACCATAACTTTTATGAAATCCATGGATATCTTTCTAACATTAATGGTTTTAGGTTAAATAACTAAATTGCCCTTCATTTAAAATACAAATAATGGCTTTGGCTCCATCCATTTTTCCGATCACAATTTTTATTTAAACAATCACAACTTTGATTTTGTAAATCACAAAAATTATATTAAATAAGAAATTCCAACTTCCCCCATGAAATTTCTTTTATTATTGAAGTCCAAATTCTGAAAATAGCTAATCACAACTTTTGTTTAAGTAATCACAACTTGTATTATATGAATCATAAGAATTGAATAAAAAATCACAACTCTTCACATGAAATTTCTTTTATTATTGAAGTTCAAGTTCTGAAAATAACTAGTTACAATTTTTGTTTAAGTAATCTCAATTTTTATTCTATAAATCGCAAGAATTAAATAAAAAATCAAAACTTTTCATTTGAACCCCATTATTTTTATATTTTAAATAAGGTGCAATTAAATCATTTAACCTAAAATTATTAATGTCAGAAAGATATCTAAGAACTTCAAAAAAATTATGACATTACAATGGAATTGATTTTTATTTATATATTTTGATGGTTTTATTTTCATTTTCCCTATATTATACCTGCATAAAAAAGTTAGTTTTAAATTTTATTTTATCATAAAAATTTCAAATCCCATTATTGTAGGTGGACTTATATAGATATAGTATAGATATAGAGAAATAGATGCACGTTGACCAAAAAAAATGTGCATATTTACGCTAAAAATATGAAAATAATAGTCAATTTAGTTTTGAATTAACCAGTAAAATAGTTAAAATATTACAAATTCAAATATCACAAAGCCCAATACCTTATAAGTTGAGCAAATAAACCGAGCCAAAGAAGCAGCTTGTGTTTATGCATATTTATAAATGCCTGCACATATATTGACACGTACCACGTACTGGAGTAACATCCTGTATAGGTAAAAAATATTTATAAAAAAGAAAAATTAAATTTTAATTCGAGCCCTTATAAATAGCTTATTAAATTTCACTTTCATAATTAGTTGGTTTGGAATTAGTCCCTTAACTTCGCCTTTGACTTTATTTTCATGCCCTCAATTGATTTAGCTACGATATCCGAATAATCCTTAAAAGGATAATAATCAAATGACTTGTTTTTCAGAATGTCACATCAATAAATAACAATAAAGAAATAGTAATTAAATGTTTTATTTTTATATAATATATTGATATTAATATTGACATCGATGATTTATTAAGTTCTAGTAAAATTAAATTTCTATTATTTTTATTGTAATTTAAGTAAGAATATTTTACTGACAAGCTAGTAAATCTTTTTGATATTATAACATCATTAAAGAATAAGTCATTAATTATTTCCGCCATACAAAATACAAAAAAATCAGGAGAAATCATCACCATATCATCATACAATAGATTAATGGACTTGGCTTCTCTCCCCTAGCCTTTTCCTCCATTTTTTTCTCTACTAACTAAAATGAAATATGGATCATCCAGATTTGGTGGACACTAAGTCTGAATGGTCCACATTTAACATTTTTATTTTTTATTCATATTTATATTTAATACTTATTAAAATTTTAATAAATTTACTTTATCATCAATTTAGACAGTCTAGATTTAATATGTTCAATTCAATTTAGTTTTAAATTTTTTAATTTTATAAATTGACAATCCAAATTTACTTTGAAAAGTTCAGATTTAATATTAATTTTTTATAATTAATATTAATTTTTATAATTTTTTTATTTTTTATTTTGACAAACATAAATTAAAAGTGAAGATAATCTACCAACTGACACTTTGTAAAAAAATATTTTTATAAAAAATTATAAATTAAAAAATTAAATACGAATTATTCAGAATAAATCTGAATAATCAATTTATAAAAGTTTAATATTAATTTTTGGACCCTCTAAATTAAATCTGTACTATTTTGATGGTGATAAAATAGATTTATCAAAAATTTTAATTTTAAATTTAATAAGCATAAAATATAAATATAAATAAAGAATAAAAACTTTAAATCTGGACCATCCAAATTTATTCTGCACCAAATCTGGATGGTCCAGATTTCATTTTAGTTAGTGGAGGAAAGGTTAGTGGAGAGAAGCCAAGTGCTAGATCAATGGCTCTAATCTATATAAAATGAAATAAGGATCAAAATCGAAACAAATGTAAAACTAATGAATCAATTTAGAATCAGATGAAATTTAAAGAAATTTAAAATTTAAGCAAAACCAAAAGACGAAAATAAAACCACAAATAGCATTTAGGAGCACAAATAAAATTTTCTCCCAGTGACATATTAAATCCAATATTATATTTTAAATTTAAATCACACTTATCAAAGTAAAAAAAAAACAGAGAGAAAGAAACCATGAGCCGATCAGCCCATAACAGCTCGATAGTCGCGAAAGGTACTCGCTTTGTGCATTAACCTAGATCATCTTCATGGGTAGGAATAATTTACAACCATGCACATCAATGACCTCGAGAACATGAACATTCTAGATATCTGAAAAACAAGTGCATTACATTGCTGACTGTTCCTAAGGGAACCTATAAACTAGAAAGCCTGCATTCGCGTGGTCGACCTTGAGGAAATCTCTTGAGATCTTGACAGTAGTTATAAACCACGTAATACTTGCGCACCCAACTGAGTAGTTTTCTGCCATTAAAACGTTTAGAGTTTTGAGCTGCTTAGCACTGTTATTAGGAAGATTATTGGTAGTTATCACATTGAAGTTGCTGAAGGAGGCAGTGAAAGGAGCACAAGACCGGTTAGTTTTGTCAAGCTCTCATCTGGTTGTCCACTGGTCCGCACTCCAGAGGCTGGCGTATAGCTTCATTGGTTGCCTGTGAGGGAAGGGAACCCCCCTCATGCGAAGCTTGATGGCGAGAAGAAGGATTGTGACTTTTAACATTTTACATAAATAATCTTATAAAAAATTATTTTGAAAGTGAGGCACAAATGACATTTAAACTAAAAGAATTACTTCGTGACTAATGATCGAATTTAAGATTTGTTTTGCAAAAAATTGTGCGAGGCTTCCTACTCAGCACATTTTAGTTTGAGATATTGTTAGATTAACTTGGTTTATTACGGATCAATGAACAAAGTCAATAGTGAATATCTATACCATAAGCATGAAGGTAGGTTTAGACGAAAAGCATGCATCACATATCTATTAATGTTCTTAGGATGAATGTATTTTCAGCAGGAAAAAAATTAATAGTTTATATAATTTTTCCATTGTAAGAAAAATATTTTTTTTAAAAAAATAAATGTTGGGTCGGGAGAGGTGTATGTTTATTGCTTCTTACGGAATGTTTTGTGGGCTCCATACTACAGAATAGGTGTGAAATTTCTTGGTTGGATCAAACCAAAGATAAAACTGTTGCTTTCTGGAACCTCTACCCAGAGTATTGGTGTGACCTGTGTATGGTTGTCCACTGCCGTTTCCCAAAAACTCAAAATCTACCTCGTAATGGTTTGGCCCCTCTGAAGATAACTGAACCCCAAAAAAAAAAAAAAATCAAAGAAAAGAAACAACCTCAGTCAACAACACTCTGAAAATTCAAAAGACACTGTAAATACCAGATCACAGACAGAGACAAGAGGGATTTGTCTTGCTCTTACTTAGTACGCAGTAACTGTCACGCCTCAAAAATAAAAATATCGATATAAATACAAACTATATCATACATTTTTATAAATCTTAAAATAAAAATTCTTTTTATTTTAAAAATAATCAGATTATATAAAAATTCTAACACTTTTAATATTAATTATCATAACAAGACTTCAATATTTTTTTTTAAAATTTCGGCAGAACCTCTCCTGTAAATACAATCTCTTAAAAATTTTACAGTAAATTTTCTAGAAAAAAGTATCAATGAGGAGCTTAGCTCCTTCTAGCCGGCAACAGTATATAGATCAAAATAAAATCCTAACAATAATATATGTGGAGCAACTAATCTTTTTTTTTTTAAATTAAAAATACATACGACTTAGGTTTATACCAAAAAGTGATAGTACCAAACAGAATTTTCACCCAATGTAACTATATTGCCCTTCAGAGGTCGGTGGTAAGATCGGCATCAGGTAACAAATCTGAGACCAAAAACTTCCAGTGAATAACGTCCCAACAATAAATAAGAAAGTTCGAAATAATTATGTAATTAAAGAGACAATTTCTTTCATGAAAATTCAATAAACTTTAGAATAAAATGGCTCTGTAAGCTTAACAATCCCTTTGGCTCATTATTCGAATAAAATACCATCTCCCCTTAATCTTTTGTCAAAGTACCAACCATATATCATTTTCAATTCACTCATAAAAGTTTCTAATATTCTTATCTTTTATCACAAAACTTATCCACAATCATATATTTTTCAAAATTAAATATAGTTGATATTAATTTTATACTCAAACTTTCTTTAAAATCTTCAAATCAAATTTATGGAGCAATAATATTTCATTTTTTTTTTCAGCTCAAATTAACTCCTTCCTCTTTGATTCTATCTCCCACAATTCTTTAACAGATATAAGTAAACATTCAGCTTCCTTATTTTCTTCTTTTTATTACACCAATCAGTCTTAACTTAATAAAATTAAATACCAATTTCCACATTCACATAGCAAGACTAAACCAGAAATTTATTTTCAATTCATACTCTTTCCTTCTCTCTTAGTTACATTAGTAACAGCCAGCAGGACACAGAACACAATTGCAACATTACTCATTCACACGCACCGAGATTTTCTAAAGGAGAAAGAGAGGAGATTATCTTATTGCCTTGGACAGACTAACAGCACACGAACAAAGAAAGGAGGAGGCACTTCGAATAGTGAAGACGGAAGGACTGTCACTGTGAATGAAGAATGGATGGGCATACCGATGATAATAAAACGAACAAAGAGGCAGAAAAATCTCAGCTCACCCAAGTCTTTGCACACAACGAAGCAACAAGGAAAAAGAAAGAGATTCAGCATACTTGAAACAATGACAGAGACAGAGGAACGACTGTGAGACAGGGGAAGAACTCGCAGCTGTGGCAGAAGAACAGTGACAAGCGCACCGATGATGGCGACTCACACGAACAGCGACGTAGCCGGTGGTTGAGAAGGAGGGTGGTGGAGATCGATGAGAGGCAGTGCAAGGGTTCGGTGCGAAAGTCTCAGTTCTGTCTCTGCTCTAGAAGACTCGAAGAAGACAAGAATAAGAGAGAGAGAGAGAGAAAATCTCATTGGGATAAAGACAATTTGGTAATTTCGTAAAGTGGCAGAAAAAGTAAAACTCCTGGTTAATTTATATGCACTCTTCCACTACACCAATAGTGTCATATTTGTTCTAAAAATTTATATAATCATTATTAAAATATAAACTTATATATTTAATTTTACTTAAGATTTGTGGGTTATCACAGTAACAGTGCCAGCTGAGTTGCCAGACACAAGCTTAATCTTCATGTCAAATCTCCAAAACAGATATTCTCTTTTGGATTGGAATCCAAGAGCCAGAAACCTCATCAAAAGAGTGTCGGAAGCTTCCCTCCTTTAAGTATCTTTGCACGTCGCCCCAAGTGATGTCACTATCATCGTAGAAATTACATGCTTCAATGGCTGAACACAAACCCAGAACAGAAACACAGCTGAATCTCTCCCAAATATTATTGCCATATTCCCTTGACTATCTTTCTCTTGAGCTAATGGCCTTTATAGTCTTAATTTAAAGTGCAAAGTTAGTTGGCAGCTTCATAAACTAAAGCGCTAAAGTACAGAAGAAAATAGCTGGCATGGAGATACTTTGAGATAATAGTTTCGGCACCTTTGAGTATTTGATACACTGCGACAGAGACTCCATTAGAGTCAAGAGTTATGTTATGCAGCTTTTACATAGTTGTCAGATAGAACTGATGGATTGAGAATTATTCAAAGGGGACGCGGGATACAAGGGTAATTACACGTGAGGTTGCACCTGACATACTCTTACTTGTTTACTACTTAAGCAATCATCACTTATTTCCATATCAGCATATTCTTCTCAAATAAGAAAAGAAAATGCTAATTTTGTAGCACGATAGGTAATTTTGTGCCCTTCGGTATTTCTATTAAATCAAAGCCTCCTGGTTTTTGATTTTGAATTGTCATGTTAATGTAGAAATCTTAAGAACTCGTCTCTGTTTGTTTGAACATTTGGAAGACATTCCTTGTAATTTCAAAATTCATAGGAAGTTTATTTCTACGTTAAAAATACGCAAAATATCTGTCTCACCATGCAGATATTACGTAACCAATCTAGAAACTGCTATTAGGAGATTTGCGTACAAGGGATCTTCATAATATTATACATTCCTCAGCCTCAACTTCAAAAGTCAAAGGGTGGAATGGTCTTACCAAGTAGGCCTACGGCTGCCCGGATAAGGTTGGAAAGCCATGTTCCCAGGGAGAGCCACGTGGAATACATAAAATCATTTCTCTCTCTAGCTCTCTGGAATTTTCTTGCATGACAATACGAATAATCGGACGTAGATTTAATTAAACTATTCAGGAATATAATACAGTATATGACACAATACATTTTACTTGTCATGTGTGGGTGTGTGTGTAACAACATATATGACCTGCAAACGGAACTGCACGCAAAGGAATGTAATACATACGCTTAATCACTTGCCACTTTTATTCAGTCCTAATCAACCACCTTAAAACATGTACAAGATGATAGACATACACAGAGTCACACTTATGCTAATTAACAACGGCTGATTATATAGTGCTGGTGAGATATTCTTGTTTGATCCTCAAGTGCTCTAAGAATGACTTTCCTTGCTGCTTGTCAGAGAAGAAATCACTCACATATTTCTCCATTCCAACCCTTTTGAACAAAGGAGGATTTTCTGGGCTTATCAGACTCATTGCAGGTCCAATTTCAGACTCAAGTTTGGCAAGGAAGAACAAAGCCATGGAGATCCTTTCATTGTTTGAATTCACTGTTGCCCTGTGCTCCACACTTTTGTACGCGCCATTGCTTATAATCTGCACAACCACGTGGGCGTTTTTAACCATATATAGCTAGCATGCCTATAAACTTCAACAAAAGGACACTTCAACAGAAGGACTGAACGATGATGATGATAATGAAGAATGATGGGAAATTAACCTCCAGAATGTCGCCAACATGGACAACAAGGGCGTTGGAGAGGACGTTCACAGGAAGCCAAACACCATTTTTCTTAACCTGAAGGCCGCTCACTCCATTGACCTGGCTCAGGATAGTGATTCCTGTAGCATCTGAATGAGCACCAAGCCCCATCACCTGCTCCGGTTTTGGGCATGGAGGATAGTATGTCATCCTCACTGATTGCATCCCATCTTCAAACACCTCACTCATCTCCCTCTCCTCAATTTTGAGAGCCTTTTCCAGCAGACCCAGAAGTGCCATTCCTAGATTCTGCGCCTTTTGTATGTATGAATTCAAGACAGTCCTGCACATATATATATACAGTAATCAAAGTCACAGGCTAGTTTGATATGCTGCTGTGGGGTGGGATATAGAATTAATTAGATTTAAGATTTTTATTTTATTAGAATGATTTTTAGATTTAATTTGAATAAATGTAATCTTTTATATTACTATATCATTTTTTAAATTATTTCAGAATATTTGCATTTAAATATTAGGATTTATAGAATAATATGCTTTTAATACTTTTATTTCTTTTATTTCTGTCTTTGTTTTAGCATTAAATCAAAGGAAGAATCAAATGAGTGAAGGAAGGCAACGAAAAAATATAAAGTAATTAAATAAGAAAATGGATGAAACAAAACAAAATAATAGTAAAAAGAAGAAAATATAGTAGAATGGCTATAGATGAAGGACAATAAAAATAATCAAGTAATACCAAAAAAATGAACTAAACTGAATAAATGATGGAATATAGAATTAATTAGATTTAACATTTTTATGTTATTAGAATTATCTTAGGATTTAATTTGAATATATATAATCTTTGGGATTACTATATTATCTTTTAAATTATTTTAGAATATTTGCATTTAAATATTAGAATTTATAGAATATTATGCTTTTAATACTTTTATTTCTAAAATTAGGTTAAGGCCTGTAAATACCATTTTAATGTATTTGCTTTATTTGTCTTTTGAATGAATAAAAATTAATATTCATTTGTCTTCCTTTGAGTTTCTCTCTTCTATTTCTACTATCTTTTTATTTTTATCCTCTTCTATTTATTCATTATTATCTTCTTCATTCTCCTTTCTAATTCATTTTTCTCATTATTCTTGATTATTTCCATTTTCCTTCATCCCAAATCATTCTACCATATTTCCTTTATTTTACTATTATTTTGTTTTGTTCCCTTCATTTTCTTATTTAATTATTTTCCATATTTTCTTTGCCTTCTTCTGAATTTCTCTCTTCTATTTCTATTCTCTTTCTATCTATTCCCTATTATCTTCTCCCTTCCCCTTCATAACGCTGACATGCATCTTTACTTCTTGATATATTCAAGATATCATGATTAAAATTGGGTGTGAATCAAACATGTGAATATTTGCATGATGAGAGAGAGAGATAGAGAGAGAGAACCTGAGGGATGAAGGGAGCTCTGGGAAAAGATATGGTTTTCGTTTGTGGAGGGGGTTGACCGTCATATAGAACCTATCACACCAATCTTGTTTCTGATCTTGTGATCTAATTACAGTTCCATAGCCTTCAACATCACCTGGCCTTATCTTGAACTTTATCTTCTCTTGCAGTGGCAGCCTGAAAAACCCTTCAATCTCGTTTCTGATATTCTCTAGCTCCTCCTCACTGACTCCATGGTTCAGAACCTGGTCACATAAAACATCATGAAAATAAGAAATAATCAAGAAGCACAAACTAAAAGAACTGTCCAAGTGATATTCTAACGCTTTATACATGGCGGTGATCATCATGTTCCTTTGAACTCATCAGGAAGAGAATAATGTGAGGTTGGGATCAAACAAGCTTCAAATGAAAAAGAAACAAAACGGCACAAGGCGAATTCTATAACCTGAAAGATACCCCAGTCTCCACAAGCTGAGTGCAATATCTGGAGCTCAGTCTCTGTGTGTTCTCCAGAGAGCAAGTGGTTCATGTCAAGAATAGGTATTGGTGCTGCATCAGTGAGGGTTTCAAAGAGCTGATAATGATCTTCACGAATATAGCGTTTAGGAAGAGAGGGAAGAGGATTCTTAACGAGCTCTTGCACACTCAACAAAGATGGATCACAGATTATCAAGTTTGCAGGCAAAGACGATGCCATGGCTATCTCCTGCACGCGCACTGCTCAACAAGGCACTATTGTGGCCGAGGCTAGAGGCTACAATACGTGTAATTCAAACATGCATTATATATAGTTGTCTTGTTTACTACTGTTCGGTTTCATGTTCAACTATATATTGTACATATATGTATACATATATGTGATAAATTACATTTTTAAAATATATAATTAAATATTATCTATTTTCTGATAAAATTATAAATATGTTTGGTTTAAATTTAAAAATTATTCTAAAAGGTTATTTTTTTAAAAAGAACATAAGGTCATGACATCCATTTTTAATAATGGCAGTTAGATGCAGAATTAATACGTAAATATAAAGCACAAAAGTTTAATAATGGGAGTTAGGTTCGCACAATTAATAGGATAAATTGGCTTACTGGCCAAAAACAAAATTTTATGTCCAAAAACTATGAATTTTTTTTTTTGAAAATTTGAGAGTATAACTGGTTCATATTGATATATAAGGGATTTTTCATTATATTCAATGATATATCATTGATAAATATAATAAATTGGTCATAATACAAAATATAATAAATATTGGCCTGTTTACTTAGTTTGATCTTATAACATGAGTTAATTAATATGTGATTATAAAAGCATAAAATGTTTATTAATGGTTTTCAGGCGTTACTTAGTCTACTAGTGGGTGTAAGTCAGCATCATTAAGAGATAAATTATCATTTGATTAGGGAGTAGATACGCACACAATAAAGGAGGAGATAATTAATTATGATCGATGTAGTGGTGCGGTATATAGAGTAATAACTAATATTTTATCTTTCTAAGATTGAAGGTTCAAACTTTATAAATGGGAAAAAATTATTGGAAGAACTATTATTAATTAGATCTAATAGCTAGTGTTTAGATTTAAACTTCCAATGCCAAATCATGTCAAAAAAAAAAATTTCCAATGCCAAATATTAGGTAATTGTATCAAACAAAATAAAAAATCAATCAAATTACGAGGAAAATAGATTAGAGGCACAGATTCTCTTTCGAAGTCATCATCAATTGTCGAAAATAATTAAAATATTGTAAATTAGGGAAAATAGAAAAGCATGATTAAAAAATGATGATCACAAGAAAATGATAGTTATATAGTAAATGGATGTATAATATATTATGGCATTCATTCACGGGAGATTATGTTGATTAATTTATTAGCTACGTGTTTAGCTATGATATTGACTTCTTAAATTTATTATATGGTAAGAAAATAATTGAGTCTATATCAAATATAACGGCAAACAGTGTTTCATATTCAAGTTCAATGAACATTTACAAATTACATGTCAATTATTATGTATTTAAAATGATTGTCGTCCCAAGAGAATATAAATATTGTTGTCCAAATCGTCACATATCTAATCTTTTGAATATACGTCCAGATGTCAAACACAATGCTTGTTCCTTTCGCGGCCGGTTACTTGTAGAATAGGGTGTGTGTTTTTTTTTTCTAATATATTTAATAACTTAAACGTGCTAAAATTAAAAGCTTATAATTTGTTTGTTTTGATATGCCTAGTCTGCCCTCATCACAAAACTTGAATGGTAAGACCAAGTATGACCGTGACACTTGAGAGGGAACAATTAAGTTGCAGAATACAACATAATCTTCATTATTTGTTACACAATTTCGCCCTCATGTGTGGGAGTTTCATGTCCCATGCACGTTAAAGATGAGAAGTTATATGCTTTTAATTTTTTTTTTTCATTGGAAAACGTTTCATATACTTTTACATGTATATATGAATGCATACACTATACACTACAAAAAAATTGACTTTCAACAATGATTTTGCCCACAATATCATTACGAGAGCTCTTATCGTTGATTCTATCAATAGTGACAATAAAAGTCATCATTGAAAATATTTAATCTCACTATAAAAAATAGTCGATGCTGAAAGTTGAGAATCAATGGCGATAAATGTCGCCACAAAAACTTATATCAATGGCAACTATTCAGTCATCGTTGATGTTGAATATTAGTAGCAAAATTTGTCACCACAAAAAACTACCAATCAATAGTGACTTTTTTGTCACCGTTAAAAAGTAATACACTAGTTTACCTATCCATGTGGCATAATATCACCCTCTCACTCCCACGTGATGCCATGTCACCTACCACATGTCACTTTCTACATGGTGTCATGTCACCTTCCATGTGTCGCTCCCACCTTATGCCACGAGTTGTAATGTACCAATTTATATGTCCATTTCACAAATTGCATCCTCATAGTTTGAACTCATGACCTTCTTTTTTTGTATCCCACCATTTTGCCATTGAGCTGGAATAACCTACAGACTATTATATATAATTAAATATATATTATAAACTAAAAAAAACACATATCTTAAATATTAAATATTATAAATATTATTACTATCATTAAATACTTTAGTTTAATTCTTTTAATATACTAAAATTAAAAATTATATTATTTATTTTGTCTAGAGTAAACTATAAATATAATTGATACAATATCTTTTTTTTTGCTTCTCAAGGTTATTGTATTATTCATTTTAATATCATATTTATAATTATAAATTTATAATATAAAAATTATTTAAGAATAAATAATAAAAATATAGATGATTATACTTTAAATCATAATTATTGATTTTTCTTGTTAGTTAATTAATTTTATTTTACTTTTAATGACCAATAACTTTTTAGGTGCTTTACACACATAGCCCATATTATAAAACTAAATAAAAGAAATAGCCTACTCTTTCTAAATTTCAAAAATAGTCTTTTAAATTTAGTTCTAATTAATTTACAAAAATGCCTTTTTAAATTATAACACTTTGCTTTTTGCAAATACCAAAAGAGAGTCAAAACGTGAGAAATTAAACAAACGAGAGAGATCAATACAAGCTACAGTCATAATGGGAAGAAATAACTTGAAGATGGAAGAAAGTAGAGCAGTGTGATAGAGCCATAGTCACGATGGCGAGAGACAAATGTGAGGCAAGATATCGATGATACTCGATAGAACAAAGCACATCGACATGGAAATGGAGCTACTAATTTGTAATTTTCTTATTTTATTAGTTTAGGTATTTGATTTTCTTTAATAAGCTAAGAGTCCAAATTTTTTTGCAAACTGTGTTTGATCAGTTTTGAGCAAATAATTATGTGTTTTTTGTGTTACTGCTATGTGATACTATATCGTTGATATACGAATGTATATTAATGATAAATAAGTTTATATCTAATTTTCTGGTTATGTTAATCTACAATAGTATACTATTATATATCACTAATATATAAGCCATATCAATAAAAACTTACTAACTTGTTTATTATTAATATACAGCCATATATTAATGATATAGTATCACAGATAAGTAACACGAAAAACATATAATCATTTATCCAAAATAGATTTAACACAGTCCACAAAAAAATTTTACGTTACCCAGAGATGTGAAAATGGTGAAAATCTAATGATAGATAATAGAGTCCACACTAGTCTTCTACATCCAAAAATAAGAAGCCAAACCAACTTCAATTAAATAAAACAATGATTTCAACAATGTGGAATTCCAAAAATGTTCTCTGATCGTTATTTATCTAAAAAAATATTATATTTTATTTTAAATTTTTAAGTGCATATTATATGGAATTCTGAATCATGACCAGTTATACAGGATATTTTTTCTCTATTTCGGATATATAGCATCGAAAATTTTATATTTGTTAAAGGGAGTTTTTGTGGGGCAAAGAAGGAATGTCACATTTTAACTAAATTGTGAAGGGGCCACACTCCCAATTTTATAAACTCTGTTATTACAGTCACTGCACCAATTTTCTCTAACTTTTAAGTAATGTA